>NW_006440648.1:744955-749070 GCF_000325575.1 Pteropus alecto
AAAGAAAAGTAATTTCAAGCCATACAGAATATGTCTTCTCTGATTCCCTGGCTGTAAGACTGATTTCTGTGTCTTCTCATTAACTAGGAAGTATTGTTTTTGTCACCAATCGCAGCAGCCCACATCTTCTTTAGATGTCAGTGCAAGTAAAAGTGTGTTACATGATGTGTGATTTGTGACTTCAGAAAAGGCAAGTGTCCTTTGAAAGCAGCTGTGTAATATATGTATCTTTCCGGGGATAAACAAAAACATGTTCAGAAGTTGGCTTGTATGAAACAAGCAGCTTCAATGTTAAGTCCCATGCCCTGTTTCTTGGCATTTTCCAAAGCTTTGGGGGTGACCTAAAAGCTTCTTTCTCTTCCAAACTTTTGTTGCCTTTCAACCATTTTAATGGCTTTGTACTCTCTTTGGAAAGACCTACACCAGCCCTCACAGAATCCCAGTTGTGTTGAAGATGGGGAGAGGGCAGGAGGGAAGAGAAGATAATACAGAAATACACCTGACCAGTAAGCAAAAGGAATATATGCCAGTCCAGGATGACCATGTTCCAGTTATTTAAGATTGCCTATGCTCCAGTAACATCCAAAAATGGTTCTCTTTTTCAGGCAGTACTGTGGCTGACATTTTTTTTTTTTAAAGCTGTCTTTTACACTGATAGAAACTCTTTCCTTAAAAATGCTCTGAGTTGTATATTTTCTTTGTAAACACTTTTCTCTGCTAGGTTACGTGTTCCTGGGTCATTTTTCCCCAGAGTCAAGGATGATGGATGGTATTCTCCTCCTTTAATCTGTCCCTAAGGCAGATGAGTTCTGGGCCCCTTCTTTGCCTCTTTATAGCTTGAAATATCATTGGACCCATCACCAGTCATATGAGAATATGTACACCAAAGTCACTAGGTGATTATTGTTTAAAGACTCTTTTCTTTGATCCCACCTCACATGCAATTGGCCACAGTAATTCACAGGTATTGTTGCATCTCCAACTAACTCACGTTGTCAGATAGGGTTGATTTTTATGTTTTTTGAATGCTAGTAGGAATGCAGAACACATATCCTAGCTCTGATAGAGTATGTTCTGTATTCTAGTTAAAAGTGCCTCGGGCTTAGGATTAGTTAACAAGTTTAGTCCTTTTGGAATGTAACTCATAGTAAGAGTATTTGTATGTGTATATGTGTTTACTATAACTTCAGCAGTATCTGGTCTCATGGACCATTTGGGCATTCAGAGGAAGAGAATGTTTCCAAGATTTAAGAACTCTTCTAGTGATAGACCTTTAACTTTAACTTTGATACTGTCCAGCTAAGTGCCATGAGGACTTTAGGACATGTTAAACCAAGCCAGATATAAAAACCAAAGTGGTAGTAAAGCAATTGGCCTTTTTTTCCTTGGATCTATTGATCAGACAGCTTTAGAAGTAGGATTCAAATACATGACCAGTGTTATCTGTAATGTATTCATGGTAGCCACATACCTACATGGACATCATGCAACTGATATATAAGTCAGAATCTCAGCTGCATATTTTCTTGACAAACCTAACTTTTCATTAGCCCCAGGTTTATAGAATGACTGGCATAGTAGCTCAAGTCTGAACTTGCCAAGGTATAACAGTGTGTATGATTGACTTTAAATTTCCTGTTGTGTGTTATTTTGAACTTGTCATACCACTGGGGTATGTGTGTATGACCCCATCAGGACGCTCGCTGCCATGTTTAGTCTAGGGCAAAATTGCTCATTAGCTCTCTTCTGCAGTTTTGTTCCAGTTTGAAAATGTTTGGTTGATACAGTTTTTGGGTTTAAAATTAAAAACCTTCAGTCTCTTACATGTGTGAGGTTGCTGTGTAATAGCTACAAATGAAACGTGGCATACCTTCAAAAAAGGGTGTCTTGGCATAGCCTTCATAGATGAACTACCATATAAAGACAATCTGCAGGTAAGTTAAAGTATGCACTGTTGATTCTAAAATAAAACAAGACACGTATCAGGATGGACAGCACTACAGAGTCCAGGCTCTAGCTGTCATTGATCAGCTAAGGACAAGACTGACACCAACTTAACTCACAAAAGCATACTGTCTGACCAAATGCCAGCTTGTTAATTCATACTGGGGGATATATCTATCCAAGAATCAGACTCTTTATTGCCATCCTTTCTCCCTGCTCCACTAAGCAAGAATCCTTACATATGGAGCCTCATGAACTCGGGTTATTTTCTCGAGGCTGCAGAAGAGTCCAGTGATATCTCCTTGCCCTACAGCAGAAGCTCCCTCCCTGGGAACCACATGCCCAGGGCCTCCAGTGGGTAGAACACAAAGAGACCTGGGTTCTACTCCTGGCTTTGCCATATACTAGCTGTATGGTCTTAGGCAAGTCACTTTCCCTCTCTGAGCCTAAGAGGAAAGGTCTCATCTGAAAAATGGGGATGATAATTGTACCTTCCTTCCACATGGTTATGAAGATTAACTGAGCTAACATGTAAAGTACTACCTGGTAAAGAGCCTGGCACATAAAAAAGCAATCAAAATACATCAGTCAGTCTCCTACCTTCAGCCCTGTTAACTTCTGATTAAACTGATACTTACTCTTAGGCTTCTTCTTTCCTCAACTCCATTCAGCTCCCTTCCTACTCTTGACACACTCTCTTTAGACCATCAGATTACATTACAATACAATTTCTGTCTTAGTCCATTCAGACTACTATAACAACAACAACAACAAAAACCAACAGCAGTCATTTATTTCTCACAGTTTTGAGGCTGGGAAGTCCATAATTATGGTGCCAGAAGATTTAGTGTCTAGTGGACAGTTATCTTTTTGCTGTAACCTCACATGGAGGAGAACAGAGAAAAGCATGCTCTCTCATGACTCAAAATGGAACTAATTCCATTCATGAGGGTTTCACCTTCATGACCTCATCTAATCCTAATCACCTCCCAAAAGCCCCTATTTCCCATTACTGTCATATCAGGGGGTAGAATTTCAACATATGAATTTGAGGAGGACACAAACATTCAGTTCATAACAAATGGATTAGGCTATGGCTCTCTTTTATAATTATAAAATAAATTTTATAATTAACCAAGAAAATTTTGTTCATTATGGAATGTTTTAAAAATATAGTACCAAAAAAAAAGGATATCATAATTTCTCTATGCAGAGATAAATCTGTATGCATGCATACAGAACAAAAATAGGATCATACTACACACTCCTGTGTTTCTTGTTTAATTGTGACCTTTTCAATAAATAGATGAATCTCATCATTTTTAATGACCACATAGTATCTCACTGTGTAAGCTATTGTTTATTCAACCAACTCCTTATTGTTTGGCCAAGCTACAGCCTTCTACATCAAATTCCAATCTTGCCTTCCTGGACTATACCCTATTTCCTTTTATTGGAATTCAGCAACCTTTCTCACCTAAGATACCCCCTTGCCAGAGGTTACCTACACAGATGGATAATTTCACCTACCTGGGAAGTTTTTTTGTTTTTGTTTTTTTTTGTTGTTGTTTGTTTGTTTGTTTTTTACTAGCAAACACTCTAAGGGTAATTTGAGCTCCAAGTCTCAGGGTACTTTACTATATATGGAACATAAGCCTGAATTGGGACTCCACTACCCTATAGTCACAAGTTGATCCACTGCATTAGCCCAAGGACATGACAAGTTTGGTGCCCTAAAACCAACTATTTCCACAGCCTCTTGTCATCCAATAAAGGTCTGGTTTCACAGGGTAAAAGGTGTCAAGCAAAGGTCCTGAATGAAAGATCACTTCTGGATGAGTCTCAGCCCTTCAACTTACTGAGTTTCCTCATTTGCAAAATAGAAGTAATCTCTACCTTGTTCGTCTCACGCTGTTATTGTACCAACCAAGGAAAATTGTAACTTCAAAAGCACTTTGTAAATTTTGAGGTACTTTTCAAATATAAATTGTATTTTTATTTTCAATTTTCAAATCTTTTCCAACTGAACCAGAACTACCATGAAGAAGCAAGGAACCAAATAATCAAGAATTGAGAGTGTGCTTGTGGGCTTTGGGGAAAAAAAAAATGTCACCTGGGTATATGTGGATCACAGCATATTTAAAAGACTCCCACATTTATCTAGTCATTTG
>NW_006440648.1:749133-754570 GCF_000325575.1 Pteropus alecto
ACCTATTGAGGTTCATCTGTGCCAAGTCTTGAGCTGGGAGCTTTAAGTATATTACATGTGGCTTAAATAGCTGAAGTTCTCTAAGTCATCAAGTTAGTAAGTAGGCTATTGAAACCCAAACTCTAAAATATTGTCTCTTTTCAGAATTTTGTACTATAAAATCTTGTTGATTGGACTTCTGGCCCAGACAAGATGTTGTAGACTCATTATTTTCTGCTCTATCTGACTAAGTACAGCTATAAACCCTGGAAATAGCACAAGAGGCAAACAAAAGAGAACCCCAAAAGGAGTTAAGAGACTGGTTTGGGACCCCAGGCCTGGAGTAACAACCCAAAAGAAGGCAGTCCAGCTTGGGTATTTCTTGGCCCCCAATATAACAACAGAAGGTTGTTCAGGTAGGCTCATTTCTCCCTCATATCAAATAGGAGTCCCTCTGAAAAGAGGTGAGCCTGGCAGTATCAGCAAAGAGGATTGATCAAGACTCTAATCCCACTAATAAACAGCTAAGCAAAAAGTTCTCCATCTCTGCCTTTCCCACCCAGAGACACTGAGGCAGCCAGGAGACTTCAACAAGAGAGGCCCTACCACAAGTGTTCATTCCAGAAAGCTTCTTCATTCTTGCAGGCCTGAGACACTCATCACCAACTCAGAGACACGAAGCAACAGACCTGGGGAGAGCCATTCCACCTTCTAAGGTGGCACAAGCAGAAACCAGTGAGAGTTCCGGGGGTACCAGGAAATCAAGCAGACCAAAATAGCACCAAAAAGGCTTTAAAATCTAAACTTCCATTGGCACAAGCCTGACAAAGTAGGCCAGAATCTACATGGTAAAGGTAAGATGACTGCTAAAATAGAAGATTCAAAAAGGACCCAGAGTTAACTAACATCCTAAACAAAATGTCCAGGATACAATAGAAAGTCACCCATAATACCAAAAGACAGGGAAATCACAATTTGAATTAGAAAAGACAGCCACTGACATTAACACCAAGATAAATCAGATGTTGGAATTTTATTACAATCTTAAAGTGGTCGTTATAAAAAGAAACTATTCAAACGGCAAATAAAATTATTTTAAAACAAATGAAAAAATAGAAATTCTCAACAAAGAAATACAAGTTATGTACTTCTAGTCAAGATGGTGGAGTACATGAAAGCTATGCTTGTCTCCTCATGACCACATCAAAATTACAACTAAATTATAGAACAACATCATTGAGAACTACCTGAAGACTAGCTAAGGATTATATCTAAGGATGTAAATAAGAAACCACATTGAACTGGTAGGAGGGGCAGAAATGTAGAATAGGTAGGTTCTATCCCCATAGTGTGGTAATTAAGAATGGGGAGGGATATCAGTTGCAGAGGTCCACCCTGAGGAGCAAGGAGTCATAGCCCCATAGTGGGCTCCTAAGCCTAGCGTTCCAATACTAAGAAGAGGAGTACTCATGATATCTGGCTGTGAAAACCATCAGGTATTGCATCCGAGTGAGAAGAAGGGCTGCTGAATACCTAGGCACAGAGTCTTAAAGGGCCTCCGCATACATTTGCTTGCAAATTCACTCTTCCTGGGCTCCAGCACAGAGGCAGCAGCTTGAAAAGTGCCAGGGACATATGGAGAAGAACTAGCTTCAGGGCGAGGGCCAGTAGATCACGGGTCTTGGCAACTCTCTGGGACAGAAGTACTGGCAGGCGCCATTCTTCCTTTATTGAGCTCTACCACTGCACAGATGGCCTGGTGTAGGTGGGCACCAAATCTGAGCTCTCCATTAACCTGGCTAATACAATTTGCCTTGTCCTGGTGATTCCCTGAGATGCTGCCCCACCCAACTGTGATGCCTGCCAGAACCTCTTCCAGCAGCAACTCCACATAAGTAGCCTGCCTCAGCTTGTGCTGTGGAATTTCCTAAAATCTCTCAAAGGTCCACAACCCCCAAAAAAGAAGTAGCAGCCTTCAGTGTGCACTGAACCTCTTACTAAGCTACCCTAAGCCCAGCACAAGTGGTGAGCTGTCTCAACTTGCATTGTAACACTCATCAGGTTGCCCCAAGCCTGGCATGGCTTGGAACATAGCCTCAACTAAGTGACCACAGACCCTGCGCAAGTGGCAGCTGGCCTAAGCTCACATCATGGTACCCACCAAGGGTACCCAAACATGATACTAGTGGCAGCCAGACTCAGTTTACAGAATAGTTTCTCCCAAGTGACCCCAAGCCCAGCACAAGTTGTAACCAACCAAAGATCACTTTGTACCTCCTACTAGAAAGTCCAGAGCTGGCAATAATGGTACCTGAACTTTACCTGCACCAGAGCCCCTAACAAGAGAATCTAAAATCAACACACCTGGTTACTAGCTTCAGACCACACACCACCACCTAACCAGCTCCACAAGGGACACACCCAAAGGATGGACTTGGCTGGCACTAGATCCCCACTAAAGTGACTCCCACTCTGTGGGGTCAGCCCCCACACAACATCTCAGTTGCTGTAGTCATAGCCAGCCCTCATTGGTAGTCAACCTGAGGATTGCTCCCAACCACTGACATGCCAACAGCAATTAAAGCTCAACTAGATGGGAAAAATTGGCATAGATGATAGAGGCTTTGTTCATCACTCTGTGACCAAATCAAAGTTGTGAAAGAAACATAGAGCAAACAGCAAGAAAAGTCACCTGGGATCAATATGAAAAAGCCACACAACTAGAGAGAGAAATAAGAAATCACCCTGCAATGGGAAGAGGTAGGAGGGGGCGAACACACGAGGCAGCCCAGTCCCGAGCAGCTGAGTGGAACAGAGGATACTGCAGTGGCAGCTAGCAGTTGCAGATACCTCTTAAAGGGGCCATGTCAGTGAGCAGACCAGCTCACTCTGAGCACCAACAGTGGATCAGTTGCACAGGGGGCACCAGGGACTTACAGAGGGACACTGAGTTACCTGGGCGAGGGCCGGAAGTGAGGCTTTCTACCAGGCAGAAGTGCTGGCAGTATCCATTGTTCCACTGTTGAGCCCTTACTCACTCCCAGTTTGCAATTACAGAGCTATCATAGCTGAGAGGTCATCAAACTGGATAACAGAGGTCACTCAGCCCAAAGGATTCCCAGAAATTTTGCCTCCCCCAACTCGCGGCCCCACCCAAGACTCACACTAGGGGCAGCTGGCCTTGTTTTCTGGTATGCTTTCTTGAGGCAACTATAAGCACAGCATCTGTGGATTGCTTGCTGAATCTTAAGGGGTGGCCCCAGAAGGGCACACACTGGGGACAAATTTGGCCTGCAGCTGAACCCCTCTCAGGACTGTGCCACTGGACACCTACTACACAGAGCCGTGCAAGTAAGGCCAGGAGATTTAGAAGCTTTGCTAAATACATAGAAACAGACACAGAAAGGCAGTCAAAATGGGAAGACAAGCAGAAACCATTTGAAAAAACAGAACAGAAATCCAGGAAAAATGGAGTCAAGCAATCTAACAAGTGCAAAGTTCAAAACATTGGTTGTAAAGATGCTCAATGAACTTAGGGGAAATATAGAATTCAAAGACAACTCTAGCAAAGATAAAAAACATAAAAATGGAAATGGAAATTATAAAAGGGAACCAGTCAGAAATTAAGAACACATTTTCTGAGATGAAGAGTATATTAGATGGAAAAAAACAGAGTGGATAAAGAAGAGGATCAAACCACCAATATAGAGGATGAGGAAGCCGAGGACACTCAATCAGAATGGCAAGAAAAAAGATCCAAGACTATAATAATAATTTAAGGAGCCTATGGGACACTATTAAATGTAAAAATATTCATGTCATTGGGGCACCTGAAGGAAAATAAGGCGTTGAAGAGCTATTTCAAGGAATAATAATGGAAAACTTCCCTCACCTGGTGAGGAAATTAGACATACAACCCCAGGAAGCTCAGAGAGTCCCCAAAAAGAGGAATCCAAAGGGGCCCACAACAAGACACATCATAATTAAAATGCCAAAGGTTAAATACAAAGAGAGAATCTTAAAAGCAGCAAGAGAAAAGCAGTTAGTTACGTACAAGGGAGCACCCATAAAACTGGCAGCTGATTTCTCAAAGGAAACTACAGGAAAGAAGGGCTTGGCATAAAATATTCAACATGATGAAAACCCAGGATCTACAACCAAGAATACTTTATCCAGCTATCATTTAGAGTCGAAGGACAGATAAAGAGTTTCCTAGACAAAAATAAGCTAAAGGAATTTATCGCCACCAAGCCAGTATTATAGGAAATTTTGGAGGGACTTCTTTAGGAAGAAAAAACATGGATCAAAAACATGAATAAAGAATGGTAATAACTACATTCCTATCAGGAAGTGCCTTAAATGGAAAAGGATTAAGTGCTCTAACCAAAAGACAGAGTGGCCAAATGGATAAGAAAACAAGACCCTTACATATGCTGCCTACAAGAGATTCACTTCAAATTAAAAGACACACACCGTCTAAAAGGAAGAGGATGGAAAAAGATATTGCCTTGATGGACCTAGAGGGTATTGTGCTGAATGAATTGGGTCAGATAGAGAAAGACAAATATTGCATGATTTCACATATATATGGAATCTAAAGACACAAATAACAAAAATGGAAATAAACTCATAGATACAGAGAATATTTTGAGGGCTACTAGATGGGAGGGGCCTTGGAGGGATGCGGAAAAAAAGGCAAAGCGATTAAGAGGTACAAATGGATAGTTGCACAATAGACATGGAAATGTAGAGTGTAGCATGGGGAAGACGGTTAATAATGTAATAAATATGTAAGGGAGAAGAGGAGTAGTAGATTTAGTTGGGTGAATGCTTTGTGAGTTGTGTAGATCTCTGATCACTATGCTGTAAAACTGAAACTGGTATATTATTGTATGCCAACTATAATTGAAAAAAAAAACTCATTGAATTGTACAATGTTAATATGAGCAACTAATTGTCTATTTTAATAAAGCCGGGAAAAAAACCCTCAACTAAAATACACACAACCCACACAAGGGACACCCCTGGATCAATTACCAGGAAGACTGCATCTCTGGGACACACAGGACACCTACTACTGCCAAAACCAGATGTACATAATACATAAAAATAAATACAGGGAGTCAGCCAAAATGAGATGACAAAGAAACATGTCCCAAATGAAAAAGCAGAAAGAAAAGAAAAAGAAAACGAAAAAGAACTAAACAAGATGGAAATAAGCTACCAGATACACAGTTCCAAAGAGTGAATATAAGGATACTCAATAACCTTAGGTGAAGAATATAAGAACACAGAGAGAATATCAACAAAAAGATAAGAAACATAAAAATAGAGATAGAAAACAAAAGAAATGAGTCAGAAATGAAAAATACATTAGAGGGACTCAATAAAATTAGATGAAGCAGAGAATAAAATAAGTGATCTGGAATAAATGGTAATAGAAAACAACCAATCAAAA
>NW_006440648.1:755482-756487 GCF_000325575.1 Pteropus alecto
TATCGTAGGACACTTTGGTTGCTTCCATGTCCTGGCCACTATGAATAATGCTGCTATGAACATCAGTGTGCAAATATCTTTTCAGATATGGGTTTCCAAGTCTTTGGGGTAAATACCCAGTAGAGGGATTGTTGGAGCATGTGGTAGATCAATTTTTAGTGTTTTGAGTAATCTCCATACTGTTTTCCATAGTGGCTGTATCAATTTGCATTCCCACCAGCAGTGTATGAGGGTTCCTTTTTCTCAGCATCCACTCTAACTTTTGTTATTACTTATCCTGTTGATTACACTTATTCTAACAGGTGTGAGATTGTGAGATGGCATCTTGTGTTTTTGATTTGCATTTCCCTAATAGCTAGCAATGTTGAGCATCTTTTCATATACTAGTTGGCTATTTGTATGTCCTCTAGGGAGAAAAGTCTGTTCAGGTCACTGCCTATTTTTTAATTGGATCGTTTCGTTGTTGTTGTTATTATTGAGTTATATGAGTTTTTGTATATTTTGGATATTAGGCCCTTATTGGAGGCATTGCTTGCAAATATCTTTTCCGATTCAGATGATTATCTCTTAACATCGTTGATGGTTTCTTTTGCTGTGCAGAAGCTTTTTAGCTTGATGTAGTCCCATTCATTTACTTTAGCTTTTACTTCCCTTGCTTTTGAAATCAAATTCATAAAATCCTCTTTAAGTCCAAAGTCCTTGAGTTTAGTTCCTATGTTTTCTTCTATGCATTTTTTAGTTTTTTTTTTTTTTAAATCTGGAAAAGTCATCCTTTCATTTTTATTATTAAAGGATATTTTTTGCTGGATATATAATTCTGATTTGGCAATTTTTTTTTTATAAAAAAGTTGTTTTCACTATGAACAATAATACACCAACAAATTAGATAACCTAGAATAAATGAATAAATTCCTAGATACACACAACCTACCAACACTGAAGAAACAGAAATTCTGAACGGACTGATTACTAATAAAGAGATTGCTCAGAAATCAAAACAATTTC
>NW_006440648.1:758197-780457 GCF_000325575.1 Pteropus alecto
TTTTGTTTTTTGATCCAATCTGCAACTCTGTGCCTTTTTATTGGTAAGTTCAGTCCATTTTACGTTTAGGGTGATTATTGAAATATAAGGTTTTCTTATAGCCATTTAATCTTTTGCTTTCTGGTAGCTCGGTGTTTCCATTGTTTTCTTGTCCTTGCGTGTCTTTTTTTTTTTAAATTTTATATTGGTTGGGTTTTGTGGGTTTTCCTTCTGATCCTTCTTGTATGTTATATACTTCAGTTCTGAATCTTCTGTGTGTGGTTACCATTATGAATATGTAAAGGTTAGTTATATATATAGTCGTCTCTTTTCTTCTATGCATGCCTTATCTCCATTCCCCTTTGCGAATTTGGATCTTTGAATCCTCCCCTTTTCAGTCATTGTTGTCTCAATTTTTCCCCATATATGCTGAACGTTCATTACTATCTTGCTATAGCAATTCTTTTCTTATTATTTAAGCTTATAATGCCCAATAAAATAAAAATAAAACATTCAAGAAGAGGACAGTTTTCCTAATTCATTTTAAGAGACCACCATTACCCTGACTCCAAAACCACACATTACAAAAAAAGAAACTATAAGCCAATACTTCTAATAAACATTGATGCAAAGTCCTCGACAAAATATTAGCAAACTGAATTCAACAATACATTAAAAAGATCATATGCCATGATCAAATTGGATTTATTTCTGGGATGCAAGTTTGGTTCAATATCCACAAATCAATGAGATATACCACATTAAAAAATTGAAGGATAAAGCCATATGGTCTTATTAATAGTTGAAGAGAAGGCATTTGACAAAATCCAGCATCCATGTATTATAAAAACTCAGCAAAGTGAGAATAAAGGGAACATACCTCAATGTAATAAAAGGCCACATACCTCAACATAATAAAAGGCCACATATAACAAACCTACAGTGAAATATCACAATGGGGAAAGGTTAAAAGCATTTTCCTTAAGATCAGGAACAAGGTAAGGATGTCCACTTTCACCACTTCTATTTAACATTTTATTGGAAGTTTTAGCTACGGCAATCAGGTAAGAAGGAAAATTAAAGTCATCCAAATTGGAAAGGAAGAAGTAAAATTGTCACTATTTGCAGATGACATGATTCTATATAGAGAGAAGCCTAAAGAGTCTACCAAAAAAAAAAAAAAAACTGTTAGAACTGACAAATGAATTCATAAAGTAGTAGGATACGAAATTAATATTCAGAAGTCTTTGTATTTTTATACACCAATGATTAACTTTTGGAAAAAGAAATTAAAACAATCCCATTTACAATTGCATCAAAAACAATAAAATACCTAGGAATAAAATTAACCAAGATGGCAAAAGACCTGTTCATGGAAAATTATGTCATTAAAAGAAATTGAAGAAGATACAAATAAATGAAAGCTTATACCATACTTATGAATAAGAAGAATCGACATTGCTAAAATGGTCATACTACCCAAAGCAAACTATAGATTTGATGCAATCCCTATCAAAATGCCAATGGCAGTTTTCAGTGAACTAGAACAAAGAATTTAAAAATTTATACGGAACCATAAAAATTCCCAAATAGCCACAGAAATCTTAAGAAAGTAGAACAAAGTAGGATGTATCAACTTATTGATATCAAACTATACTACAAAGCTATAATAATCAAAACAGCATGATACTTGAATAAAAACAGATACATAGATAAATAGAACAGAATAGAAACCCCAGAAATAAATTGAGTTCACGCCTTTATGGTCATTCAATCTATGAGAAAGGAGGCAAAATATACAGTGGGGTAAAGACAGTCTCTTTAACAAATGGTGTTAGGAAAATTGGACAGATACATGCTAAAAATGAAACTGGACCACCTTCTTACACCATATACAAGAATAAACTCAAAATAGATTGAAGACTTAAATTTAAGACCCAAAAACATAAAACTTCTAGAAGAACACATAGGCAGTAAACTCTCTGATATTGCTATCAGTAATTTTCTGATATATTTCCTCAGGCAAAGGAAAAGGCAGAAGAAAATAAACACATGGGACTACATCAAAATAAAAAAAAAGGAGACCATCAACAAAATGAAAAGACAGCATACTTAATAGAAGATATTCACCTATGATACATCTGATAAAGGGTTGATATCCAAAATTTATTAAAAAAAAACTCATACAACTCAACAACAAAAAAAGCCAATCCAATTAAAAAATGGGCAGAAGACCTGAATAAGTTTTACTCCAAAGAGGAAATACAGATGGCCAATAGACATATGAAAAGATGCTCAAGATCATTTGTTATTAGCGAAATACAAATTAAAGCCACAATGGGATATCACCTCTCACCTATCAGATTGGCTGTCATCGACAAATCAAAAAACAAGTGTTGGCTAGGATGTGGAGAAAAGGGAATTCTCTCACAATGTTGGTAGGATTGCAAAGTGGTACAACCATTAAGGAAAACAGTTTGGGGGGTCCTCAAAAAATTAAAATAGAGCTATCTTTTGACCTAGCAATTTTACTTCTTAGTATTTATCCAAATAAAACCAAAACACTAATACGTAAAGATCTATGCAACTCTATGTTCATGGTATCACTATTCACCATAGCCAAAATGTGGAAGCAACCTAAACATCCATCAACAGATGATTGGATAAAGAAGTTATGATTCATATATACAATGGAATATTACTCAGCCATAAAAAATGAAATCAAATCATTTGCAACAACATGGATGGTCTAGCAGTTGTTATGTTGAGTGAAATAAGTCAGACAGAGAAAGATATATACCATATGATTTCACTTATATGCAGAATCTGAGGAACAAACTAAACAAAAACAGAGTCACAGATATAGAGAACAATCTGGTTACTGCCAGAAGGGAGGGTGTTTGGGGCACTGGGAGAAAAAGGGGAAAGGATGAAGAAGTACAAATTAGTAGTTACAAAAGAGTCATAAGGATGTAAAGTACAACATAGAGAATATGGTCAATAGTATTGTAATGGCTAAGTGTAGAGCTAAATGTGTGATAGACTAATTGGTGGGATCACTCCACAATTATAAATGTCTAATCAATATACTGTATACCTGCAACTAATTCAAAAAAAAATACCTTTTTGAAGTAATGATTTTTCTAACCTGGTGAAGAAAATAGATGTACAGATCCAGGAAATGCAGAGAGTCTCAAACAAGAAGAAGCCTAAAGGCCCACACCAAGAAACATCATAATTAAAATGCCAAAGATTAAAGACAAGTAGAAAATCTTAAAAGTAGCAAAAGAAAAGCAGTAAGTTACATACAAGGGAGATCCCATAAGATTGTCAACTGACTTCTCAACAGAAACTTTGCAGGCCAGAAAGAATCGGAATGAAATATCCAAAGTGATGAAAAGCAAGGATCTACAACTAAGACTATTCTACCCAGTAAAGCTATTATTTAGAATCAAAGGACAGATAAAGAGCTTCCCAGACAAGATAAAGCTAAAGGAGTTCATTACCACCAAACCAATATTACAAGAAATATTAAAGGGACTTCTTTAAGAAGAAAGGGAAAAAAAGATTAAAAAATATGAATAATAAAATGGCAATAACTACATCTCTATCAACATTACTTTAAATTTAAATGGATTAAAGGCTCTAATCAAGAGATAGGATAAATGGGTAAAAAAAAAAACCACAAGACCCTTATATATGCTGCTTACAGTAGACTCACTTCAGATCGAAAGACACACAGAATGAAAGTAAAGGGATGGAAAATATTCATAAAAATAGAAACAAAAAAGTGGGAATAGTAATACTAATACTAGACAAAATAGACTTTAAAACAAAAGCTATGACAAGAGACAAAGAAGGACCTAGTAATTCAACTTCTGGACATTTATCTGAAGAAATTCAAAACAATAAATTGAAGGGAAATGTGAATCCATATGTTCACTGCAGCATTATTTACAGTAGCCAAGACATGGAGGCAAGCTGGATGTCCATCAATGGATAACTGGATAAAAAAAGTGGTACATATATACAGTGGAATATTTCTCAGCCAAAGAAAAGAATGATAATCTTTCCATCTGCAGCAATATGGATGGACCTAGAAGGTATTCTGCTGAGTGGTGTAAATAAGACAAAGACAAATAGTATATAATTTTACTTACATGTGGAATCTAAAGAACAAAATAAAGAAACCAAACAGAAACAAATTCACAGATATAGAGAACATTTTGATGGTTGCCAGATGGAAGGGGGTGGGAGCTGAGTGAAAAAGAGGAAGGGATTGAGGTGCAAATTGGTAATTACAAAATAGTGATGAGATATAAAGTATAGCATAAGTCATATAGTCAGTAATGTTGTAATAACTATGTATGGTGTCAGATGGTACTAGATTTATTGGAGTGACCACTTTGTATGCTATATAAATGTCTAATCATCATGTTCACCTGAAATTAATATAATATTGTATGCCAACTGTATATGAAAAATGATAAAACTATTAAGAAAAAAACATCAACAGAATTAAAAGGCAACACATAGAATGAGAGAAAATTTGCAAATCATGTGTGTGATAAGGGATAAGTACTTAAAGTATAGAAAGAAATCCTACAGCAACAAAAACAACCTGATTGAAAATGGGCAACTCAGACATTTCTCTAAAGACAGTACACAAATAGCAATAAATACATGAAAAGATGCTTAAATCGCTAATAGTTAGAGAAATGCAAATTAGAACCACATGAATGTCACCTTGTGCTCTCTCTAATCAAAAGAAAACTGGAGAAGCTATATTTCTTTAAGAAAAAGCAGACTTTACAGCAAGGAAAATTATCAAAGATAATGAGAGGAAGTGTGTATTGATAAAATGGTCAATTCTCAAAGAAGATATAGCAATCCTTAATGTGTATGTGCCTACCAACAAAATGACAAATACATGATGCAGAGACTAAGAGAACTGCAAAGAGAAATAAATAAACTCACTATTATATTTGGAACTTCAACTCCTCTCTATGATTACTTGACAAATCCAGATGCAGAAAATCAGTATGGACATAATAGAACTCAACAGTACCATCGATCAACTGGATCTAATTGATATCAATAGAATACATCATACAACAACAACAAATGCATATTCTCAAGCTCACACAGAACATTCAGTAAGACAAAACACATTCTGGCCCAGGAAACATAAAAGAATAGAAATCAGCTGAGTGACCACCAAGATGGCAAAGTAGGAGACCCCAGCCTCCATCTCTCCTAAAAGATAAACAATTAAACAGCTCTCTATAAACAAAAACAACTCTGGGAGAGGTAAGAAGAGTCCACTTAAGAATCTTCAGCATCACACTGGAATAACCTGAAAATAACTGCATAAAAAGGAAAGGATGAACAGCTTCATTTTGCCTGCATCATCTAATACCCCATACCGGTGACAAGAGGGAACTCCCCAGCTAAAGTGGGATGAGTGACCAGCTTCCCCAGCCTTTCAGGACACTGCACAAAGGACTCACTTCGGTTTGATCCTACCAAGAGACCAGCAAACTTAGACATATATAAACACCAAGGAACAAGGAAAAGAGCAGGGGATACCAATATCAGCCATGCAGTGAAAGTGAACTGCTTTGCAGAGCACCCAAACAGTTTTTGTCATTAAAGAAACAACCATCACCATCACTGTGGACTGCCTGCTTACAGAGACCAAACTTTTGAGTTCCTCCCCACTCCGTGACCCCTACACCCACCAGAGACCAGGATCCGCTCTGGCAGCCAGCACAGGATTCTGCAGCTGTGCAAGTAACAGACACCAGCCTAGACCCACACAGCTGAACCTCACTGCCATTCATGCATTTGGGGTGAGCTCCTCCAGCTGTGCACTTGCATGCTGCTGGCCTGACTCTTCTCTCTGGCCTCTACTGCCACGTGCATGTTTATTGTGAGACCCTGCCACTACAGAAGTATATGTTGACAGCCTGTATTTGGCCCTATCTCAATTGACTGGCCTTCGCCTTTCTACTCACCTATAGCTGGACCTCCCAGCTAGCCACAGGGTACATTTCAACAGCTAGGGCCCCTGCACCTGTTTGTAGGTCTGGATATGGGCCTGAATTTTGTCACTGCAAATACTGGGCTCACCTGCAGCCAGTCTCTCAAGCTGTATACTTGTATGCCACCACCTGACTTCCTTCACTAACCTCCACTGCTGTGCATGCAGCCATAGGAGACCCTGAAGCCACAGGAGTACACATCAATAACCAGGGCTCCTGCAGCTGCCAGTGCATCTGCAGGATGCACTGCTAGCCCCAACCCCCACAAATTTATGTGTGTCTGCAACCAGCCCCTACCAATACAAAGAAACCTGCAGCTGGCTCTTGCAGCTGCATATATGCATACCACTAGCTGCAGCCACCACCACTGCCTGCCCGGGTTTCTTGCTGGTGAAACTGGAGGTACTTCTGAAGACCCCCACAGCTCTTACAACCACTGCAGACCCCCACAGTGCATGAGAAATACCATGCATTGTTGATACTGTGGACCCCAGTAGCCTGAGCCAATGAGATATCATGACCACCAACATGAAGCTACCACATGACCCAGCACTTGGTGCCCTGCACCAGTAGACCTGAGGTCACAGCATCCTGCATGCGCTTCAGGTGAAAGACATTTCTTACTGAGGTCAGTCCACAAATTCTGGAAGAGGTTACTGGTTCTTCAAATGTACAGACACCTATGCAAGGCTACAGGTATCAAAAAGAATCAAGAAAACGTGAATCCACCAAAGGAACACAGTAAATCTCCAGTAACTGACCCACAAAGAAAGGAGATACAAGAATTGCCCAACAAATAATTCAAAATCATTTTTATAAAGATGCTCAGAGAGCTACAAAGGAACACAAATAAACAACTTAACAATATAAGGAAAACAATACAGGAAAAAAAAATAAGTTCACCAAAGGAAAAGAAAACATAAAAAGAACCAAATGGAAAATTTGGAGGAAAAAAATATGAAATCATCCCATAATTTCAATCATAATTATCTTCTTCAAGGCATGTTATAATAAAACTGTCTAAAATAAAAAATGAAAAGAAATTTAAAAGTAGCAAGACGAAAAAGTTTTTCCCATACAAGAGAAACTTCATAAGTCTATCAATGGATTTATCAATAGGAATTTTGCAGGCCAGGAGAAAGTGAGATATATTCAATGTACTGAAAGAAAGAAACCACCAGCCAAGAATACTTTATCCAGCAAAGTTGTCTGTCATAAATGAAGGCAAAATATTTTCTTAAACAAACAAAAGCTGATGGAGTTCATCACCACTACATGCCTTACAAGAAATGTTGAAAGGAAAAGATTCTAATGAGTGACATGAAAATGTACAACGCACTGATAAAAGTAAGTACATATTCTTATTTAGAATAATCTAATACTGTAATTGGTGGAGTGTAAAAGTTAAAGGACAAAAGTATTAAAATAGCTGTAACTATAATAATTTGTTAATGGGTACACAATATAACAAGATGTAAATTATGATATCGAAAACAAAATGAGGGTAAGTAAAGGGGTAGAGTTGAGGTTTACAATCGAATTAAGCTATTATTAGCTTAATACAGACTGTTATCTATAACAGTCAATATTAAAAAATCCTAAAATTTGAATGGAACCACAAAATACCCTGAGTCTACCCAAAGCAATTCTGAGAAAGAAGAACAAAGCTAGAGGCATCACACTTCCTGTCTTTCAAACTATATTTCAAAGCTATTATAATCAAAACAAGATGGCACTCACATGAAAACAGACACACAGACCAATGGTACAAAATAGAGTCCAAAAATAAACTCTTGCATATACACTTAACTATTTTTCGACAAAAACACCAAGAATATACAATGGGGAAAGGATTGTCTCTTTAATAAATAGCATTTAGAAAACTGATATAAGAGAGATATCTAATTTCATTCTTTTGCATATTCACATGCAAAAGAATGAAATTAGATATCTCTCTTATACCACTCACAAAAATTAATTTGAAATAGATTAAGAACTTAATGTAAAGACCTGAAACTTCAAAATTCCTAGAAGAAAACTCTTCTTCTAGGGTCAAAGCTCTTTGATATTGGTCTTGGCAGTGATTCTTTTGGATATGACACTAAAAGTACAAGCAACAAAAGCAAAAATTAACAAGTCAGATTACATTAAACTAAAAGGCTTCCACGCAGCAAAATAAACAATAAACAAAATGAAAAGGTAATCTATAAAAAGGAATGAAAGAAAATATATGCGAACCATATATCTGGTAAGGGGATAATATCTAAAACACATAAGGAACTCATACAACACAATAGCAAAAAAGAAAAAATCCTATTGCAAGATGGATAGAGAACTTGAAGAGACATATTCCCCCCCAAAAGACGTACAAATGCCCAATAAGTACAAGAAATAATCAGGAAAATGAAAATCAAAGCCACAATGAGATCTCATACCTCTCAGAAAAGCTATTATTAAAAAGACAAGAGATAAATACTGGTGAATATGTGGAGAAAAGGAATCCTGGCGCACATTCGGTGAGAATGTAAATTGGTATAACCACCATGGAAAACAGTATGGAAGTTACTAAAACAATTAAAAGTAGAACTACTGGAGACCAGACGAAATCGCGTAGATAATAGAAGCTTTGTTCATCCCCTCTTAAGACCACATCAAAGTTGTGACGAAAACACGGAGCAAACAGCAAGCAGAGTCACCTGGGGTCTAGATGAACAGACCCTACAAGTAGGGAGAGAAATAAAAAATCACCCTGCAATGGTTGGAGGTAGAAGAGGGCGAAGACCCAAGGCTGCCAGGTCCCGAGTGGCTGAGTTGGACAGAGGCTGCGGCAGTTGCAGCTGGCAGATATGGACATTCCTCTTAAAAGAGCCATGTCAATGACTGGACTATCCTGGTTACACACTTGCTCACTCTGAGCACCAGCACTGGGTCAGCTGCTGGGGAGGGATGGCACCAGAGACTTACAGGGGGACACTGAGTTGTCAGAGCGAGGGCCAGAGGCAGAAGTGCTGGCGGTATCCACTGTTCCTCTGTTGAGCCGTTCCTCTTCCCAGTGTGAGGCCACAGCACCACCATATCTCAGACATCATGGAACTGGATAACAGAGGTTGCTCTGCCCAGAGGATTCCCTGAAACTCTGCCACCCTCAACTCACGTCCCTACCCAAACCATATCCAGTTGTGTCCTTAGTGAGTCCTGTGCCACTCACTAAGTAGCACCAAGACCCACACTGGTGGCAGCTGACCTCGGTTTCTGACGTGGCTTCACGAGGCAACTATAAGCACAGCATCTGTGGATTGCTCGCTGAATCTTAATAGGTGGCCCTGGAAAGACACAGGCTGGGGCTAAATTTAGCCTGCAGCTGAACCCCTCTTAGGACTGTGCTGCTGGACATCTACTATACAAAGCCACTCTAATAAGACCAGGAGACTTAAGAGTTTTCATTGGTACATAGAAACAGCCACAGAAAGGCAACCAAAATGGGAAGACAAAGAAGCAGAAACCATATAAAAGAACAGAACATAGATCCAGGAAAAATAGAGTCAAGCTATCTAACAGATGCAGAGTTTGAAACACTGATTATAAAGATGCTCAATGAACTTAAGAGAAGTATAGATGAACTCAGTGAGAACTTTAACAAAGAGATTTAAAAAAACATAAAAACGGAAATGGAAATTATAAAAGGAAACCAGTCAGAAATGAAGAATGCATTATCTGAGATGAAGAGTATATTAGAGTGAATCAACAAAGTAGAAGAAGATTATCAAACCACCAATATAGAAGATGGGGAAGCCAAAATCACATAATCAGAATGGCATGAAAAAAGTAACCAAGAATATAATAATAATTGAAGGAGCCTATGGGACAAAATTAAGGGAAATAATATCCATGTCATAGGGGCACCTGAAGAAAGAGAACAAGAAGTGGAAAAGCTATTTGAAGAAATAATGATGGAAAACTTTCTTAACCTGGTGAAGGAAATAGACATGCAATCCCAGGAAGCTCAGAGGGTCAAAAAAAAAGAACCCAAAGATGTCTATGCCAAAATACATCATAATTAAAATGCCAAAGTTGAAATACAAAGAATCTTAAAAGCAGCAAAAGTAAAGCAATTAGTTTTCTACAAGGGAGGACCCATAAGGCTGGCAGCTAGTTTCTCAAAAGAAACTCTATGCAGGACAGAAGTCCTTGGCACAAAATATTCGATGTGATGAAAACCCGGGATCTATAACCTAGAATATTTTATCCAGCAAAGCTATCATTTAGAGTCAAAAGACAGATAAAGAGCTTCCTACACAAAAATAAGCTAGAGGAATTTATCAACACCAAGCCAGTATTACAGGAAATGTTGAAGGGACTTCTTTAAGAAGAAAAAACATGTATCAAAAAGAGGAACAAAGAATGGTAATAAGTACATTCTTACCATCAAATACTCAAATGGAAAAGATTTAAGTGCTTCAACCAAAAGATAGAGTGGCCGAGTGAATAAGAAAACCAGAGCCCTACATATGCTGCCTACGAGAGACTCACTTCAGATTAAAAGACACACACAGACTAAAAGGAAGGGGATGGAAAACAATATTGCCTTGATGGACCTAGAGGGCATTGCACTGAATGATATTAGTCAAAGACAAATACCATATGATTTCATATGCATGCAGAATCTAAAGGACAAAATAACAGCAGCAACAAAAATGGAAACAAGCTCATAGATACAGAGAATATTTGAGGGCTACTAGATGAGAGGGAGGGTTGGGGGGAGATGAAAAAGGGCAAAGGGATTAAGAAATACAAATAGTTTCAAAATAGTCATGAAGATGTAAAGTGTAGCATAAGGAAAATAGTCAACAATGTTGTAAAAATATGTAAGGGGGAAGAGGGGTACTAGATTTAGTGAGGTGATCACTTGAGCTCTAATTACTATGCTATACAACTGAAACCAATATAGTATTGCATGTCAACTATAATTAAAACTCATTGAACTGTACAATGTATATATGAGCAACTAATTGTCTATTATATGTCAATAAAGGTTGGAAAAATAAAATAAAATTTCAAAATAAAAAAAAGGAAAAAAGAGAAATCTGTAATCCCATGTTCATAGCATCATTATTCACAATAGTCCAGATATGGAGACAAGCTAAGTGTCCACTGATTGATAAACAAATAAAGAAAATGTCATATTTATATAATTCAGCCATAAAAAGAAAAGAATCCTGCCAATTGTGAAAACATTGATGGACACCGAAGGCATTGTGCTAAGTAAAACAAGTCAGACAAAGACAAATACTGAATGATCTCACTTATATATAAAATATAAAGACATTAAACTCATAGAAACAGAGAATAGAATTGTATTTGCCAGGGGCCAAGCAGTGGAGCAAATGGAAATGTTGGTCAATATGAACAAACTACTGATTATAAGATGAATAAGTTCAATGGATTTAAGGTACAACATGGTAACTACAGTTAACAATACTGTATTTTATACTTGAAATTTGCTATGAGAATACAACTTTAATATTCTCACCATAATAATAAAAAACAGTAATCGTGTGAGATGAAAGATGTTTTAACTAAACTGATTTTGGTAAACATTTTACAATATATATGTGTATCAAATCATCACATCACAACTTCAACGTACATAATGTTATATGTACATTATATTTCAGTAAACCAGGAAGAATAAATAAAATAATATAAATAAAAATATACTCTCATACCATAATAGAATGAAACTAAAATTCGGTAGCTGGAAACGCTCAATATACTAGGAGATTAAACAACACACTCTTAAATAACACTCTAGTCAAAGAAGAAATCTCAAGAGAAGTTTTGAAATATTTCTAACTAAATGAAAACTAAAATTCAACTTATCAAAATTTATGGGATATAGTGAAATTTATGCATAGAGAGAAACTTATAGAGTTGAATTAGAAAATAAGACAAATCTAAAATATATAATCTAAGATTCTACCTTAGGAAACTAGAAAAAAACAAAATCAAAGAAAGAAGAAAGAAAAATTATAACAGAAATTGATGAAATAAAAAATATAAAATCAATAAAGAAAATCAACAAAACTAAAAGCTGTTTTTTTGATAAAGATCACTAAAATTTCTAAACTCTAGCTAGGTTAACTATGCAAAAAAGAAGACACAAATTATTCATTGGACATTAAAGTTATAATAATGAAAAATTATTAATAACTCTATGCCAACAAATTTGATAACCTAGATGAAATGGATGAATTCCTTGAAAGTCAAAATCTACCAAAATTCACAGAAGAAATATACAATCTGAATAGGCCTATATCTATTAAAGAAATTGAATCGAGAATTAATAACCTTCCAAAACAGAAATCACCAGTCCCAAATGGGTTCACTGGTGGATTCTACCAGACACTTAAGTAAGAAATTATACCAGTTCTTTACATTCTCTTCCAGAAATTGAAGCAGAGGGAATCCTTCCTACCTCATTCTATGAGGCTAGCATTACCTTAATACAAAAGCCAAACAAAGACATTACAAGAAAACTACAAACCAATATCATAAATATAGATGCAAAAAATATTAGCAAATCTAATCAAACAATGTATAAAAAGAATTATACACCATGACCAAGTGAGATTTATTCAAAGCATTCAAGGCTGGTTAAACATTTGAAAATTAATTCATGTAATCCATCAAAGCAACACACTAAAAAAGAAAAAAAAATCACATGATCATATCAATAGATGCAGAAAAGTTGTTTGACAGTATCCAGCACTTTTCCATGGTAAAGAATAGCCACAAAAAACCTGCAGCTAACATCATACCTAATGATAAGACCCTTGAAGCTTTCCCACTACTACCTCTTTTCAACATAATACTGGAAATCCCAGTTAATATAATAACACAAGAAAAAGGAAATAAAGTGTATACGGATTAGGAAGGAAGATATAAAACTATCTTTGTCTGCAGATGACATGAGTGTATGCAAAAAATCTAAAAGAATGGAAAGGAGAATTCCTGGCATTAATAAGCAATTATAGCATGGTTTCAAGATATAAGGTTAATATACATAAGTCAACCACTTTCCTATATATGAGCAATGAATAAATAGAGTTTGAAATTAAAAACACAATACTGTTTATATTAGTCCCCCACCCGCACAAAATGAAATATGTAGGAAAAGATTTAACAAAAAATGTGCAAGATCTACATAAAGAGAACTATAAAACTCTGATAAATAAAATATAAAAAGAACTAAATAAATGAGATATTCCTTGTTCATTGATAGAAGACACAATACCGTCATGTGTCTCACAATGACCTTTTGGCCTATGATGGACCACATATACAACAGTGGTCCCATAAGATTATAATGGAGCCGAAACAGTCCTATCTTCTAGTGATGTCATAGATTTCTTAATGTAATAACAGAAGGGATTACTCAGGTGTTTGTGGTAATGCTGGTTTAAACAAACTTACTGTACTTCTAATCACTTAAAAGCATAGCACATATGATTATGTATAGTACATTACACTTGATAATGATAATAAATTACTATATTACTATACTTTTATTGTTATTTCAGAATATACTGCTTGTACTTATAAAAAAAGTTTGCTGTAAAATAGTATGTCATGTTATGTGTTATGCCAGAAACAGCCACATACATCTCATGTTTACCACATCTTGATCGCATCATTTTATCTTGTGCTTGATTTAATCTCATATAGTTTTGTTCATCATGGACAGAAAGCATACAGAATCCACTGCTAATGTTTTAATAGTCCAGTAAAAGGCCACATTGAGTGATTGACCTGGAAAAAAATTTAAAAGTGATTAAGGACTACGAAGGTGGAAAATCAGTTATGGTTATTTCTCATTAGATAGGCATGTCCTATTCCACCATAGCTACAAACTGATGAAGGCTTTTAAAGGATCTGCCTCATTGAAGACAACAAGACTAAGAAAAGTATGAGAAGGTCTTATATCAGACATGGAGAAACTTCGAATGACCTGGATTGAAGACCAGACACAGAAGCATATCCTTCTCAACACCATGATGATCACAGGTGAAGCAAAAAGTTAGTTTGCAATGTTGAATGAAAAGGCTGAACATGACTATGCTGTTGAATTTACTGCTATCTCTGGATAGTTTAAATAATTCAAAAATCATTATTCATTACATAATGTGAAAGTGAATGGTGACTCTGAGTGGTGATGTGAAAGCAGCTGAAGAGTTTTTGGAAACTCTAGATAAGCTAATTGTGGGGAAAAAATTACTTGCCAGAGCAAATATTCAATATTAATGAAACCTCCCTATTCTGGAAATGAGGCCTGAAAGGACTTTAATCCTTAAGAAAGCTAAGTCTATGCCAGGTTTTGAGGCTTTTAAGGATAGGTTAACAATATATTTTGAAGGCAGTGTTGCTGGCTACAAATTGAAACTCTTTGTGATCTGGCACAGTGAGAACCCCAGGATCTTCAAGAATATCAATAAGCACACATTGGCAGTATACTACAGGAGAAATAAGAAGTCATGATGGCTCAGTTTCTCTTCCAATATACTCTTTTAAATTGCTATGCCAGTGAAATGGAGAAAAACTCTTTGGAGAATAGCATACATTTCAAGATTTTACTTATTGTTGATAATGCTCCTGGACATATTTTGTTGATAATCTTCATCCCAATTTCAAAGTGGTGTTTCTATAAACATCACCTCTTTGATCCAAAAAATGGGTCAAGGAGTTATAGCAGTTTTTAATGTCTGCTACCTGAGAAGGACCTTTGTCCAGTCTATTGCTATAAGTGAGGAAGACACTGATGCAATTCTGGAAGGATCACAACATCTATGACTTGCATTGAGAACCTTGCTTGGGCTTGAGGCAATGTGACCAAAGAGTGTATGAATGGTATCTGTAAGAAGACACTCAAGATGTTCATCCATCACTTCAAAGAATTTACCAAGGAAAGGAGGTTGTTGAATGAGATAGCAAGCAATCTGAACCTGAGTGTAGATAAAGATGACATTGAGGAGCTCTCAGAGGCAGTTCCTGAGGAACTGACTATTGAGGAGTTGTTGGAACTGGAATAGGAGCACATAGCTAAAGAAGAGGTAAGAGAAAACAAAACTGCAAGAGAAGAAAAAGAACCTCCAAGAAAATTCACAGTGAAAGGGTTTAGCAGAAACTTTTGAAAACTTCAACAAACTTCTTAAAAAGTTTGAAAACATGTACCCCAACACTGAAAGATTTTCATTAATAGGGAGGAAGATTCATGGTGCATTGTTTACTTTCAAGCAAATCTATGATGAAAACAAACAAATCAAACAAAGCACCATGAATAAATTTTGGAAGAGTGACACTTCCTCAAGAAGAGTCTCTGGCAGGTTCTTCAGGAGATATTCCAGGAAAAGACATTATTATTGTGGGAGATGACAGCTCCATGCATACTATTGCTCCTGAAGACCTTCCAGTGAGATAAGTCGTGGAGGTGGAAGACAGTGATATTGATGATCTCGACTATGTGCAGGCCTAGGTTAATGTGTGTTAGTTTTTAACAAACAAACAAACAATAAAATAAACCATAAAAAAATAAAAGTAGGAAAAGATTATGGAATAAGAATGTAAAGAAAAAAATATTGTTTGTACAACTGTACAATGTGTTTGTATTTAAGCTAAGTGTTATTACAAAAAAGTTAAGAAGTTAAAAAATAATTTAAAAGTTTACAAAGTAAAATATTTACAGTAAGCTAAGATAAATTATTGTTAAAGAATAAAAATATTTTTTATAAATTTAGTGTAGTCTAAGTGTGAAGTGTTTATAAAGTCTACAGTAGTATACAGTAATGTCCTATGACTTCACATCTATTCACCAATGACTCATTCACTGACTCACCCAAAGCAACTTCTACTCTTGCAAGCTCCATTCATGGTAAGTGCTCTGTACAGGTGTACAATTTTTTAATCTTTATACTATAGTTTTACTGTACCTTTTCTATGTTTAGATACACAAATACTTACCATTGTGTTACAATTGCCTACAGTATTCAGTACAATAACATTATGTACACGTTTGTAGCCTAGGAGCAATAGGCTATATCATATAGACTAGGTGTGTAGTAGCAGATACCATCTAGGTTTGTGTAAGTGCATTCTATGATGTTTTCACAATGACAAATTGCCTAACAGCACATTTCTCATAACATATCCCCATCATTAAGTGAAGCATTACTGTATTGTGAAGATGTCGGTTCTGTCCAACTTGATCTATAGATTTGATGCAATCTCAATCAAAATCCCAGCAAGTTATTTTTGGGATAAGGACAAATGATTCCAAAATTTATACAGAGAGGCAAAAGACCCATAATAACCAACACGATATTGAATGAGAAGAACAATGTTGGAAGACTGATACTACTCAACTTTAAGACTTTCTTTAAAGCTACAGTAACCAAGACAGTGTGTTATTGGAAAAATAACAGACAAATAGATCAATGAAACAAAATAAAGCCCAGAAATGAACCTATATAAATATAGTCAATTGATCTTTGACAAAGTACCAAAGGCAGTATGATGGAGCAAAGTTAATCTTTTCAACCAATTGTGCTAAAACAAGTGGATATCCACATGCAAATCATCATCATCATCATCATCATCATCATCATCATCATCATCATCATTTTGATCCAGACCTTACACCTTTCACGAAAATTAACTAAAAATGGATCATAGACTTACAGGTAAAATGCAAAACTATAAATCTCCTAGAAGTTAACCTAGGGAAAAATCTAGATGACCTTGGGTATGGAAATAGCTTTTTTGATACAACATCAAAGGTACCATCCATAAAAGAAATGATAGATAAGATAGACTTAAACTTCTGCTCTTCAAAAGACACTGCTAAAGAGAATAAGAAGCCAAAGACTAGGAGGAAATATTTGCATAAGACACATCTGATAAAGAGCTATTCAAATTATGCAAAGTACTCTTAAAACTCAACAAAAAAACAAACAACTCAATTCAAAAATGGGCCAAAGATCATGACAAACACCTCATGAAAGAAGGTATACAGATGGCAAATAAGCATATGAAAAGATGATGCACATCATAGTTATCAGGGAAATGCAAAATAAAACAATGAGATACCACTATACTCATATTAGAATGGCCAAAATCCTGAACTCTAATAATACCAAATGCTGACAAAGATGTAAAACAATAGGTGCTCTTATTCATTGCTGGTGGGAATGCAAAATGGTTCAGCCACTTTTGAAAACCGTTTGGCAGTTTTTTATAAAGCTAAACATACTCTTACCATACATTCCAGCAATTGTACTCCTTGGTACTAACCCAAAGGAATTGAGAACTTATATCCACACAAAAACCTGCACACAGAGGTTTATAGCAGCCTTATCCATAGTTGTCAAATCTTGGAAGTAACCAAAATACCTTTCAGTAGATGAATGGATAAATTATTTGTGGCACATTCAGTCTACAGAATATTATTCCGTGCAAAAATGAAATGAGATATCAAGACTTGAAAAGACATGGAGAAACCTTAAGTGCATATTACTAAGTGAAAGAGGCCAATCTGAAAAGGCTACATACTGTGTGATTTCACCTATTTAACATTCTAGAAAAGGAAAAACTATGGAAACAGTAAAAAAAATAAATCAGTGGTTGCCTGGAGCTGGGGTTGGGGTGGGATAAATCAGTAGAGCACAGAGGATTTTTGAGGCAGTGAAAATACTCTGTATGCTACTGTAATGATGGATACATATCATTATATATTTGTCCAAATCCATAGAATGTACAATACTGAGAGTGAACCCTAATGCAAACTGTGGACTTATCGTGATTACAATGTTAATGTAGGTTCATCAATTATTGTAAATGTCCCACTTTGGTGGGAAATGTTGATAACAGAGGAGGCTCTTCATGTGTAGGGATAGGGAGTGTATTGGAATCTATGTACATGCTTCTCAATTTTGCTGTGAACTTAAAATTTCTCTTAAAACAAAGTTTTTAAAAAGTGGTTTAAATGACAAACTTTGTTATATATAACAATAAAATAATTAGTTACTTATAAAAGGGAATGCTATGAACAAATTTATATTCATAAGTATGACAATTTAGAAGAAATTGACTAATTTTTCAAAAACCACAAACTACTAAAACTTTCATAAAGATGAAATAGATATGAATAACTCTATACCTATTAAAATGCAATTGATTATGTAAAAACTTCCAGAAAAGAAATATTCAGTCCCAGATGGTTTCACTGGAGAATTCTACCAAACATTTCAAGAATTAACACCAATCTTACAAATTTATACATTCTCTTCCAGAAATAGAAGAGGAGAGAATATTTCCCAACTCATTTTATGAAGCCAATATTACCCTGATACCAAAATCGAAAACAGAAGAAAAAAAGAAATCTACAAACCAATATTTCTCATCAACTTAAATGCAAAATTCCTCAACATATTAGCAAATCTAATCCCACAATGCACACGAATAATTATACACTATTACCAAGTGGAGTTTGTTCCAAGGATGAAAGGCTGGTTCAACATTTGAAAATCAATGAACACAATACACCATATGAACAGGTTAAAGAAGAATCATAATATGCTCACATCAATTGATGCAGAAAAAGCCTTTAACAAAATCCAACATCCATTCCTCATATAAATTCTCAAGCAAACTATGAATAGAAGGGAACTTCATGAAGCATGAAAGGCATCTATGAAAAATTTACAGTTAACATCATACCTAATGGTAAAAGAGCTAAATGCTATCCTCTAAGACTGGGAAAAGGAAAAGATGTTCACTCTTGCCACTTTTATTCAACATTGTTCTGGAATTTCTAGTCACTGCAATAAGATAAGAAAAGAAGATGTACAGATTGGAAAGGAAGAAATAAAGCTGTCTCTATTTACAGATGACATGATTGACCACATAGAAAATCCAAAAAAATTTACAGAAAACAAAAGCACTCCCAGAACTAGTGAGTTTAGCACAGAAGCAGGAAATAAGATCAACATACAAAAAAAAATCACATTTATACATACTAACCATGAACACATGGAAACTGATATAAAAACCCACTACCATTTACAATTGCTCCAAAGAAATTGAAATATTTAGATATACACATAACAAAACATGCACATAATTCATATGCTGAAAACTACAAAACACTAATGAAAGAAATTAAATGTAAAAACATACCATATGCATGGGTTAGAAGACTCAACACAGTAAAGCAGTCAATTCTCCCAAAACTGATATATAGATTAAATACAGTTCCTCCCCAAGTCTCAGCAGTTCTTTTATAGACATAAATAAGTTTATTCTGAAATGTATGCAAAAAGTCACAGACCCCAGTATAACTAAAACAATCTTGATATGAAATAGTAAAGTAGAAATAATCACTCTACCCAATAATAAGGTCTATACTGTAACTACAATGATAAAGACCTGTACACAGATGTTCATAGAAACTTTATTCTTAGTAGTCAAACACTACATACAACTTAGATGTTCTTCACCAGATCAATAGTTAAACAAATTACAGTACACACATACCACAGAATCCCACTCAGTAACAAAAATAAACAAACGTAATACAGGCAACAACTTGAATGACTCTCAAGAGCATGCTGGATGAAAAAAAAAAAAGCTAATTCCAAAGGTATGGTTTCATTCATATAATTTTAAAATGGCAAAATTATAGAAATGGAGAACAGATTAGAGGTTGCCAGGGGTTAGGTACTAAGGTGGGAGGAGTAGTAAGGAAGTGGATATGGCTGTAAAAAGGCAACATGAGGTATCTTTATTGTGATAGAACTATGTATATTGTCTGTGGTAGTGGACTCAAAAACCTGCACATGTGATTAAATTGTATAGAAATAAAATACAAACACAAATTACTACAAATAAATCTTGGAAGATCTGAGATAGATGGATTGTACCAATATCAATTACCATTGGAGGAAATGGTAAAGTGTACAGGGAATCTCTGTATTGTTTTTACACTGCATGTGAATATATAATTTTTTCAGTAAAAATTGCTATTTAAAAACCTACTAATCTTTTTTATTTTTTCAAGAATCATGCCCTACTCTGTAACATCATAATAGCTTCTTTATTGGCTGCTAATCAGGTTTACAAGAAGCTTCAGATAATGAGCAGCTATGGGCCTTTGGCTCAAATTAAGCTGAAGCAGATATGCTTTTTGATGTTTCTGATCTTCAGATTCACTAATCACATCGGAACACTCTGACATTTTCTGAAGGAGTCATCTGACCTGTTCACTCCCTGGTGCTGTCGATATGTAAGCAGGATGCATGACCATTTCATGTGTGTGGTCAACAGGACTGGGGAATAGATCGAATAGAAACCAGCTTGAAAAAAAAAAAAAAGTTGAAGGAGCGGGGCTGTTTCTCCTGAGATAAGGTGACATGAAGGATAGAATACCTGAGTTCAGACCCCTAAAGGGATGTTTTGGGGCAAAAAAAGTGACCTTTTTCCTGAGGTCCTAAGGATGGTTGATTATAAGATCAGCATTTAACCTCAGGGGTGCTTTATAGATGCAGATATAGGCTTCGCAGAAAAATGACTAACTGAGCTGCCCAGTAATGAGATGTGCTGCTTCTGGATGTAGAGAACACCCTATTATTGGGATCATTTGAACAGAAGTCATTGAACATCTCTCGGACTGTGGAAATTCCCTTTCGATGTGTAGATTCTAACACCAAAGTAATCATGTAAAACAGGGCTGCTAGTGATTTATCCCAGTACATCTCTGGTCTCTCACTGGTTTTTCATTTTTTCCTGATTGGAACCTTCTCTTCCTTAGTGATTAGAAGGGACAAAGAGAAGGACTCTGAAGTCTTACAACCAGTGTTCTGCATAGACTGGAATCTTTTTGCAGGAAAAGTCAAGATACTATTGTTTTGGGTGGCATGTAGGGACACAGAACCTTGCAATAACCTTCTGGACCAATTTGGGAGATTGACATGGATGCAGAGTAACCATAAGCAGCTTTTAGTTATAACATTATGTGAAATATAATTTTTTCCATGTCTGCTTTTCCTAATAAACTGCAAGCTCTTTCAGGGACTCCAAATCTTACTTTTCTTTGTGTTCTTCTTATATCTAGAACCTTATACATAGTGGCTGCTTGATAGTTTCTCTGTAGAGTTTCTCAGCATGATCAGATTATTTGTGGTGTGGTTTGCATATCAAATGAGAGCCTGGCATTTCCTCACAGAGGAAAGAGGGAACTGTCTCCCAGTTTCTTTTTGGGTGACACCTAAAGGTATCTCCCTACCACTTCTTTCATTTAAAAGCAATCAGAAATATAAAACGACACTATTAAGAGCTAATTTTTTAACAAAATTTCCAGTGCTGGACACATTCACCTGATGCCTTAGATATGAGAAGAGTGGGTAGGCTGTGGGCATTTTCTTCAGACTGTGACTGGAGGGTTAGTGGACTGAGGGGCCCTTTATAAGTGATCAGGGCTTTCTTAAAGTCTTTTACTGATTAATAATATTAGGGTATGGAGGTAGGGGTTGGAGGAGGGGAAGGTTATGTGTTGATGGACCTTCAAGAATAGAAAAGGAAATCCAGAGAGGCTAAGTTAAGGAGAGAAAAAATAATGAAGCCTCTCCCCAGAGTAAGGTGTGGCCTAGAGGAAGGTAGCTCAGGGTTCCAGCCATGTGGTCCATTTCAATGGTGGGGAGGGGTACACAGGGACACACTAGGAGCCTGAGCCCTGGCTTGACCAGACACCTGTCTATCTGTCAGTCAGTCTTTCTAGGACTTCCCCACAGATGGCCCCTATCCTCTGGCTGAGATTGCTCCCAGAATGGCACTAGTAAGATAACACGGCCCTGGGAAGGGGGGCGGAGGGTAGCCTAAAATTAGCCCCCTGGACTTAGTCATTCCAGGGGCTGACGCCTAGCCTTTCTGTGGTGTTGCTAACAGTGGGAACTGAGTGTCCTGCCTGCAAACTTGGGGCAGTAGGGGCTCCCCAAGAAGAGGCCACCAAGACCCAGTGCTTCACAAAGGAGCAGTAGCAGTGGCGACCCGGGGTAGTGCCGGCTTCAAGCAGAAGCCCGGTGAGTACCTGAAACCTAGAACCCCATGATACTGACAAGGAGGAGTGAATCTTAGGACTGCAGGCCTATGGATCTGTGGCTACCACCCTTTGTAGGTTTTTCCCACTGGGTCT
>NW_006440648.1:780580-799412 GCF_000325575.1 Pteropus alecto
AGGGATATGGTGATGGCTTCCTGCTGTGTCTGTCCCAAGAGGGTGTGTCTGCCAAGGCTATGGGGTCCAAACAGACCTACTTCTTGAAGGAAATTGCCCTTGTACAATACAGAGAGTGTGAACGTTGTCTTTGTGCCCTTGTGTGGTATTCGTGAATCTGTGTGTTGGGGTGCAGCAGGATAGGCTCAAAGGAAGAAGGCAGACAGAGCTCCTCAGGGTGGGGGAGGAAGGTGAGGCTTAAAAATAGTTTACTAAGGCCTGGAGGACTGTTCTAGTGCCCACGGAAACCAGCCACTCTCCCATAGGAGATCTTAACCTGGATTCATAGACCCTCAAGAGGGCCTTAGATAGAATTCGAAGGGTCCAAAAACACAGATGGTGCAAATAATTACCTTTTATCCCCCTAATCTCTAACTAGAAATTTATCATTTCCTTCAAGGATGAATGTAGGCAGCAAATGGCAGTAGTGTTACTATTTCTTGTAACTTGGTGATCAGAAGAAATGACAGACATTTCATATCATATTACAGTCCTGGCAGAGGATCTGGAATTATTATTTATGCTCATCATCACATAAAAAAAATATTGGTAGATCTTGTCATTAATGTGTTAATAACAAACATTTATTACTATCTCATGCAGTTTTAAAAATATTTTGATAGCTGTATTTCAATGTAATTTATTTCCTTTAATTCTATGTATTATTTTATGTGTTAAAAAGCATTCTGAGAAGAGACCAGATATTTAACCGAATTGTCACAGGGGCCAATGTCACACACAAAAAAAGGTTTAAAAACCCTGTACTTTGGGGATCAGGAAGGAATCCTTGCACAGAATAGTCACATAATAACTCTTTGATTAATAAGCCATAACAAGATGAAGTTAGACAAACAGAGTAGTTAGATTTTCTTTTCCTAACAATAAGGAACAAACCCCTTAAGTGCCCAAGCTAGCTGGGGGCCATGGGTTGATTTCCCTCTGGAGGCTCATTTAGATTGGCCTTGTGGGCTTATAGTAAGACTTTTAGATTGGCCTTGTGGGCTTATGGTAAGACTTATGGCGAGAGCTTCAGCATTTTCCTCCACACTCCCTGCCTTCTTTATCTTCCTGGACACAACTCCCCAAAATAAAACAATAAGAAGGGAAATCTTGCTGGTTGTCAGAAGAAATGATTTGTAAAAAGAACCTTCCATGACCAAAGTCTCTGGAATTCAGCATGGCCCTCAAAGTTGAAGAATCTGAGAGCTGCAATGTAACTCTGCTTGAGGCAAGGGAGAGGGTCATGTGTTCATTTTTAAGGTTTCAATAGAAAAACAAGATGGGTAGTAGGGAAACTCATATTCTATTTCTGGCTGTTATTGCCTTGATGTAAGGCATCTCACAAATCCCATACCTTCTCAGGCCTCAGTTTTCTCCATCTACAAAATGGGGGTAATACAGTATCACCTCTTCCACTATGGTGAAATAACTTTGAAAATTACAAGGTTATAGGTGTGTTCTTGGTTCTTCCTAATGAAGCAACTGACAATATTGGTCATATGACCTTAGGAAAAATTTCCTGCTTTCCTTTGGGCCTTGGTTTTCCCATCTCTAAATTGAGGAAATTAAATTAAATGATTTACTAGGTACATTTCAGCTTTGAGCTTATAGGACTTTAAGTAGAGAGTAATAGTCATAGAAGACCTAAATGATAGCAACCACCACAGTAAAAATGGTTACAGAATACTGCATTCAGGCGCTATTCTAAAAAGTTAATATGTATTAACTCACTAAATCCTAACAATAACCCTCTGAAGTAGGTACTACTATAATCTTCTCTATACAAATGAAGAAATAGGCAGGAGAGATTAAATGATCTGCCCTAGGTCACACAACTACATGATTTCAACCCTATCACTTTTTATCCACTACAACTAAATAGGGGATCTGGGATTGAAGCAGAATGTCATACCATGTTTTACCACTACATTATATAGCCTCTCAATCTGCAATGGGAGCAAAAGAGATCCATATAGAAGGAGTTACAATAGTGTGATGACTTCTATAGTGCTATAAAAGCACAGACTCTGGAAGAACTAATCTATCAGAAGAAACTGCATGTGACAGAAGAAAGCATGATATATATGGGGAGTCATCATTTTTCTTTTCTCATTGCTGGATATTGGAGTATAAGTAGAGGATTAATATGAAGTAAGGCTGAAGATGTTGGTGAATATTTACTCATGAAGGACCTCTGAGTTAGGATAAGGCATCTAGGGCATACTCTGAAAGAAAGAAAAACCATTAAGGGATTTAAAATGGGATTGATACAGACAAGATTTGTGTTTTTAAATGATCGCCTTAACCACGATGTGGAGAAAATATTGAGAAGGGAAACTAGCTAGATGATTACTATAACAGTTGAGCCAAAGTTGATGGGAGCCCAGATAAAGCACTGGCAATGGGGTATGGGCCTGAGGGGATGGCCTACAGTTATCTCTAGGAAGTAAAATCCACAGGACTTGATGATCCATTGGATGAGAGTGGACAAAGAGATCAGAGGACTAAAATGAGTCTTGAGTTTTTGGATTGGTTGACTAGGTAGATGGTGAAGAACTAAGATATGGGTCAAGTTCTGTGATGGTAGTGTTATGATACTATTGACTTTGAAGTGCCTGAAGGAACTCAGTGAATACATACATTTTGCTAAGAGACAACTGGGGGTCTTGTAGTGATAGGGTTGAAATCATGTAAAGGTGAGAGCTACAGCTCTGGGACGGGAGAGAAGAGGATCAAGGAGAGAACAAGGGGAACATAACTATTTCAGGAAAGAAAAAATAGGAGAGTGTGCTGGCCAGGAAGCCAAAGGAGAGCTATATAGAAGGAAGTGGTCAGTGCAGCCAGTTATCCCAGAAAAGTCTGAGAAGGAAAGATCTGAGAAGCAGCCAGTAGATTTAACCACAAGAATGACTTTTTAAAGAACTATCTGTGTGATTGATGGCAGGTGGAGTCAGACTGAAGATGGTAGAGAACTGAATGAGTTATGGGAAAGTAGACAGTAGATGACTCTTTAGATATGTTTAATGAAGAAGTGAGAGATGAAGAGAAAGGTAGCTAGAGTGAGACAAAAGATCATAGAAGTGTTTTGTTTGTTTCCAAAGATGATTGAGGGGGAGGAGCCAATGAGGAGGTTGAAGGTGTAGAAAGAGGAAGCTTAACTTTAAAGATCTAATATACAGTAGCTCTCTTCCTCTTAACATATCTATGATACAGAGACTATCATTTCTGTCTTATAGATAAAGAAACTGAGTCCCAAAGAAGGGAAGAGTCTTGCCCAAGGTTACTCGGCTAGGAACTGGAAGTGCTAAAGTTGCCACCTTGGTCTGCCTAATTCCTAAAATCCTCTTCTTACAATTGCACTCCAAAATGAATAAATAGTAAAACCATATACGGAGTTGATGCTTGTAGGTGGGAAGGGGTCTAATTCTGAGGGAGATCCCACCCACCCACGTCACAATTTTTTCTATGAGGTGTATACCTGAGGTCCCAGGCTAACAAAGAGGGGTGGAGGTGAATAGTGAATAAAAGGAGGTGTGTGGCCCTGAGACCATGGCTGCAGGGTATGGGAGGGTAGGGAGATTGAGCTTTGAACAACCTACCAGCTTACTTTGATGACATTACAAACTTCTGTGAGTAACTTTGACTTTGGCACACTAGAAACAGGACTATTAAGGTCAAAGGATTAGGTTGAATTAGTCTTTAGGCCACGGGTGATTTCATAGGGTCTGGGGATAATGGGGAGTAATAAGTGAGATTGGAGGTAAAACTCCAGGCTGGGTGGGGCAGAGAGGATGAGAAAAGGCTTAATCCAGAGGGATGGGGAAGCTATAGGTTCCAAGGAAGTGCTGGCAATCAAAGAAACTCCTGGACTAAAGTGTTCCTGGGGCAGAAACTAGTTGTTGCCAGAGAGGAGGACTTGTCCTAGAAACCTAAACTATTTCTTCTCTTTGAATTCATTTTACTTGAAGTATGTTCTTTGTAATGCCACCTCTTTATTTGATCAATAAATGCCATTCAACATCCATTTCGTAATCAATTCTGTTGTCTGAAACATGGGACATAAATCTGAGGGAGGTCACATATGAAGGGCTGTAAAGAGGTTAACTTCATCTAAAAGGCTGGGAGGTGGAATTGATGTCAGAATGCTCAGGAATGAAAGTTCAACATCACAAAGCACCATTCCGTTGGCCTAACAAGTGCTGAACCAGAGCTACCTCATTTGTTCACACATTGCGAACTAAGGAAGATGCATCTACCAAATCCCCAGCCATGATTTAGCCCCTACTGGGAGTGGTGGAATACAAGATGAATAAAGGAGTCTTCATCCTGGAGTTTACACACTAATGAAGCACAGATAAGTGGAAATGTGGTGTGAAAGTTCATAGCCAAAGTCTTGTTGTCATCCTTTGGAATCCCTGAGCAGGGGGAGGAAGAGATTAGGGAGGACTTCCCAGAAGCAGGAGTTTGAAGGGCAGGCAGAACAACAAAAGCGAAGCCGTTAATCTGTTTTGGCAACCATCTCTGGGGCCTGAAGTAAGAAGTAGTAGAAGTTATAAGGAGAGGACCCATGAGTGAAGAGCCTGATGGTGAAGGCTGGGGAGCAAAGGCTGGCATCCAGGCTTTTAATAGTGGCCCTCAGTCTCTTTTCTGTGTTTGTCACCCACAGATCTGGAAGATCCTCCTCCTCATAATGAGAATAGTTCTGCTCCAATCAGCCAACATGAACCTCATGGACATCACTAAGATCTTCTCCCTCCTGCAGCCCGACAAAGAGGAGGAGGACACCGACACAGGGGAGAAACAGGCTCTCAATCAAGCAGTATACAACAATGACTCGTATGCTTTGGACCAGCTTTTGTGCCAGGAACGTTACAAACGCTTTATCAACAGCAGGAGTGGCTGGGGCGTTCCTGGGACACCCTTGCGCTTGGCTGCTTCTTATGGCCACCTTAGTTGTTTGCAGGTCCTCTTGGCACATGGTGCTGACGTCGATAGCTTAGATGTCAAAGCACAGACACCACTTTTTACTGCCGTCAGCCATGGCCATCTTGATTGTGTGCGTGTGCTTTTGGAAGCTGGTGCATGTCCTGGTGGTAGCATCTACAACAATTGCTCTCCTGTGCTCACAGCTGCACGTGATGGTGCTGTTGCCATTTTGCAGGAGCTCCTAGGTCATGGTGCAGATGCAAATGTCAAGGCTAAACTACCCGTCTGGGCATCAAACATAGCTTCATGTTCTGGCCCCCTTTATTTGGCTGCAGTCTATGGGCACCTTGATTGTTTCCGCCTGCTTTTGATCCATGGGGCAGACCCCAACTACAACTGCACTGACCAACGCCTATTAGCTCGTGTCCCACGTCCCCGCACCCTCCTTGAAATCTGTCTCCACCATCATTGTGATCCAGAGTACATCCAGCTGTTAATTGATTTTGGTGCTAACATCTACCTTCCATCTCTTCCCCTGGACCTGAACTCACAAGATGATAAAGGCACCGCATTGCTGCTACAAGCCCGAGGTGAGTGTCAAGCAGGCCAATTCTACAGGCTTCCTTCTGTGGAAGTCCCAGGGCCCCAAATCAATCCCTAAGCCAATCTTTCTGGGATGAATTGGAGAAAACACCATCTTTCTCTCTCTCTTGGGCACCAGTGGAGAAGAGGTTAGGAATGGAATCACTAAGATGAGGTGGGAGGGATAGCACTAGCCCAATATCTTATTCTGGCTCTGCCATGACTGCTTTGTGGCTTTGAACATGCCCTCCCTAGACCTCAGTGGGTCCCCTTTGGTACCATGCATTGAGGGGACAGTAGGGGACACGTTTTAGAAGGGAGAGAGCATTTAGGGCTGCAGTAGCCAGGGCAGAGTGGATGCAGCCTTGGGTGGGAGAATTACCCTGAGAATTTCTTCTCATGACCTGTTTCTCTTGCTATAGCCACTCCACGGTCACTACTATCACAGGCCCGTTTAGTTATCCGCAGAGCCCTGCACCAGGCCAGCCAACCACAAGCCATTGACCAGCTGGATATTCCCCCTGTGTTGATTAGCTACCTCAAACACCAACTGTAATCTTTCAGTTGAAACCCACAATGCCTTCAAAAACTTCCTGGGGACCCAGGTAGCTTGGAGGGCACTATAGCTCTACCCACTCATTTGGAGCTGCTCTCCTGTATTATCCTCCACAATAAAATCATCAGCAAAATAAATCCTGGTGGCTGCTGTGTCTGGTGTGTGTGTATAGAGGAGTTACTAGGGGGAAGGGTCTGATTGGCCATGGGTAATAGTCTAGCATTTGATAAGATAGGGGTTCCTGACCACCGAAGAGAAAAAGAGAAAACTAACCCAATGGCCAATACCTCTCCACCAAAATCCTCAAGAGAATTTGAAACTGTGTTGTTTTAAAAGCAAGGTCCTGAAAAATTCAAGTGAGTGGAAGGGTAGCATCGACTTGCTCAGCCCTGTACCACCCTCTATTTCTCAGGCTGCTGCAAGGCACGTTTTCAGGGGCTGTCATCAAATCCCTTATTGAGTCAAGTGATCGAGAAGCCTCCAACTCATTCACCTTGAATCATAGGCTGCATTACCACTAGTCCAGTTTATAATCAAGATCAAACTGAGAAAACAAACTACCAAGTATTACAGAATTTAATGCATAAAAGAAATTGGTTACATAGATGATAGCCATAGAATCCAAGCAGGATAGGAAAGTAATTGATTAGTGGCATCAAGAGGCCAAGACCACACCTAGGCTGAAGGGTTAAGGAAGTATGTCTAGAATCCAGAGACATAAGTCACCTGATGGAAAGTGGAATCACAGGCTTGTCCAGGGTACTAGAACCATAGAAGAGAGACACTGCCCAAACCACAGGAAAGAAAAAATACCCTCTCCTTTCCTTCATTCTTGCCGTTCAATCTGCCTCAAATGTCTCTCATTAGGGGAAACTAAAAGTCAACTAATACGAGAGCCTGGGAAACACAGCCTACAGAGAGTAGTCCCCTTGCAATATAAGACAGAATAAGGGAACTTGAGGAATGGAGAAACAGTGGGAGGAGATGGTGACTGAGTCAGAAGCTGGAATCAAACAGCAGAATTAGAAGTATATTGACAGTGAGATTCACAGAATATACATAGCAAAGATAGCACCAGAAGCACAAAAGGCAGAGGCTAAATACACATTCTTCTCCATTTTTCCTACCCTTCCATCAGTTCCTTCCATTGGTTAAACCCAGTCAAATGATGATTGATGAGGGAAATGCAGCCTGCAGTGGTCAGTCCCTTATGATGTGGAGAAGAGCAGGGGAAGGAGGAAAACAGGAACAGCACAGATAATCATCCAAATTCAGATCCAGGCCCCCTCATTTTACTAAATCTTTATCCTTTCACAGTACCTTTTTGCATTTCTCCTGCACAGCACCTGGGTGGGGATGTGGAAAAGCAATGACACATGATGAAGGGATGGAGGAGAAGAGCCAAGATAATCTGTACCTGGGAAGCACTTTATTTAGGACTCTTCCTGGGAGCTGTCTTGACAGCCCTCCTACATCATGACCTCTTATCATGGGGAAAGGGAGGCAGGGAATAGCGTCTTGAACTGACTTGCGTCTCCCAACTCTCGCCTCTCCCACTCTCCCTAGCTTCTAGTGCCTCAGAGACTTTAGGAAAAATGCAAGAAAACTGGATATCTATTTCCATGACCCTACTCCACTCAGCTTCCAGACTCATTTTTCTGCATTTCGGAGAGCAGAGCAACTGTTTATCTCCAAGGAGCAAGAGAACTGAAGGACTGGGATGTAAGCATAGACAGAGGGCTTCAGGGCAGACAGACCTAGCTCTCTTCTTAGGGGTAAGTTCCCATGGCTCTGCCCTCATCCTCTTTGGGCCCTTGGGAATTAGGAGTCATCCTCAGCAACTCCATCTACTGTAGGCCCCTGAGAAAGTATGCCTTTCAAATGGGGCCTGGCAAGGGTGGCATCCCTGCGGCATTTGGGACACAGATTCCCTGGTTAACCTATGAAAGCATGTGGATATTCTGGTAATTTTAAAGTACTTGCGCTTGAGGAGGATGTAGTATTATACCAAATTCTAGGCAGAGAGGAAGGGTTAAAACTCTTAGCCCCATTTCCCAGATAAGTGGACTGAGACTCTAACAAAGTTAAGTGCCTATGTTTTTGGCTGTTATATTTCCAGTTGCCTGTGCTGCTGATGAACAGAGACAATTTCATGGCCTAGTGCCTTAGACAATAGACCAGGGGTTGGAATGGATCATGTCAAATTCTGATGATGAATCTTCAGAGACAAACTTCCTTAGGAAATGTGAGAAGGCAGAGGTAATGTTATTGTTCCTTGAGTGAAATCTCTCCCTTGTCCTTTAGTCTCTTCTTGACATTGGTCCCAGAGGATAACCTAGTCTCCCCACTCCCACTACCCACTATAGCAGCCAGTTTCCAAGAAAGCCAAATCTTAACTTTTTCAGGTGAACCAGGCCCCTTCCCTCCCTCCTTGTCTCCCTCTCTCCCTGTCTCATCCTGACCTCCCTTTCTTGTCTTCCTTCTTCCCTCCTTCCTTATTTCCCTTCCTCCCTCTCTTACTTCCTGGCATTGCCATGAGCCTGGGGCTGGCTCTGCTCTTTACATGCCACTGATCAGTTGGCATTCTCTCTTGCAGTGGGAAAACTATTTTCCTTTATTCAGAAAGGTGGCCCTCAAAGACTAGGTCCAAAGTTTGAAAGGGCCTATTGAGCTTCAGAAGCCAGAGAGATCCTCTTCAGCTGCTACCTTGAGGGAAAGTCTAATATAAGCGGTGTTATTTGATCTTGTTCTTAAATGGTGGAAAAGGTTTTAATCAGGCCAGAGGAAAGAAAAAATATATATATTAGTGGAGGGAATTCAGTGAGCAAAAACATATAAGTGAAAAAAAGCAGGGCAATTTGGATAACCAGTAAAGTTTGGTTAGAGTCCAATGTATTTTAAGAATAACTAGGCTTGGGACTAGACTGGAGTGGGCCCTGACTACCCTGGTGTTTTGGACTTGAAGATTTCAGTTCTTAGAATAGGGTATGCACAGTTATAGGAACAACTTGCTGAATGTACAAAGAACATGTTTCTAATTTCCCAGGGCAAATCTGTCAGTGTTACATTTTTTTACTAAAATATAATTGACATATGACATTATATTAGTTTCAGGTATACAGCATAATGATTTGATATTTTGATTTGATTTGACATATATTGTTAAGTGATCATCATGATAAGTCAGGTTAACATTTGTCACCAAACATATTTAATTTTTTTTTATGATGAGAGCTTTTAAGATCTATACTCTTAGCAACTTTCATATATGCAATACATTATTATTAACTATAGTTGCCATGCTGTAAATTACATCTTCATGACTTATTTATTTTATAACTATAAGTTTGTACCTTTTGACCCCCCTTCACCCATTTCACCCACCTCCAACCCCACCTCTGGCAACCACCAATCTGTTCTCCGTACCTATAAGGTCATTTCTTAAAAATTTTAGATTGTACATGTAAGTGAGATTATGCATTATTTGTCTTTCTCTGTTTGACTTATTTCACTCAGCATAATACCCTTAAGGTCCATCCATGTTGTTGAAAATGGTAAGATTTCATTTTTTATTGCTGAATAATATTTCATTGTATACATACACTACATTTTCTTTGTCCATTTATCCATGGATAGACACTTAGGTTGCTTCCATATCTTGGTCATTATAAATAATGCTGCAATAAACATAAAGTTGCATATACCTTTTTGAGTTATGTTTTCATTTTCTTCGAGTTAGTGTTTTCCTTTTTATCCCAGAAGTGGAATTGCTGGGTCATATGGTAGTTCTATTTTTAATTTTTTGAAGAACCTCCATACTGTTTTCCATAGTGGCCACATCAATTTACATTCCCACTAATAGTGCACAAGGGTTCTCTTTTCTTCACATCCTCACCAACACTTGTTATTTCTTGTATTTTTTGATAATAGCTGTTTAAACAGATGTGAGGTGATATCTCATCATGGTTTTGACTTACATTTCCCTGATGATTAGTGATGTTGAGCACCTTTTCATGTACCTGTTGGCCATCTATTTGTCTTCTTTGAAAAACTGTCTATTCAGATCCTCTGCCCACATTTTAATCAGATTTTTTTTTTGCTATTGAGTTGTATAAGTTCTTTATATATTTTGAATATTAACCTCTTTATCAGATATATGATTTGCAAATATTTTATCCCATTTTGTAGGTTTCCTTTGCTGTGCACAAGCTTTTTAGTTTGATGTTGTCTCATTTGTTTATTTTTGCTTTTGTTGCCTTTGCTTTTGGTGTCAAATTCAAAATATCATCACCAAGACCAATGTGAAGGAGCTTATTGCCTATGTTTTCTTCTAAGAATTTTATGGTTTCAGCTCTTACATTCAAGTCTTTAATCCATTTTGGGTTAATTTTTGTGTGCACATATGATAGTGATCCAGTTTCATTCTTTTGCATGTGGCTGTCCAGTTTTCCCAACACCATTTATTGAAGAGAGTGTCCATTGTGTATCTTGGCTCCTTTGTCATAAATTAATTGACTATATACACATGGGTTTATTTTGGCAACATTAATTTAACCACTCTCTTGCAGGCACAGAGCATTTGACTGCTTACAAACTTTTTGTGCACCCATCATTTCATCTGCTTCTAGAAAAAACTTAGTGAGGAAGGCAGAACAGGTTTTATATAGATGTGGAAACTAAGGCCCAGAGAAAGAAAGGTAGAGCCAGGACTAGAACACACAGGACTCCGTGTTGTTCAGAATGCCATGTTCTGCCTCATGTGTGAGTGGGAGCACTGGAGAAGGGAGAGGGGCAAACCTTGACTTCTTTTCACAGGCCTGGACAGTGTGTGCAGGCTTCTCTCTTGCTGAGTGGGGTAGCAGCCCATTAGCTGTCAGATGCCTCAGCCCTGGCCCCCACGATAGAGCTGACGATAATCAATGATATGGCAAGTCAGGGGAAGGTGGCAGCCCCAGATACTGGGGATAGGCTAAAGAGCACCCCAATAAGTCCAGAGTGAGGAGCTGGGCATATGAGAGTGCTCTTCTCCTTTTCCCTACTTTTTTCCTGGTTATTTCAAAACTCTACAGGAGCTTCATTGTTTCCTTAACCCAAAGGAACCTTATTCTTCCATGTTCAAGCCATCTTTCTGACCAAGATGCAAGATAAATGACCATCTACTTCATCATAGTACCTTCTGACCTCTATCCACCTACAGTCACAGAAAATATTAGCTTCCAGACATTAGTCTACTTGCTAGTTCCTAGTTTGCCAGTCTCCTCCCATCATAGGCTACCTCCTCCACGTAGAAAAGCAGAGGCTGGACTAATGGCAGGGTCCAGTCCAGTGACTCCTCCAATACCTTCACTTGCAGTTCTTTCACCTCCTTAACTCTCATAATACCATCTACCCTCTGTTTTAACACCTACCCTTGGTCTCATCTGGAAATGCAGGTCTCCCTTCTCAACCATACTGCCTACTTTTCTAGAAGTGACATTCCTGGAACCCTATAGTTTGACCCTACAGAATCCTCCATTCTTTCACTCAACAAACACTTCTTGAGGCCTACTCTGTGCCAGACTCTGTGTTTCAGGCACCGTGTGATCCTCTACTTTTTTTCCATTTGCCACTCCCCTCCCCACTACTTTGTCTTCACTTCCTTCCCTGTCCATCTTTGACCCTGTATTCATTAGATCACTTCAATCTCTCATCCAGTAACACAATGACTTTGGATGAAACCATCATCCTCTCCTAAACCTGGGGTAATGAATGCCACAGAATAAATTGAAATAACTAATCATCATAGAAATCTAAAGAGTTAATATGCATTGAACATTTCCTATGTGCCGACATTGTGCTCAGTAATCACTGAGCATGGACTAACTCATTTAATTCAATATCCTTCTTTTATTCATACATACATTTATAGATGAGGCAATTGAGGCCAGCAGTTAAGTAACTTGCTCAAGGTTGCATAGCTAGGAAGCAGGATCTCATGTAACTGAATGGAATCACCATACATTCCTGGGTGACATTACAGTTAGGCATTTATGAAATTGCCCATTCTGTGCAGTAACTATTTCAAATCCTATCCAATATTAGCAAGCTTCCTTGTACCTCCACCACTACTACTTTTCCTCTCACTTTGGGAACTTTGCTTCCCACGTTCCAGAGCAGGTAGAAGTCTTTAGGCGTGACACCTTTAACTTTCTATAACAATAAACTCCATTGCATCCACCTATCATTCCCTCTTATCTCAGTCCCTCTTCTCAGCCAAAGCTAATTTATCACTAGGGGTTCTGGATCCCATCCTCCACCGCTATTCAGGGCCTCCAATCCATCAATAACCCTGTCTCTGGAATCTTCGACTTGATCGATATTTCTCCTCAAAATATAAACAAGCTTACATCCTTCCATCTTATAAAAACAAACCTGAACCCCAGGGCCCCCTCCAGCTACTGTCTCTTTGCAGTCAAACTTCTGGAACAAGGAGCCTGCAGACATTCTCTCTTTCCTCATAGACCATTCTCTTGACACTCTACTGCAGTCTGGTGTACACCCTCACCCCTGCTTCAACTGGCCTTGTGCACATCACCAATGACTTCCCAGGTCCACATCCAATGGCATCTTTTCTATCTTGCTGGACTTCTGGGAAGCATCTTTCACATACACTCTTGGTAGTACCATCTTTCACAAAAAAACATATTTTCCATGGCTTCTGGGAGAGCCAGCTTTCCTGGCTCTGATCTCACCTTGTTAATCCCTCCTTTTCAGAGTTTTTGTGGGCTCCTGTTACTTACTCCTCTCATACTCTTCATCTAAGGTGACATTACCAAGTCTGACCACTTCTAGATGCCAAATATATCCAGAATTCAACCACTTCTCACCTCCTCCACTGCCTCCACCCTGGTCTGTGCCACCATCATGTCTCACCTGGATCACTACAAGAGCCTCCTTCCAGGTCTCACTGCTGCTACAGCTCCCTAGACATTGCACTAATATCATAACATTCCTCAGGTAAAAATCCTGCAAAACTTAAAGTCTTTAAAATGACTCACAGAGCCATACACCATCTTCTTTCCATGTCCTCTCTGATCCTCTCTTCTATCACTTTACCCCACACTCATTCTGCTCCAGCTGCACTGGCTGCCTTGTTGTTCCTCTATCATTCCAGCATATTCTCACCTCAGGGTCTTTGTACTTGCTGTTTCTTTTGCTTGGAATGCTTTTTCTCCAAATATTCACACGGTTTACTCCCTCGGTTCCTTCAGATCTTCCCTTTGATGTCACCTTTTTAGTGAGGCCTACCTCAACTGCCTTGTTTAAAATAACACCCTTCCATCAATACTCTCTGTACCTCTTCCTTGCTCTATTTTTCTCCATACCATTTATTGCCATCTGACATACTACATATTTTACTTATGTATTTTATTCATTGTCTGTCAGCCCTCATGGAGCTTCATTATCATGATGAGAAATAGACAATTGAAAATTACAATAAAATAAATAAATAACAATAAAAAAGAATATGACAGGAGGTGGCAATGCAATGGATAAGAAAAAAAAAAAAGGTCAATTAAGGGAATGTAGAGTAAATGGGATAGGAATGGGGATTGCTATTTTACATTTCAAGTGTCCAGGAAAGGTCTCACTAAACTAAGGTAACATTTGAGTAGACATCTGAAGGAAATGAGGTATAAACTATGTCTGTATTCAGAGGACATAAACATTGTAGGCAGAAAGAACAGCAAGTGTGAAGGCCTGGAGGTGGGATTTCAGACAGTCAAACTCAGAATGTTCTAAACAAAATCATTACATTTTCCTAATCCTGTTCCTAAACAAAATCATTACATTTTCCTAATCCTATTCCTATATTCCTCAGTTCAATTGACAGCCATACTCTCCAGTGCCTTTCCTAAGTTGTAAACTGCAGACATTGGTCTGATAGGTTGTATGCCTCCTCCACCACACTAGTTGCTCTGAGGCCAGAAACTGCGTCTAGTTCACCAATATGTGTGTGTCACCAAACACAGGGCTTGACACAGAGGAGGTGTTAGAGGGTGGCAACATTACACTTCACTGGTGGATATTGGTAACTAAGCTTGATCTTAGACTTGAAGACGTCTCATTTGGCCATGTTCAACAAACATGCTTGGCACTAAGTCTATGCTAAACTCTGTTGGGTACTGAGGATACAAAGATAAACAAAGAGACCCTCTTCCCTGGGAAATTCAGTCTGGCTCTGCACAATCAAAAGGAATCTGTATATAAGGAATCACAGGTTCACATGTGTTTATAACAAAAAGTGGTTTTAAAGTCATATTTAGAGTTCTGTAACTCTGAAGATCTATACATTGGATCATGAGAACAACAACAATAATAACAGCAGCAGCAACAGCTAACATTTATTGAAAGCTTTGTATGTATCAGGCTCTGTGTTAAGCACTCACATGGAATGTTCATTTAATTCTCACAACAACTCTGTGACATGGATACTACTATCATTCCCATTTTTCAGAGAGAAAACAGAATCAGAGAGATGAAATAACCTATCCAGGTCGCCCCACTCCTAAGTGGTGGGGCTGGCATCCCAGCCCAGGCAGTCTGGTAGCAAAGCCACTATATACTATACCACTTGCTTTCTTGGGAAGGACAAACTTAGCTACCTGAGCCTCAGTTTAGCTGGACAGTCATGGTCTTTTACACTTTGGCCTCATACCTATTTTCCAGCTCTTCCTCTCCCCTTACACAAATACTCAAACCCAGATGTCCAGAATCCTAGCTCTTGTCCAATCTGCCATACACTCTCACATTGATGGGCTTTGGATTGAGCAAGAATCCTTCCCCTACTTCTCTGTCTTGGCATACTCATTAAGGCCATCCTCCAGGAACTTTTCTCTGATACCTTCCTCACGTTGAGGAGAAGAACTTTCACACACTATGCTTCAGATCGCCTTTGCCAGACTTCTAGTCTAGTTTTCAGCTCCTCTGAAAACTCCATCCTGAGACCTCCCTTCTCCCAGATTGTAACCACTGTACCCCTCCTCCCAATACCAAGCACCAGGCCTGGTTAAGAGGAGGTGTCTATGGTACCTTTGGTAAAGAAAGAAATGAGCATTGTACTCATGTGGACCAGTCCGTCACTTGAGTTCATGAAGTTACCTCCAAACAGCTTGCACATCTGTTCTCATGGGCTTTACACTACAGCCACAAGACACTGGGTAGCAGAGGGATTATCTCCATTTTATAGGTGATGAAAATTAAGAAAATATTTGTGCCTCCCACCACCAGCCCCTATAGTGGCCAAACAAGTTGATCATGTGTTAGTCAGAACGTGGAATGGGGACCTAGAAGGCTTCCTCTTCGAGAAGGTGTTTTGAGGTACAAGTTTATGCCCACAGTTGGTCTTTTCCTACATTGTCCTTGGGGAGGAGTGGACCATACAAACAAAGAGCTGTGCCACACCCCTCCCACATCCCTTCCCCTTTTCATGTGCACTTAAGCAATCTCCACCTGAGACTTAGAAATATCAGGACCAAAAAGAAAGGCACCCAGCTGAGAAAACTCTTTAACATGTCAAAGGTATTTTCATTTTCCTGAAGTCCTATTTCTTTGGAGTCCAACCCAGTGTCCAAAATCTGTCAGTCCCAAAGCTGACTGGTGTGGCAGAATGTTTGGCAGCTGGGCAGAGGACATGGTAGACTAGCTCCTGTGAGAGGAGCAGCGCAATCTCAGGGTTATTTCAAGCCCATCACTTAACTATTTTGCACACTTCCTCTCTCCCTGTTCCCACAGCTGAGACTGCCTTGGACCTAGCTAGTGGTGGAACTGGATTCGGTTTCCCTGTGCTCAAGATCTGAAACAGGTGGCAGGCAACCAGAAGTACAAGGCAGAGGGGAAGCCTATGAAGGAGCCCTAGAAAAAGACACCTCCAAATCATGTCCAACAATTGAGAATCAGGACTTTGCAAAACAGGAAAGCATAGCTCTAGGGAAATAGTATAGTCCAGCCATCCAGATGGGAAAACTAAGGCTAGGGAAAAGAAAAGGTACCTACCCAACAAAGTCATACAATGAGCCAGCCAGTGGCAGTTCCTTTCTCCCTGACATTTATTGAGACCTGGGACTAGAAAAGGAGGTCGGATATCCAAATTGCTGATTTTTGTTGGAGATGTATAGCATGTTATGGAAGGTCATAGAACATCATGGAATATTATAGAAAGAATTGAGTTGAACTGTCAGAGCTAGAAGAAACCAAGGACCTTGAACAGTTTTACTCCCTCCTTTTGGATATGTGGTGATGGACTGGCCCAGAGAGGAAAACCTACTGGCCAAAGTCATACTTCAAGTCTGAGGCAGAGCTGGAGCCAGATCCCAACTCTAGCAACCATGTCAATTCCTGTGTTCCACATATACAGAGATGGCAGTCCTCTTACCAGTTTAGCAGCTGGATCTTTTCAAGGCAGATAGGACCCAGTAGAACAGTAGAGAACACTCTTCCTACTATGCAAATGGTAGGCATTGTTCTTTAATCCCACACTCAACTCCCACCTCCCCGTTTTTAGACATTCAGAGTTTTAGGGCTGGGCCTTCTTGATGTTCTTGAGCTAATGGTAGAATTGGATTCTTTCTTGCCTCAGCTCACCTAGCTTTGGCAGCCACTAATGCCACGTAATGCCCTCAGGTTGGTTAGAGACTCAAGATCAGGCTGCCCCCCCCTGCCCCCTCCACATCCTAGACACAGCAGTCTGCAAGGCTGGTACAGGCCTCTCAGTTTGACCTCAGCCTTGACCTCCAGTCTGGGCTCAGACAAAATTTTTCTCTCAATAGCTACACTTTTCAAGAACAAAACCACTAAAAGGTTGAGGAGGCCTCTGCAAACCTTGAAAATCTCCTAGAGTTCTGTGAAAGGTGGGAAATTTGGGTGAGGGTCAAACCACCGAAACATCTCTCCAGAGAAGAAAAGTGAAAGTAGCCCTGGACAGGGAGTTTTGAATTCCAAATCTGCTCCTGTCGCTAGCGGGCTGGGTGACCTTGGAAATGCGACTCCCCTTCTCTGGGCAGCAGCAGGCCCTTTGGTAATGGGTGGAAGTTGGCCTAAATGGTCCCTGGAGTGCTAAAGAGACGGACTGAAGCTGAGGCGCAAGCACTGCAATTGGCTTTCCTGGCAGGCGAGTCCCTCCTCTGAGTGTCCTGGTGGTGCTCAATGCAGAACTTTCTCTACCTCTAAGGTTGGGCCCGGCGAGGTTCCAAGGGGCTCTGCAGTCCCCCAAGGCTTACCAACCTCTCCCCTCTGCCTTTCCCTGCCTGCCTCTCTTGCTCTGAAATAAACTGCCTGGTGGTGCCCAGGGCGCCGCAGTGCAATTGCATCGCGACCACGGAAATGGGAGCGTATGCAAAACCGAAACCGAGCTCTAGGGCTCCCGTGAGCCCCATTCGGGCGGGACCGGCCCCGCGAGCTCATGGTGTCGCCAAGCAGAGACCCGCCCGGCTTAGGGGCTGGAGTGGGAAGTCCCTAAGAGGGATTCTGCACCTTCTCCGCCCCCTGCCAACGCCACGCTTGGGCTTATTTGCATTTAAAGGGAAACACACCAAAGAAAACAGTGGGCGGGTTGGGGTACGCCTTCCCACCGTGGTGATTGGGCCACACGCCTGCCAATCCGGGCGTGGACACCCCACCCTGTGGCTATGGAGTCCGCTGGGAGGGGGTATGGGGGAGCTACCCAGAGCCCGGGGAAGGGAGCCAGTGCAGTAGGTGACTAGAGCCGCGGTGGCGGCGGCAGGAGCAGCGGTGGCGGCGCTCTCAGCCACGGCAGCCGAGGCTCCAGCCTCGGCCAGGGCGGCGCAACAGACAATAACCGGGCTGGAAACCGGACCGGGGTGGGTAAGCATTGGGGGCAGCCAGGAGGCTCCGACAGCGGGGCAGTCCCGCGTGTTCTGCTCTGGACTCCTGGAGAGGGGCTCTAGAGCTGAGCCAGTCGGAGTCTGGGCCGCTCTCCGCTCTCCTTTGGAACCCACTTTGAGGACTATCTGGTGAGGGCCAGAGCAGAGTTCCCTGGGAGCGGGTCACCGAGGCTGGGGGGTGGGGGAAGAGGGCTGGCAGGCGGGTGAGCTAGCCTGGGCCATGCCTCAGGGCCCTCAGAGAGAAGGGGATGGGGTCCCCACGTGCTGCTGGGCGATCCCAGGAGGGGAGCCACCGGCCAGCACCCCCAGCGGTGCATTTGTAGGCCGGGAGCTCTGTAGCTTTGTTGTAGCACATTGGCTGGAACAGCTGTGTTACGCGGGTATCGCTCACCCCAGCGGCCAGGCGGCCGCCCCTCCCCTCCCCTCCCCTCCTCATCTCCTGTCTCTCCCCTCTGCAGACGAAGCCAATAGGCTGGCCTAGGTCCGACGAATATTGACTTTGGCGTGGATTGGGGTATCTACGCTGTCTGCCCCCTCCCTGGGGAGCTCATTTGGGCCTGTGGACTGCCCACTTCCCTTCAGAACCGCGGCCATGCGGCCCCAACCAGCCGCGCCCCCTGCTCCTGGGCCTCTAGGAGCATCTGGAGCCTGCCCGCGACTGGCAAGGGAGCTCTCGCTGGACCTTGTATTAGAGCAGCAGCTCAAGCTAGTCCTTGGGTTAGAGCTGCAAGGCCGCTTTGTCTCCCCCCTTGCCTCGCCTCCTCTCTCCTGGGAGGGCACTGGCCACATTTTTCTCTCCAGATGTCTGTTTAAAAATAGCCATAAGCATGGCGTTGGGATGGGGGTT
>NW_006440648.1:799496-816386 GCF_000325575.1 Pteropus alecto
CAGCCAAACCCTCCAACTTCGCAGTTACTTAAAATACCCAGCCCGCCAGCCGCTGTCATTGTCTGCTGCAGACACCTCTGACACTGGTGACTGTCCGACTTTGCCTAGGCTCCCCGGCCCTCAGGGGCTGTGTCCGCCAGTCGCGCCACAGCCCAGGCTTCCGGGCAGCAGCTGGACGGGCCCCGCAGAGCCGGCCTCCTTTGGACCAGGCTCTTGGAGTGGGCCGCAGGGTCAAGGCGAGCCTTGTCCCACACACGAACACCTCCCTTTGCGGCTCTGCTTGCCTGCTGCCTCCGCATGGGTATATGCAGGGTGGAGGGCACTGTACTGTTGGAATCCTTGCCCCACCCCTGGAGATTCCAGCAGAGCCCCCTCCCCCAAGTGCGGCTCCCCTCATTCGGCTCCGCCCACTACTCAGTCTCCGCATAGCCTTGTGCCTCTGGCAATGGACTCTAGGCCTTTCTGAGGAACAGGAGAAAGGGAGCGACCTAGGTGGTTGGCAAAGGTTCTTCTTGAACCTTTGACCAGCCTCTGAGGGCGGAGAACCCTTTGTGAGGAGACAATGAGACCCAGTAAATCCCTCACTTGGGAGGAAGGCTAGCTGGGGACCTTTGTGACACCAGCAAGTACTGTGGATATGGTACTACACTCACCTCCTCCCACCACGACTAGTGCCAACACAAACCCCCTACTTGCAGCTGAGCATCTCCATCCCAGGGCTAGACCTGCCCTCTGCCCTATATAACTTCTCTCCCCACATCCAAACCCACTCACCCTACACTGTCCAAATTCTCTTTTCTCTCTGGCCCACCCTCTTAGTGCTGTTCCTGCCTGTCTCGAAACCCATGATGACCTTTTTTTTTTTTTTTTCCTCAGAACTCCTGGCTGCCCGAGTCCCTTGGGCACTTTTGGGCTTAAATTATAATAGGAGGCAAACTACAATTAAGTTTCCCTGCCTCTACTTTGTCTCCCTGATCTCGTGGATGTCTGGGTTCTCTTGGAAACCCTCAGAGAGGTTAATGAAACCTGAAACTCAGCCACAACACCTTCAAAGCCATGCATAGTAGTTAAGGAATGCTCCAGGAGGACTTGCTGTCTTTGCAGAGCTTTTAAGAAGAACTTTACCTCTCCAATTTGCACTTGTTCTAATCCATATGAAAATGATTAGAAAAAACACTCAAAGCTCAGGTATTTGAGTGTGCCTAAGAAGGATGGAGAAGGGGGATGGGTTGCAACTATAAGAAAAAATAAATAAATCATGATGTCTCCCTTCGACAACAAGTTCAGGATCTGGGCTGCCCAGACTTCAGACTACACATACCTTTGGTTGCTGATTCATGAGCCTAGAGATGATCTATGAGAGAGATGGGAGATCTGTATATGCAGAGACATCCTCCTGGGAAGTTGCCAGAAAGTAGAGGATTTTGGCTAGGCAAAGGGTAATGGTATACACAAAATTAAGAATGGGATGGGGAACCTGGAAGGCAGGCCGAATGAGATGACAAACTTTTCTAGTAGAGATTGTATGACTCTAAGGTAGAGAGGAGGTTAGTGTCCAGTGGTGTGGGTTTCCAAATGCCAGGCTGTGGAACGGGGATCAGATCATGGGGCAAGGGGACATCAAAGAATGGGGAATTGGAAAGTTTTGATATTTTTTTTTTGTGTGTGCAAATATGCTAGAATAAATTGGAGTTTTAGAAAAGGTTTTAGAATGGGGTCTTAGAAGAGGATTAGAAGCATGCCATAAGTCTGATAGGTAAGAGGCCACCTTTGGATCTAAAAGTAGAACTGGAGGGTAGGCTCTCTCTAGAGGGAAATTGTATGGTGTCAGCCTCCCTTTGGCTTTGTGGGGTTTGGGGAGTGGGAAAGAGAGAGCTTGGAGCCCACGTACCAATGTGGTGGAAGCTAAGTGTCCCCTGGGCCTTCAAGGAGCACCAGTTTGAACTTCTGTGCTTACAGATGGGAATCCTGAGCCCTGGAAAGCAACAGGGACTTGCTTAAAGTCACACAGCATTTAGCAATAGAGGGATAGGCTGATGACTACTGTGCAGTGGCTCTTTCCACTTTATCCCGCTGTCTCCAATGGCCTTCATTTGACACACATCTCATTAAACAACTCTTCATCTCATCTCACCCGTTAGTCAAGAGTGAAGGGGTGCTGGCTTAGCTTGAGAACCCCATCGGGGAATCCCTCCTCCCCTTCCATGTCTCTTTTGCTTCTCGATCTTGGTCTGCAGCCTGTTGGGGGCTAAAAGTTTCAAAAGGAGGGGAGGTAGTTGGAAGATGTTGGCAGTTCAACAATTCTCTCCTAGTAGTGGGGGTTTTAAATTTTTTTCAAGTATTACATTTACACTCTTGGAAAGTATGGGGAGGGGAGGATGGGCAGGAGGAGACCAGCTTTGCTCTGCTGGTCCAGGGAAATAAGGGAATGAATGGAATAGCAGCAAACATGGCAAGTCACTTCTTGCTTACAGAACCAAAGAGGAAGAACAAGCTTCCAGCCCCTTCACTAACTGGCAACTTGAGGCTAGAAGAGGGCATTGCCAGTGCTATTCCATCAGTTCCCCTGCTTCGAATCCTGTCCAGACAGATAACTAGGTGATAAACGTAAAGCCCTCAGAGATGGCATTTCATAGCCCTCCTGTATCACTCATTCCTGCATTACCCATGTCACTGCCAGGAAGTTCTTTCTTAGAGATAATCTGAGCCTTTCATGCTATACTTAAATTCTGTGTGTGTGTGTGTGTGTGTGTGTGTGTGTGTGTGTGTGTGTGTTGGAGGTGGAGTTGAGAGCAGCTGGACACTATTGCTCTTCAATAGTGGCTTAACAATCCATTGGAGATTTCATGGGCATTAAACCATCTCTTCCACCCCCAACTTCTGTTCTCTGAATTAAATAATCACAGAGCTTTTCATCTTCTCTTCTTGGTCTTAATTTTCAAACCTGTGCTTGTGTAAATATATATCTTGCAAAGCAGGCAGGGAAAGCAGAACCACTGCAGAGATGCAGGTGCCAGCTGAGTAAGGGTACATTACTCCTCCACACCTCCCCTTTTAGGATTAGGGGGTAATTTGGACAATGGAGAAAATGGCTTGAGGGTCTTAGTGGAATCAGAGGCAGGCATGCTGGTGCTGTAGGGGCATTTGTGACCCTTTTTGATCTGCATTTCTTCTTGCAGAACTTTCATTGCTTTCATCTCCTGCAGGCTTTCCCACCCCCCCCTTGGCTTCCAAGCAGATACTAACCCCCATTCTCCAGCCCACATTCCTTAGCTCTTCTTGTTAGGGGCTGCAGCTTTTCTCACGGGAAAGAGGGCTGGGCCAGGCCAGTTGTGTTATCCCTCCTCTCTGGACAAATGAGAAATATTCTCAGGGTTGTGGGGTGCAGAACACCTCTATCCTATAGTGGTGACCTGGGCTCAACCAGTCCCAGAGAAGCCTAGGATCCCCTCAAAATCACATTCTCACCATGCCTCTTGACTTAGCAGCTACTAAAAACGTTATCACAAGATCACCCTTGCTCCAGCTTCTCACTAAATGTGGGTCAAGCGGACCCTTGGGTCCACTCTTCCATTTCTAGGTGGAGAAACTGAGGCCTAGAACAGGGAAGGGATTTGCCCAAGTTCACATAGGAGCACAGAGCTCCTAGACCCCAATTCAATGCTTCTTCCTTTAAGCACACTGATCCTTATCCCCTCCCAAGCCTCAATTTCTTTAGCTGACCTCTTACATAGGTTATAGTTTGTATTTGGGAGTGGATACATAGAAAAGTCAAGGGTCTCCATTGTTCACTTGGCCTAGCTTGTCCTCTGCAGGCTTCCTTCTGCTGTCTCATTACATCTATTTCCCTGGGGTTGACTATTCTCTTGTTTTTCATCTGAACTGGGGTTGAGGGTGAGAAGTGGAGTGGCACCTGTCTCCAATCTCACCCTTGCTGTTAGTACTGACCTAGGGGAAGCCTTACTGTGTAGGCATGGCATCCACCTCAGATACATCCTCTCTAAGGAGGTTTGGGAGCATGAAAGGGAAGTAGCAAGTAGGTGGCCCTAAGAGCCCTTGTTTTTCCAGGTGAGCTGAGCAGGGAACCTCAGCAGCCTGAAGAGAAAACTGGGGCACCAAGAAGACTTACCAGGAAAGCTCATTTTGAGGGGAGAGGTAGTGTGTCTGGATGACCACATCTCCCAGAGTGGAGAAACACTTGTGTATTGGGGACTGGGGCAATGGGTAGAGGACTGAGGCTAGGAAACCTGGAGGGGGCATGAAGGGCAAGTCTTGAAGGTCAGGCAAAGGAGTTTGGCCCCAATCTTGTAGGCAATGTGGGATAATTTGGTAAGTGGAGGAGTGATGCACTGAACTCAAGGTTGTAAGAAAATGAATCTGGCAAGGATGCGCAGGATGGAAGAGATGAAAGGGAGAGGCGGGGGCAGGACTTTAGCTTTGAAGCAGGGAGGGACCACAGGGAGCTCAGCCAGAATGAATTACCCAAGGCCGAATAATGTTAACGTCTCAGTTGAGAGGCTAGTGGTTGGAGAGTAGGAGCCGAGTCGAGAGGGCCCGGTGGAGGTCTGTGCTGCATCTAGAGTTGATGGGATGCTCTCTTGAGAGTGCCCTTCAACAGAAAGGCTGAAAAGTAGCAGAGGGGTGGTTGCAGAGGTAGTTTTGGTGGGGCTCTGCCAGCAGCCTCTACAGCTCTACCAAAGGGTACCAAGCCAGGCAGCCCTTCCTTCAGGTCTTGAATGGATGGTTTTGAGATTGGACCTTGACTGTGGGCATTAGAAATGGGTGATTCATATTCCAGATCTTATCGTAGGTCATCTCCTTTAAACAATAGCTCATATTTTGCATCTTTGTCCCCTGTTGGCAGGTTTCCATTAGAACCTTTTGTTGGCTGCTCAAACTTATCTCCCAAGAAAAAGCAGAGTAGAGGAACATGTTCCACTGTTTGGGAATGGTGGTGGTGATGGGGTGTTGCTGATGAGAGCAGCCACAGTCTGTGTTGGCAGCCCTTAGAGTCTGAAGTCAGCAGGCTTTCTGGAATGTGCTAGGTGAGGCCAAAACAGAGGCAGCCAGTGAGGACTGGAAATGCTGCAGAGAAAGCTCAACTGGGTTGGGAAGGGGAGGGGGGATGGGAGGAGGAGATGATAAGTCTGTGTGAGGAGAACCTTCACAGTCCTTGCTTTGTCTTCCTCTTTCGATTGGGGGCCAGCACAGTGTAGCAGATTGGCATGGTATTGGGACTCAAGAAGCCTGTGAGCTTGTGTGGCTCTGTCATTATCTGGCTGTGTGACCTTAGGTAAATCTTTTCCCGAGTCTAGGCAGTTTCTGCCTCCATGACAAGAAGTTACCATTCCCCACCAGACCTGATTAATGGATTTCTGGGAAGGATAAATGATGCATGAGATATTGGGGAGCTTTTTATAAATGGGTAAGTACCTGAGTTGGGTGAAGAATATCTATTTATTTGCATTTCCTTTGATATTGTTACTTTTAGCTGAGTTTGAATTGTTGACCTTTCTGGCCTGGGCTAGAGAATCTGGCTAGTTGAAATTCCCAGATAATCCAGAGCTATTAGCCAATATTTGACTGGAGGCAAGATTTCGGGTCCCTGAATATCAAAGTTTGGCTAAAAGAGCAACTAAAGCCTTCTGTGAGATAACTACAGAGTCACTCTCATTTATCATTTGGGGAACTGAGGTCCAAGGAAGTTTGATTACTTATCCTTAGAGCTCTGTGGAGCACCCTACTCAACCCTGACTGAGATAGTTTTGCTGCTAGAAATTGTCCAATTATAGTTTGAATAAAATATTTTTAAAATTAGTTGCTATGTGTTGTGAGCCTCTGCTACATAACACATTGTATTTGGTACTTTATATATCTTAGTTTTATTCCTTATAATAGCTTTAAGAGGTAGGCATCTCAATAGTTTCATTTTCCAGTTGAGTAAACTGAGAGAAAGAACTTACTGATTTCCCCCAAGTGGGCAGAGCTGATTACAGTGCAAAACTGGCTGACTCGCTAGTCGGAGGGACACTCCCTATCCTGACCATTTCTTCCTTAGCCCACCCCCCATGCACAATGGCAGATGTGCCCAGAATGGGCTTGCCCCCAGGAAAACTGTGTGGAGGAGTTCTGAGGAACTATGACTTGTTGAGACCATGCCTCTGGAGTTACTGCATAAATCCATACACTTCTTCCCTGAACTTGGCCTCCTCTAAGTTGGCTGAGCTGGTCCCAGGAAACTGGGCTGGAACATGTGAAGATCAGGCTGCAGCTGCTTCCTTCTCACCAAGAAGGGTCCATGAGGCAGATTTATGGCTGGTCTCCTGTCTGTGTTTTGTGAGGAGGGGGAAGGAAGAAGCTCTACCCTCGTGTCTAGGCTTCCACCAGTCTCAGAATGGACTGAGTCTGGCCCTGGGAGCAAAGATGGCCACAGCCCACACCCTGCCATCAAAGTAGCAGCTGTGGCAAGCCCCTGCCAGGGACCACAGAGTGGCCTTAGAGGGTTCCCTTACCCACCAGTCCGCCTGTAAATTAGACAGCCATACAGGTTGAGAATCCCAAGGGTTACAGGGCCTTGCATTTGGTAGAATTACTTTCTTTGCAGTAACTAGGATGGGAGCCAGTCCCAGCCTGGGGGAGCTGAAAAATCTGCCCCTTGATGTCCACTTTGCCTTCTGCCCCACCTCACTCTCCTGGCCAGTGAACTCTGTGTCCCTGAATAAAGGCAGCATAGCCCACTGGGGAAGGACAGCACTGGGACATGGAGTGGGTAGCAAGGAAAGTGGAGAAGAGACCTGGGCCAGAGGTAGCTAGGTGGGGCTAGGTTAGGAGGAAAGCAGACAGAGACACTGTGAGTGGTTATGGGATAGGGTACATTGCCCTAGGGGGAACTAGGTAGGGAGGCAGAAGATGACCATGATCCCCTTTAGGAGGAAGGCCTAAAGCTGCGGGTAGAGAATCTCAGTTCCAGGACACAATCTTGCCTAGTTTACCCACTCCTACCACGTCTGCAGAGGGCTTTTAAAACTGCCCTGATGAGAAGACTTTGTATAAATCCACACACATGTCTTTAAAATCCCCATACCTGGCTCTTCCTCAGTGTGGTCCAAGGCAGCTGATCCCTCAGGCTCACTGCAGTAAATGACTCACCCAAATGAGTAGTCTTTTACATGTGATCTGCTACTTTCTAAGTAACTAGGATCTGACCTGGAAGATGGTAATAACAGTAATGCCAGTCTTTCTCATTTGCACTGAATTTTACAGTTTACACAGTGCTTTTGGTATCCATTATCCCATCTAATGCCCACACTACTGCAGTGGACTGGGGAGATAAAGGGATAAATAGAAGAGACCTTTGATCTCCTTTTCAGAGGGGGTGATTTGGTCTGTTCAGGGTTCCCTGGCATGGCCTGGACCCCAGTCCTGTGGCCCATGGCTTCTTCTGCAACATACTGTAGATGCCTGTGGCAAGGAAGGGGATGATACTGAGAGCAGTGGGCTGGCCTCTACCTCAATGAAGCACAGGAGTAAGGACAACAGAAAGCCCAAAGGGACTTACCCTTAGCCCTAAACCCAGCAGGACAATGCATCCTTTGGTTCATGAGGATGTCTAGACCCATACAATTTTTCACTCGGCCCTTGGTCTTCCATGATGCCAATCCACACTTTGTAGTCTCACCCATTCCTTCCCCTAAATCATTGCCATGTCTACTCACTTCTGTCTGACAAGACTCATATTGAATGCCTCCTCCTCAAGGTAGCTTTTTGGAGCCCACAGGTTATCTTTCTATCTTTCAGATTTATCCTGGGATATGATAACAAGGTATGAAGAATGTTTACCCTCCACCCAACTTAAGCAATAATGGGGGCTCTTTTTGAAGGCCAGCATCATGCTGTGCTTTCAGGTTGTTACATACAGGACTCTTCCTGTTAGCCTAGAAGCTCCCCCAAAACAAGCACTAGGGATTCCCTCTTCATGACCTGCCTTGCAACACTGAGCTCAATGTCTATCACTTACCAAATGTTAGTAGAGATTTGTTTCATGAATTCCACAGAGCAGAATACAGTTTCACAAACAGTACTACTACCACTCCATTTTCCCCATACCCAACACCATAATGACAACACTGTCAGTAATTTTAGGGCTGAGTTTAAAAATATCTGTGCTTTGGAAAGTGGGGGATTCAAATACATGATAGGGCTCCTATTTCCATCAGACCACAGGGCAGAGGACCCTGAGTGGTTGTACAATTGTATATTTATTAGATATTTGTTAGGGGGCGAATGGTACTGTCTGTTATGGGACTATCAGTTTCAGGGCTGAGCTGGAACAATGTCATATGAAAATATATCACATGGGTGGGGGGGAAAACTAACCTGAGCAAAAAATGGCAATATATATCTCTGCAGAGAGGAGATCAGATTAATTTTATTTTCTCTTTTATTCACTGGATAACCAGCCACTATCTTGCCCCAAGTTTGATATTCATTTCTGCAAAATGCTCCTGATGGAAGCCTGGATCACACTGATGATTGAACTATTAAGCCAAGCAAGGCTTAAGGCACAAAATTAATGTTTGCAAGACAAGATCAGGGGCTCTAGGAGGGTTCTTCTAATGAGGTCAGAAGCTAGAGTATAGCTGCCAGTCTCTCTTCAACCCCAGTGCTGGTCTGTAGTCTCCCACTGGAAGTGAATGTGTATCTTATTTCCTTGACAACCAATCACAAGGTGATGTGCTGGCCAGCTGCTCCTGGGACAACAGTGGTGCTTTTGCCTCTCTTTCTGGCTCCCCACAGCTGTTCCCTTACCTATCCTAGCTCCCTGTCTACTGGTGGCTATTCTACAGAGAAGGGACACAGAGGAGAGGGACTTCCCAAGGAGGACTCATTGGGTTTTAGCAGGCTGGTCACTGATCCAGCTGTCGACCAGCTGTAGTTACTGGAATGAATACATCAGACCTGGGAGTGGGGACATGTGTTATAGCTAAGGGTGGATAATAGCTAGCCTTTCTTTTTATTCCATCTCTATAGAATTTGAATGTTTGAAGGATTGTGAGCCTAGACTGTAAGGGTGTGCCTTGCACTAGGTTTATTATTTACACGGATGTTGAGAGCCTAACTCCTAGGCCAGGAACATGAATCTTATGGAATTGTGCCTTCAAGGAGTTCCCTTTCTAGATGGAGAGCTAATAGGAGCCAAAATAATTGTGGAGGGGTGGAGTGGATAAGAAACAGTCTGGCTCATGTTTCTAAAGGGGAACTTGGGGTTCCAGTTACTAAGGGCCACATTAAAATCTCTTCCTAGCAGGACAGTCAATAGAGAGTCTGACTTATACTTATCTCTCATATAACCACTATTGGGGAGGTATTGCTAGGCCTCTTGGACTGAGGATAGTGAACCCCAGAGAGTGTCTTGCTCCAAGGCCACCATGCACTCTTAGCAGATCCTGGATAGCAGCTCTGGAATATGGGACTGTGAGGCAGGTCTTCAAACATGGTCTTGCAGGTCATTTAAGGAGCCTGTGGTCAGGAAGCGAAACTTCAGGTCTACTTTTCTTTCTATCCCTAGGAAAAATGTCAGTGAGAGCCCAAGCTAATGTGAAATTGAGGTCTAAATCCCACAGAGCTCAGTGAGGACTCAATGGGCTGTTTTGCCAGATGCTCTTCAAAAATTCAGTCATCAGAGCTGACCTCTGACCTCTGTCCTGCTTTTTCTGCCTCTCCCTATCCTACTCCTTTGACAATCTCTCCTGTAGCCAATAACACCTCTGGGTCTTTCTCATATCTGCAGTTTCCTGTGCTCAGTGCTCCCCTGAGATTAAGGTGGCCTGAAGGGTGTGGACCCAGCATGGAGGTAGAGGTGATGGCTGCCTATTGCTCAGTGTAGGATTTCACTGCCTTGGACCCCAGAGGAGGCTGGCCTAGCAAGCCAAGCATATGGAGTGCATTATGGTTTTCCTTACATTTTCTCTTTCACTCTGGTTCCACTCAAGCCTAAAACCGCAGACACCTGTGAAAACAAACCCTGCCTGGATGCTTGCTCACCAGTACTGTCTCTCTGTCTTTATCTCTCTCATGTTTTCCAGACCCAATAATGATGCTTCCTGACTGATGATGTTATAACAGTACCTGGAAGCCAGAAGGCTGCATTTTCGGCTGAACATAACTGAGTTGTCCCCATCGCCATGGAGACCCGAAAGGATGAAGTTGCTCAGGCTAAGGGATATGCAGCCTCTGTGGACACCCAGGACCAAGGGACAGAGAAAGGAGCCAAGAACAAAGAAGCTGAGACAATGGAAGGGCCAGAATTAGAGCCACCCTCATCTGGCCCAAGTAGGCTGAAGAAAACTGCGATGAAATTATTTGGTGGCAAGAAAGGCATCTGTACTCTGCCCAGTTTCTTTGGAGGGGGACGGAGTAAAGGTTCTGGGAAAGGCAGCTCCAAGAAGGGCCTTAGCAAGAGCAAGACCCATGATGGCCTGAGTGAAGCAGCCCATAGCCATGAAGACATTGTCAGTGAAGGACCTAGCTTCTCTCTACCTTTGCCTGAGTCACCCTGCCAACTGCCCAATTCCCAGAGTGCCCACGGGGCTTTGGAGACAGGCTTCAGTAGCAAGGCGTCTGTGGCTATAGCCACAGAGAAAGCTGGGACTGAGAAGGCACTTTCTGTGCCCAAGCCAAAAAAAGGCCTGAAGGGTTTTTTCAGCAGTATCCGCCGTTACCGAAAGGTTAAAATCTCTGGGGCTGAACAAAGTAAGCCAGGGGCCAAGGGGCCCAAAGGGGCGAGAGCCAGGCCTCACGAGCATGCAAACTCAGCCCTTCTGTCCCATGCTGAGGAAACCCTCCAAGCCCCAAGAAAAGAAAAGGCCAAGGCCCAAGATGCCTCTAGACCTAAAGTTTCTTCAGCACCACAGTCTTCTCCAGCCGCCACAAAGAAGACAGCCTATAAAGATCCAGAAAAACCCATGGAGGTCTGTGCCTCAGCACTCCTGCAACTCAAGCCTGTCCCTGAAGCCAGTGGCCTAGAGGAGCCCCACAGCCCAGAAACAGGAGAGAAGGTGGTGGTAGGAGAGGTAAATCCACCCAATGGCCCCGTGGTAGACCAGCTGAGCCTCCTGTTTGGGGACGTAACATCTCTGAAAAGTTTTGACTCACTGACAGGTTGTGGTGACATCATAGCAGAGCAAGATATGGACAGTATGACAGACAGCATGGCCTCCGGAGGCCAGAGGGCCAATCGAGATGGGACCAAGCGAAGTTCCTGCCTGGTGACCTATCAAGGAGGTGGGGAGGAGATGGCCTTGCCAGATGATGATGATGAGGAAGAAGAGGAAGAAGAGGAGGTAGAACTAGAGGAGGAAGGAGAAGAAGTCAAGGCAGAAGAAGATGATGACTTAGAATATCTATGGGCAAGTGCTCAGATGTACCCAAGACCCAATCTGAATCTGGGCTACCATACCACCACATCCCCAGGCCACCACAGCTACATGCTTTTTGACCCAGTTCAGTCTTATCCTGGCCTAGCTCCTGGGGACCTTTTGACTCCTCAGAGTGACCAGCAAGAGTCTGCCCCTAATAGTGATGAGGGTTATTATGACTCTACTACACCTGGATTTGAGGATGATTCAGGTGAGGCCTTGGGGCTTATCCACAGGGATTGTCTGCCCCGAGACAGCTATAGTGGAGATGCCCTTTATGAATTCTATGAGCCAGATGACAGTCTTGAGAACTCCCCACCTGGAGATGACTGCCTTTATGACCTCCATGGTCGCAGCTCTGAGATATTTGACCCCTTCTTGAACTTTGAGCCCTTTTCTTCCTCTCGGCCACCTGGAGCGATGGAGACAGAAGAAGAACGGCTAGTGACCATTCAGAAGCAGTTGTTATATTGGGAGCTTCGGCGAGAGCAGCTTGAGGCCCAAGAGGCCAGGGAGGCACGTGCCCGAGAAACTCACACCCAGGAAGCTCATGTCAGAGAGGCTCGAGCCCAAGAGTCCTGTGTCAGGGAGGGCTGTGCCCAAGAAGCCCGTGCTCGAGAGGCCCAAGTCCGAGAGGTCCAGGGACATCAAGAAAAGCCTATCATGGAGTATCAGATGAGGCCCTTAGGGCCATCAGTAATGGGCCTGGTGGCAGGGGCATCAGGGGCTTCTCAGACTTCCCACCGAGGAACCACCTCAGCTTTCCCTGCCACTTCAAACAGTGAGCCAGACTGGAGGGACTTCCGTCCTCTGGAGAAGCGTTTCGAGGGAACCTGCTCTAAGAAGGATCAAAGTACCTGCCTGATGCAGCTATTCCAGAGTGATGCTATGTTTGAGCCAGACATGCAAGAAGCAAACTTTGGAGGATCTCCCAGGAGGGCCTACCCTACTTATTCACCCCCTGAAGAGCCAGAGGAAGAGGAAGTTGAGAAGGAAGGGAATGTCACCGTGAGTTTCTCGCAAGCCCTCGTTGAGTTCACCAGCAATGGGAACCTCTTCTCCAGTATGTCCTGCAGTACTGACTCTGACTCATCCTTCACTCAAAACCTCCCTGAGCTTCCCCCGATGGTGACCTTTGACATCGCTGATGTGGAACGGGATGGAGAAGGCAAATGTGAAGAGAATCCTGAATTCCACAATGATGAGGACCTTGCAGCCTCCTTGGAAGCTTTTGAGCTGGGCTACTATCAGAAACATGCCTACAACAACTACCGCAGCCGATTCTACCAAGGCCTGCCCTGGGGTGTGAGCAGTCTCCCTCGATACTTAGGACTGCCTGGCATGCACCATCGACCTCCACCTGCTGCCATGGCCCTCAACAGAAGGAGCCGCTCCCTTGACACTGCAGAGACCCTGGAGCTGGAACTCTCTAATTCTCACTTGGCCCAGGGCTACATGGAGTCTGATGAGCTTCAGGTTCGGCAGGAAGATTCAGATGAAGAAGAGGAGGAAGAATGGGGCCGAGATAGTCCCTTGTCCCTCTATACTGAACCTCCGGGGGCCTATGACTGGCCTGCCTGGGCTCCCTGTCCTCTCCCAGTGGGGCCAGGCCCTGCCTGGATAAATACCAGGCAGTTGGATGGTCCTTCAAGCCAGTCTCCATATGGGCAGGCAGCCTGTTGTATAGCTCCTGTGGCTATGTCAGTGTTGCTATCAGTACCAGGGCCAGAGCCAAGGGCACACAGGGAATCTGAGCCTCAACTAGCTCGGCCTTCACACTTACCACTGCCCATGGGCCCTTGTTATAACCTCCAGCCACAGGCCTCCCAGAGTGTGAGGGCCAGGCCTCGAGATATACTGCTGCCTATTGATGAGCCCAGTTGCTCCTCCAGTTCTGGAGGTTTCAGCAACAGTCCTGTGCCCCAGGCCAAGCCTGTTGGCATCACCCATGGCATCCGTCAGCAGCCTAGGGTCCGGCCTGAGTCCCTACAGTCTCAGCACTATGGGACTTCCAGCCTTGACCTATCAAAGGAGAGGGCTGGGCAAGATGCCTCTCTCCCAACCAGCTATTCCTCCACTGCCATGAATGGAAACCTAGCTGAGTAGTCATCTTCAATTCTGGAGTGGGGGCATGGGGCCTAAGCATGTGAATGGGGATCAGGGGTTGGGCAGAAGGGTTGGGGGGTGGGTGCTGCTGTTTAACTTGAAAATCCTTTTGGCCAAGGAAGGCTCCTATGAGTTTTCACCTTTGTTTTCCCACTTTCTTCTTCTGCCATCTGTGGCCACATTCAGCTCAAGTACATCTGCCCTGGGAGGCAGCTGCTGTGTTGCTGCTGCTGCTGCTGCGCTCTGGTTTTTGCTTTTGGGGTTTCTTCTTGTGACCCATGCAGGTTTTGGGATGCTGTAATTTTGTGCCTATTCCAGTTGCAGAGTTAGTGATTACACACACACACACACACACACGCACGCACATATATATCATGCATCCTTGACACAGACTGAACTCTTAGCGCCCCCTGCCACCTTCCCCCCAACCCAGTGAATGATGAACCACTGATAAACAGCCAGGTCTGCACTGCCTCCCATGTGGGGACAGGGGCCTTGTTTGCTGTTAGCAATGTGAAATTATGGTACAGATCCTCCCCACCTCTACTCCCTTTGGTCTTGGCATAGCTGCCATTACATGAAATGACTATAATATATTCATCCTAGCTAGCTGTCCTGAGAGGATTAAGTAGCATATGTCTCACTGCCTATTGCTGTGAACTCTGGCATGATAACCGGATGGGGGCTTTTTAATCTGGCCTGCCATAGCTTCGGTTGAAGACAAAAATGCTAATCCCCTTAATGGAGTGATCAAATTTATCCAACTGCAGACAGTAGACAAAATAGGGTTCTATCACAGACACTGCCATAAGTCTTGAGCTCTGGAATGATAGGATTTTTTCCTTCTTCCTCTTTTAAGCTTGTGACTTCCTGAGTTACAGATACCTTTGAATTTTGATTCTTTTCTCCTCCAAATGAGAATTTCATAATCTCATCGCAAAGAATACATTCTTTTAATTGAGGTACAAGAAGAGAAGTAGCCTAAATTAAGCTTCGCTGTAGGGGTTGGGATTTTTTCAGATTGCATGGAAAGGATAGAAAAAGGTCTATTTGTCCCAGCCAGCAGGACAGAGGATTTCAAACTTTGCAGAGCTTGAGGCAGCCCAGCTTCTTAGAATGGAAAATTGCCTCCCCCCAAAAAATAAAATAAAAAAAAAAATTCCTTATGCCTTTCCCAGTCCTTCATTTGGATGCTGTAAAGAGTAACACTCCTAAGAGACAGAATACCAAAGGCATGTAGGCTGCTGTTTTGGATTCTCTAAAGAGTTTTCCTCCTCCAATTAGATAAGTCTTTAGCATGATCAAAGGACTGGACTTCTTGAGAGGAAAGACTGTGACCTGCCCTCACTCTGCCAAGCTTGAAGACTCTGATTTGTATGACAGTTATGGCCCTTAATGGAATGAATGGCACCCTCCCTTCTCCTGCATCCACACAGCTTTCTTGTTAAACTAGCTTGGAAAAACTGGTGGGGAAAAATTGCTGTCAGGAAAGTATTGCAACAAGCTAATCTTACCAGGCTCAACCTCTCATTAATCACTAATACAAGAGGGTTCCTTTTAAATTTCTTTATTGGAAATAGCATACGGAACATTTTTTACCTGGATGTATTGACCCAAATTATAATCCTTGCCCACCATACCCCTGTTCTTGCCCTCACTCCCACCCATTTCCTTGCTTGTTAAGAGAAGAGGTCAATAGGGCTCTTACGATTCTTGAGATATGATAATTTGGCTTAGGAATAGCTGCTGTTGACCCCCTGAATAACAAAGGTGACTTTGTGGGCAAACTGCCCCTTGGCCAGGAGATACATTTGTGCTGGTCTTTGTCACCATTTATCAGATTGGGGTTGGCCCAGTACTGCTCCCCCCAAAATCAAGCTTTGCTAGTAGAAGCTGCACTACTGGAAGCTCCACGTAAGTTTGCATGGCACCAATGCCACTGCTTAAGGGACCCAGACCAGCTTTCCAGATGATTTTGTCAGCATTGTGAAGAAATGTGTCAGTAATGGAGCTGAAAAATAAAATAGGGTGAAGAAGGCCCTCCTCATTACCAGGAGAGAAGTGGCCAAATTCCAACCTTCGGTCCTCTCATCAAAGCTGTCCCTGGGATGGTGGGGCTAAACGTGGCCTGGCTTTTTGGCAGGAATTAAACACTCACCAAATGCCTTTACAACAGGAGAAAACCCACCACTTGCCTCCTCTGTCTCTGATTGTCCCTTAGGGCAGCTCAAGCTCCTGTCTGGATGTGGACTGTGGCAGCCACAGCAGGTAGTAGAGCCATCACCAGCCTCTAGAGCCCACTGGGCCACTAACCTTTCTGGGAAGAGAAAAAGTAGGTGATCAGCCTTTGGCCGAGGGCTGAGAGCTGCCCTTCGTGACAAGAGGGCAGCAAGAGGTGCTACCTCTGAAGGGAGCAGTCATAGCCCTGACATTATTTGCTGGGCTTTGGAAGGTTGTATGCCACAGGGTAGAGACTAGAACTCAGCAGCAGCTTATAGTTTGGACAACATTACTTACTGCCTGCAAGTCTTTTCACTGTCCTGGCCAGCCCAGGGCAAGATCCTCACCAACAGAAATGGGGCAGTCAGGGTGCGTGGCTGCAAAAGCAGACTCCTCTAGCAGTTCATGGCCAAATTCCAGCTGCAGCCTAGAAGAGGAAGGAAGAGCTGCCTGGGGACATGTGGTGATGGCAGTGCAGGGTGACACTGAGAGAGCCAGCCAAACTCCAGGCTTCTCCCCAGACATAGGCCAGTGCCTGCTTGTCTGGCACCAAATATGCCCCAGACTACTAAAAGTGTTGATGTCAAGTCCACACTTACTAAGCTGTGACCAGTTGAACACCATATCTTGGGATAATGCTTTTAGATGTTACTTCAAGGGAAGATATGACTTGAGAAGAGGTGGCTGCCCTCATCTATCTACCCAGCAGGCTTATCTAGTGCCAGACAGCCCCAATCCTGAGAATTCTCAGATGAGACTGGTCCTTGGGCAATCAGTGACTGTGGATATAAAAGGCTACCTAGGAGGCCTCTCCCAGGGGCACCGGCATCTCAGTGCTTTAGCGCCTTCAAGGAAGCCCTGCCTTAGGGCCTTCCCTGCCCATCTGAACTCAGCTTGGGCATCAGTTCATTAGCCTCCTGGGCCAAAGTCTTTCGTCAACACTAGTCTCCCTCCCTCTTTTGTGCTGTACCAAGGAGGGAAGTAGCTTCCAATACTCAGATGTGTTTCCCTTATCCTGCTGCCAGTGGCTTTCCCACCCATCCCATCCTACCTGCCTTCGGCCCCTGGGGCCCTATTGCTAGAGGGAGGCATGGGGGGTTAGCAGGGAGACTTCAAGTTTACCCATGTATATGTTGCATCCAAGTTG
>NW_006440648.1:816584-821470 GCF_000325575.1 Pteropus alecto
GATGTTTATCAATTGTTCTTTTCTGATATATTTTATTTTTAAGCGGTGCTGTTTACAGTTTTAAGCAAAACAAAGGTGACACAAAAATTGTTGCTGCTTGTGCAGAGGGCTGGGATCTCAACTGCCCAGGGCCCTCATTCTTTCCCCTCTCCCAACTCCTGATCTATTGCACTGTCCATCCCCTCCCTCTATGATAGGGACAGCAGAAGATGCCCAGGTACTTAGAAATTCCAGGTGACTCAGGCATGTGGAACCTGGTAGAAAGCGTGTTGTTTTATGGCTTTATTTTATTTTTTGGATCCTGCACCTTCCCTGTTTGTAGACCTTCTGGAAGTACTTGTGTGTTTGTCTTTCTCTCTCTTTTTTCTTCTTATGTTTTGCGCTTTTGTTTTGAAACCAGAGTGCCCATGTTTTGCTATTTGTCACACTGAATTTCTCCAAAGGAGCATTTTTGGGATGGAGACATTCTTCACTCAGTGGGGAGGATAGAGGATTTCAACTATGCCTTGTCTTCTCAAGAAGTTGGGGTAAAACAGATGGCAGTAATGCTTGAACCATCAGGAATTAGCCATCTCATTGAGGAAATCCTTGCATGGGACTTTCTGGGAGTTCAGTTGATTGGGAAATTCACTCAGAAGAGACATCGGGTAACTTCTTGATCCCTCTTGCTTCTTTGGGGGAAATCTCTCCCCTTATCACCATTTCTCCTCCCCTGCCTTGCTCTAGCTCACACATGGATGGTACTCTGAGGAACAGTGACCAACAGGGTAATGGTTTATTGGCCTGATCCCCACTTTTTCATCTTGTAGTCACCTCAAAGAAAGAAGAAGATCTACATAGCATGTATATGTATAAGGGTTGGGCTTACCGGGAGGCAGGGCTTTAATTATTCTTGTTACTATTGGTGCTTATTTTTCCTGCTGTATATGGGGGTGGGGGTGGGGGGCAGAAACCAGGAATGTATATTTAGGTCATGTTAAATAAAATGGCTGGGGGATAGAGTGAAGAAATTGGGAATTTCAGTACATCCCCACCCCAGGTGTAAGAATTCTTTCTCTCCCACTATGGAAAGGGGAGCATGACCCTGGATGTGCCCTAGCTGCCACTTCCCTATTCCTGAGACATCACGGAATTGCCTGGATTGCGACCTTTCCAATCCTAGTTCTCACTCACATCTGGATATCTTGATGCACTTCCTGTTTGTAACAATGTATATGTCTTTTGCTGAATGCCAATAAACTGGGTTCAAGATGGACCCCCAGTCACTAAAGTGCATGCTTGTGGTTTGTTCCACAGCAGTATGACTCTGACCCATAGTTTCTAGGTTTGCCCTTGAAGAGAAATGGAGAAAGCAAGGAGTTAGAGGGAACTCCCAGAAGGAAAAACAGAAGTCAAAGCTGAAACTGAAAGTAAAGGAAACTTCAGTTCTTTATCCAAGCCATGCCCTGCATCTCAGTATGATACTCTGTTGGTAAACTCTCCATCACACTCTCCATACCTGCCAGGGGCTGGCTAGCACTTCTGAAATTAGCTTCAGTCCATGCAAATGTGCTAGACTCCTAACCAGCTAGGAGGTAGAGGTGTGGACCTCCTACTGATGGCTCCATCAAAAGGATGTGTCTAATGGTGAGACTCTCAGGCCAAGCTTCAGGAATGGCATCCTTCACCCAGGCCTAGGGGCAGAGATGAGATGCTGGTCAGGCAGCTGCCTGCCACACCTATTCAATCACTGGGCTGAATGGGAAGCATGCAGCTTCTGCCCAATATTGTAGGGAATGTTATCTGGTAGGCACTAGAGATTTATCATAGCAATAACCCAGTCCCCTTGGGGTCACGTCCAGATTTCTCAGCATGTCCTAACCTAGGCAGGAATCGCTTGCTGTTTTCTATTACCCACACAGAGGACTACCTGTGCCATCAAGTAGGAGAAGGAGATTGTGCTAATGGCTTTGATTTCTCTATTTCAAACTCTTACCCTTCACTCCTGACAAGCAAGGGGGACTGACACCTGCTGGTGGGCTTCCTTTAGTTTTACCCAATTGCCATGTCCAAGCCAGAAAGCCTGAAATAAAAACTGCTTGAAAGTGTTGTAGACAGTGATGCCACAAACACAATTGGAGAACTCCCTGGGGCGCCTTCCCAGATTCAAAAGAAGCTTGGTGTCCCCCAGGACCACATGTGTCAAGCAAAGCCAAAATAAAGCAAATTAGTAGGAAAGAAAAATGAAAACCTCCTGGGAGGGAAGTTGATAATTCATAGAAATTGAATTCTCTGCCCTGGACTGCTCACGAAACAAAGAAGAGAGTCATGTTTGCTCAGGGAGTTTTGGGACTAAAACCTTCTGGGAAAGTCTTATTACGTCCAATGGAAATTCTTAGGGGTGTGGAATCAAGGAGGCCTGGGTTTATGCCTTAATTTTTGTTCCTCATTAATCAACTAGAACTTGCACAAATGTTTTCTCTTTCTGAGTCTCAGTTTCCTCATCAATAACATGTGAGTGGCATGGACATAGATTTGGCTAAACTTATTGCCATGTGCAAGTCAGAAGATTGGGCTACCTCAGAGTGGCCTGTGGAAAGTTTTCAACTACCTAAGTCCAACTCTCCTCACTCCCTGATTCTGACTCATTTGGCCTGGGGTGGAATATTTTTTCTGGTACCCTACATGACAGATGCATTGGACCTGCTGGATGAGTGGTAAGAGATCTTTCTGTTGTGCTGTGACTGATGGCTGCCTTTGCTATGGCTCCTTGGGGAGTCTTTTACAATACTGGAGGGGGGCATGGGTGGAGGGATCCTCTTAAGACTTTTCTTAGATCTTCAGGAAAACCACCTTGGTCATCTCCATTGCTGGTCCTCTTGAGGGCTGGAGGTGTGCCTACAGAATGGGCTGCCTTTGTCTCCATTTTCTGTTAGAGCAGGTGTAAACTCAACAGATAAAAGACTTTTGTGCAAGCCTTTTGGAGGATGCTGTGGGTAAGCTGGTAGCTCTCCACTGTCCCCATCCTGACTGGGCTCTGGGCCCTACTGACTGTGTTCTCTCTCTGGATAAATTCCTAGACTTAGGCTGGGCTGCATGGCTTTTGTGAGGAATACCTAGTCAATAAAAGCAAGTGACCCGAGAGCATCACTTTCTAGTCTGCAAACTCTTTGCATCACCATTATCACCTAAAAGGCCCCGGAAGCAGGTGGGCAAAGCAGATGATTTTATCCCCAGTTTACAGATGAGGAAATGGAAGCATGGAGAAGTGAAATGACTTGCTCATGGTAATATAAAAGATTGATTGCAAGTCAGAGTGAGAAAGAGAGTGGGCAAGCTGGGGCAGGGAAGTGTTGAGAGATGTGTTGCTACCTACATTTTTAGATGAAGGAACTGAGCCTCAGTTAAGAGCCTTACTAAAGTTTACAGCCAGATCAGTGGACTCCAAATCTCCTGCTTCTTCCATTGCACTTGTGTGAAGCTGCTGGTTAGTTGTACACTGGGGGTGCTAGGGGTGAATCCCAGCAAAGCCCCCAGCTGTAGGCTCCAAGTCAGAGCATCCTAAAGCTCTGCCTTCTTTTCCTACTGGGCCTAGCCCAGCCTCCCAGCTCCAAGCCTCAGTCAGAGGCCCTTGTGAGCCCAGGGAGGAACTTCCTTCCCTCACTTCTACCTCCAGGCTTGGATTTATGGGAATTGTTCCCAGCCAGGTGGGCCATACTCTCCTCTCAAACCTGCTAATAAGTAGCCTGGGAAAAATGATGAATAGCAGAGTGAATCGATAGATGTGAGCACTTAGATGTCTGGAGAATGGGCCTCCCACCACTCAGAACTTCACCGTCAATTGAAGCACCGCAACATGAAGAGTTACTTAATTGTAAATCACTTAATAGCCACAGTGGGAAACAGTCTCTTTCTCTTGGAGAATAACTGCTGTCTGATGGACTCTTGAAGGCAGTTCTTCTCTGCTCCTTCAGTTTCTGTATTGCTTTTCCACCTCCTCCCTTTGATTTCTATGCACATTTTCTATGTGGTTCTCCCAGACCATAGAGCACCTCATGAGGCTTCCCAAGGGTTCCTGTGCAGCACCCATCACCAACAGGAAGTGGATGCTCTGCCTGATTACAGATGCTGTGATTAAAAGTATTGTTATGTCCTTCATGAAGCTGAAAATGGAATGGACATCCAATCTCAGTCCGCAAACTCAGATGTGGATGGCCAAAGAATAGTCCTTGTTTGTTTTCTTTAAAGTAACTGAGCTCTGGCTCCAAGCTCCCCATCCTAATAGGAAAGCAAAATATTTCATGTCAGTCATGACTAGGGGCCCCCTAAGAGTGACACCGCAATCCAGAGGGTGCTTGCGGTATCCAGAAATTAAGGCAAGGACAACTAATCTCTAATCTGTTCCACTCACAGCTGATACCCTTATTTCCCCTGTGGGAGGGAAAGCTGAGAGCCCTGGAGACTTAGGTTCTGCCTTCCTCTGGGTACCTTAGAGTCATCTCTTCCCCATCCTTGAAGCACTGCCATAAGCAGTACCTTAGTTTCTTCTGCCCCAGGAACTCTCCCTTTCCACATGGAGCTTGGAGTATCAGCAATTTCAGATAGTTCAACATAATAGACTGTCAACTATAGCTGAGGTGAGTATGTGGAATGTAAGAATATTTCTCAAGACCCATCAGATAATCTGAGGCTGAGCTGGAGTTAAGCCCCAAGACTCCCTGTTCCTTGTCTTAACACTGAAGACTCCATTGCCGCTTTATTGTCCTCTGATTTCTTGTCAAAATGGACAAGGTTCTTATATAAGAATCACAGTACAAATGGGGTAAGATAACCACAGGTCTTTTGTGTCATTATGTCCTCTAAGTTAAAGTTTAGAATTCAGGCCACATCCTTATGCCATATTGTCA
>NW_006440648.1:822592-827747 GCF_000325575.1 Pteropus alecto
ATCTTGCATTCTAAGAGTGCCAGCAATTAGAGCATGTCCAGAGGAGAGCAAAGGAAAATGTTTATAACAGTTGGAAATAGGATCTATGAGGAAAGGTGAAAGGAATTTTGCCTTGAGAAAAGAAGTTTGCCTGTCAACAGAATAATAATCTTTACATCTCAAAAGACTAATACACAGACAATGCTATACTGCCTTTTTCCATTTCCTGAGCCAGAAGAAGTCAACATTTCAGTTAATGGCATTACCAGCCAGCTGGGCTCCTAAAAGGAGTCATCACTGATTCCTTTCTCTTGCTCAGTCTCCACATATAATCAGTTACAGAATTCTGTTAATTCTACCTCTTAAACATCTCTTGAATCCATTCCCACCTTTCCATCTCAGCTTTCATGGTCCTAGGCCAAGCCTTCATTCCTAGTCTCCACTGAGTACCATGCATCCACTTTCAATTGCTACCACCAGATTGTTCTTTAGAAATCACCCATTGGCTCAGACCATGCCTTTTGTGAAGTCACTATTTCCTATGAAGTCAAGAATGACTTCCTCAATCTGGCATTCAAAGCCTTCTATCTTATGGCTCCAACCTCCTTTGTAGTCCCAACTCATACCACTCTATATAGCAGGCGCTGTAGCTATTTGGTAGGCCCCACAGGGTCTTTATACATGTTTTCCCCTCTAACTAGACTTCCACCACCTTAACCAATTGAAATCCTATTTATACTACACTATACGTCCTAAAAACCATCTCCTCTGGATTTCCACATTATGGAGGGCTCACCAGCTCTTCTGAATCCTACAGCCATTTGTTTTCCTCTTTCTGTTGACACCCAACTTGGCATAGTGTTAAGAGTAACAACTTTTAAGCCAGACCGATTAGGTCCCAGGCCCGACTTTGCTACCTACTAGATACGTAATATTGAGCAAGTTGCTTGAGCTCTTATGAGCATCTTTAAAATGGGCAACATATTTATACTTCCCTCAGAAGTTATAAAATATTAAACATGTATTAGCTCAAACTGCATATTTATTAACACTAAACTGAAACATAGTAAATAGTAAATGCTTCTATTATATTTATATTCTTGTCTCATCTCTTTGACTAGAGGATAGTTCTTTGAGGCAGAAGGAAAGTATTATTCATCTTTATGACAGTTGATAATGATTTTTTAAAAATGCCTTATGGGGTCTTCTGGTTCAGATCTTCCCCCAAAGTACAACTATAAACTGTGGAAACAACAAAAGACACAACCGAAGGAGAACTTAAAAAGTGGTAAGAAGGTGAGCTGGTTAGGGATCATAGATTGTAAGAATAGCACAACAGCAGGACATCATGTTTCTCTTAACCCATGAGAAGAAGGTGACCCAGATCTGACATTTCCCAATCCCCAACCTAACAATGGAAGGCAGCCAGTGAAGTCTCAACTCTCTCCAGATGGAACAGGTGATCCTCTGACAACATCATGTAATCCCAGAAGTACTGTAAAAAGTAATTGATTGGGAACCCTGTTAAGAATAAAAAGCCAGAGGAATAATTCTCTTTCTCTTCCATATCTGGGACTCTTCTCTTCTTGGCACCAGCACAGGATAGCCTACCAAAACAAGTGGCCTGGCCTGGGATATGATCATCCTCCCTGCAGGACAATGACTATTTTCCCCTAACATAGGTTCACCAGGTGGTCTGGCCTGGGGGACAACCTCCACCTCTCAGGCAACATCAGCAGAAATGAGTGGAAACTCCATCAACACCAGATAGACCAAGCAGACTAAAATAGTACCATAAAGACCATAAAGACAATTAAATTATCTTTGAAATCACACTTTACAAAATTAGGCCAGGACCTTCATGCTAAACCTAAATAGGGTGGCTGCTTGTTAAAAGAAAAGACTTATATAGGACTCAGAGTCTTCTAACATACTATATAAACTGTCCAAAATACTATTAATAATCACCCATCATAACAAGAACCAGGAAAACCAAACTTTAATAGAAATGACAGTCAACAGATGCCAACACTGAGATAAATCAGATGCTGGAAATTATCTGACAAGGGTTTTAAAGTAACCATAATAAAAATGCTTCAACAACCAATTACAAATTCTTTTGAAGCAAATGAAAAATTAGAAATCTCAACAAAGAATGACAAGTTATAAAAAATAACCAAATGGAAATTATAAAACTAAAAATATATAGCAAGAGGAATTAAAAATGCTGGATAGGCTCAATAATAGAGTGGAAATAACAGAGGATAGAATCATCAGTGAACTTGAAGACAGATTTGTAAATTTATGCAATTTGAACAATAGGGAGAAAACAGAATGACATTACTGAACAAAGCCACAGAGAATATGGAGGATAAAAACAAAAGATCTAACATTTGTATCGTTGATATTCCAGAAGAAGAGAGAGAGTCCAAGTGAAAAAATATATAGAAAATGATGGTTGAAAACTTCCAAAATGTGCTGAAAGACATAAAACTATGTATTTGAGAAACTTATTGAACCACAAAGAAGATAAACCTAAAGAAATCATAATTTAATTTTGAAAACTAAAGAAAAGAAAAAAAACCTGAAAACAGCCAGAGAGAAACTATATATTACCTACATGGGAACAACAGGTTGAATAGCAGCAGATTCCTCATCGAAAACCATGGAAGACAAAGAGAAGTGGCAGAAAGTTTTTCAAATGCTGAAAGAAGTCGACTGTGAGCTCAATATCCCATGAATGAAGAGGAAATAAAGGCATTCTCAGAAAACCAAGACTAAGCGAGTTCAGCGAGATTGAGAATACAAATCCAATATACAAAAATGTATCGAAACTCTATATAATATCAAGAAACAAGTGTAAAACAAAAGTTAAAAACCCAATATTATTTACAACTCAAAGTAGATCAGGGACATAAATGTGAAATTTAAAACTATGGCACTTAAAAAAATAGGAGAAAGATTTGGAAGATCTAGGGCTAGACCAAGAGGTCTTAGACTGGATAATAAAAATGTGACTGATCTATGAAAAGAAAACCTGAATATTGAATATCTTCAAAATTAAAACTTTTTGCTCTGCAAAAGTCTCTGTTAAGAGAATGAAAAGATAAGCTCTATAAAGGGAGAAATATTATTTCTGTCATATTATGGATGTGAAGTAGTATATCATTGCAATTTTGAATTGTATTTTTCTAATAAATAATAATGTGGAGCACTTTTTCATGTGCTTATTTGCCATTGTATATATTCTTTAGGGAAATGTCTATTCAAATCCTCTGCCCATTTTTAATTACACCATTTGTCTTTTTCTGGTTGAGTTGCAAGCTATCTACATATTCTAGATACTAGACCCTTATCAGATATATGATTTCCAAATATTTTATTCCATCCTGTGGGTAACTTTTTGCTTTCCTTATAGAGTTCTTTGATGCATAAAAATATTTAAATTTTGATGTAGTCCAAATTATCTGCTTTAATCTATTTTTTTATACTTGTTCTTTTGCTGTCATATCTAAGAACCTATTGACTAATCTAAGGTCATGAAGATTTACTCCTCTGTTTTTGTATTAGCATGATAAGGCTGTTGTAAAAAAACACTACAAACTGGGTGGCTTAACAGAAATGTATTATCTCACAGTTCTGGAGGCTAGCAGTCTATGGTAAAGGTGTCAGTAGGATTGGTTCTTCTTGAGGTCAGTGAGAAAGAATTTTGTCTATGCTTCTTATCTAGATTCTGGTGGTTGGCTAGCACTCTTTGGTATTCATTGGCTTGTAGAAGCATCCCCCGATCTCAGTCTCAATCTTCAAGTGGCATTATCTCTGTGTGTGTCTCACTGTGTCCAAATTTTCCCTTTCTGTAAGGAAACCGATAATGACTTCATTTTACCTTGATTACCTCTGTAAAGACCCTATCTCCAAATATAGCCACATGTTAAGCTACTGAGGGTAAAGAATACAACATATTTTTGGGGGGAGAGGACACAATTCAACCCATAACAGTTTTCCTCTAAAAATGTATAATTCAAAAAATAGTTTTAACTTTTAAATTTATGTCTCTGTTCCATTTTGATATATTTTTTGATTATGGTATAAGGTAAGCATCCAAATTCATTCTTTTGCATGTGAATATCCAGTTGTTCCAGCACCATTTGTTGAATAGTCTATTCTTTCCTCCATTGAAATATCTTGGCATCTTTGTTGAAAATTGATTCACAAATAATGTAAGGGTTTGTTTCTAGACTCTCAATTCTATTCCATTGATCTAGATGTCTCTCTTTATGCTAGTATCACAGACCCTTGATCATGGTACATTTGTAGTAAGATTTGAACTTGGGAATACAAGTCTTCCAAATTTGTTCTTCTCTTTCAATATTGTTTTAATTTAACTTTTCTGGGTCCCTTGCATTTCTGTATGAATTTTGGGATCTACTTGTTAATTTCTGCAAAAACAAAACAGAGCAACAACAACAAAAATAATGGGATATTAACAGAGACTGCATTCAGTCTGAAAATCAATTTTGGGAGTATTAGGATCAGGCAACTAAAGATCCCACTGATGTTTTGACTGTAACCTCAGGGGACACTGAGCCAAGACCATCCAGCAATGTCAATTCTGATTTCCTGACTTTCAAACCTGTTGATTTCCTCAGCATCCGTGGATCTGTGCAGAAGGGCTTACACACACATGTGCTCTGACATACTGGCCACGTGAGGTGATCCCTGTTCTTCGGGTCAAGAGCAGCATCTTCCAAAATATTTTAAATTATGTTTTAAATTATTTTTATTTTTTTAATTTTTATTTTAAAAGTTTCATTGCTAGTGTACATAATTGATTTTTGCATATTAACCTTATATCCTCCAACATTGCTGAACTAACTTATCAGCTCTAATGTTTACTTTTTGTTGTATTTCTTTAAATTTCCTATATACATGATAATGTCATCTGTCACTAGAAATACTTTTACAATTTCTTTCTAATATAGATAAATTTTCTTTGTTTTTCTTGTCAAATCAACCTGACTAGAATCTCAACTACAATGGTGAATAGAAGTGGCAAGAATGGACATTATTGCTTTGTTTCTGATATTAAGAGGAAAGCTTTTAGTATTTGATCATTGAGTATGATGTTAGCTGTGGGAATTTCATAGATACCCTTTATCAGGTTGACGAAGTCCCT
>NW_006440648.1:827808-859795 GCF_000325575.1 Pteropus alecto
ACATTGTCTGTCTATTAAGATAATCATTTGATAGCGTAGGTCATTTATTATATGGTGCATTACACTGCAAATTTTCATATGTTAAAACAACCTCTCACTTCTGGAATAAATTCCACTTTTGTCAGAATGTGTAATCCATTGTATAAGTTTCTAGATTTTGTTTGCTAGTATTTGTTGAAGATTTTTGCATCTGTATTCATATGGGACATTTTTCTTCAGTTCTATTTTCTTGTGATGTCTGCATCTAATTTTTATATCAGAGTAATACTGGCCTCATAAAATGAATTAGGAAGTGTTCCCTTCTCTTTAATTTCTGGAAGAGTTTATGAAAGATCAGTGTTAATTCTTCTTTAAAACTTTGGTAGTATTCATTTCAGAAGCCATCTCATCCTTGACTTTTATTTGTAAGATTTTAGATTACTGATTCAATCTTTTTACATGTAATAGGCCTATTCATATTTTCTATATTTTCTTTTTATTTCATTTTTTTAAATTTTATATTAGTTTCAGATATACAGTAAAATGGCTAGATATTTATATAATTTATGAAGTGATCCTCCTGATAACTCTAGCACCCATCTAGCATGACACACAGCTATTAAAATACTATAGACTATATTCCCTATGCTGTACTCTACATCCTCATAACTGTTTTGTAACTACTAATTCGTACTTCCTCATCCCTTCACTTTTTCCCTGAGCCCCCCAACCTACCTCCACTTTGGCAATCACCAGGTTTTTTCTCTGTATCTGTGAGTCTATTTTAATTTAGTTTGCTCATTCCTTTTGTTCCTTAGATTCTGCATATAAGTGAAATCATATGGTATTTATCATTCTCTGTTTGACTTCTTTCACTCAGTGTAATACCCTCTAGGTCCATCCATGTCATTGCAAATGGTAAGATTTCATTTTTTTTTTATGGCTGAGAAATATTCCACTGTATATATGTACCACTTTTTCTTTATCCAGTTGTCTATTAGGTTGCTTCCATATTTTGGCTATTGTGAATAGTGCTTCTGTGAACATAGGGGTGCATAGAGCTTTATGAATTAGTGTTTTGGTTTTCTTTGGATAAATACCCAGGAGTGCAATTCCTAGATCAAAAGGCAGTTCTATTTTTAATTTTTTGAAGAACCTCAAAACTGTTTTCCACAGAGGCTGTACCAATTTGCAATCCAACAAACAGTGTAAGAGGGTTCCCTTTACTCTGCATGCTCGCCAACACTTACTTTTTGATTTATTGATGATAGCCAATCTGACAGGTGTAAGGTGATATCTAATTGTGGTTTTAATTTGCATTTCTCTGATGATTAGTGATGTTAAGCATTTTTTCATATGTCTATTGGCCATGTATATTTCCTCTTTAGAGAAATCCCTATTTAGATTTTCTGCCTATTTTTAAATTGGATTGTTGGTTTTTTTTTTTTTTTGCTCTTGAGTCAGTTCTTTATACATTTTAGATATTAACCCCTTGTCAGATGTATCAGAGGCAAATATTTCTCCCATTCAATAGGTTGTCTTTTTGTTTTGTTGGTGATTTCTTTGCTGTACAAAATCTTTTTAGTTTGATGTAGTCCCACTGGTTTATTTATTCTTTTGTTTCTCTTGTCTGAGGAGATATATAAGAAAAAAAAATACTAATAGCAATATCAGAGAGTTTACTGTTTTATTCTAGAAGTTTTATGGATTCAGGTCTTATATTTAAGTCTTTAATTCATTTAGAGTTCATTTTTGTATACGGTGTAAGAAGGTTGTCCAATGTCATTTTTTTTTTGCATATATCTGTCCAGTTTTCCAAACACGATTTGTTAAACAGACTGTCTTTACCCCATTGTACATTCTTGCCTCCTTTGTCATAGATTAAATGACCATATAGGCATGAATTTAATTCAGTTCTGGGCCCTCCATTCTCTTCCATTGATCTGTGTCTGTTTTTATGCCAGTACCATATTGTTTTGATTATTATAACCTTGTAGTATAGTTTGATATCAGGTTGTGTGGTGCCTCCAACTGTGTTCTTCTTTCTCGATTGCTGTAGCTATTCAGGATCTTTTAGGGTTCCATATAAATTTCTGGATTCTTTGTTCTAATTCTCTGAAAAACGCCACTGATATTTTGACAGGGATTGCATTATATCTATAGATTGTTTTGGGTAATATGGCCATTGTAAAGATGTTGATTCTTCCTACCAATTAGCATGATATATGTTTCCATTTATTTGTATCTTCTTCAATTTCTTTTGTCAATGACTTATCATTTTCCAAGAACAGGTCTTTTACCTCCTTGGTTAATTTGATTCCTACATATTTTATTGTTTTTGATTCAATTGTAAATGGGATTGTTTTCCTAATTTCTCTTTCCAAAAGTTCATCATTGGTGTATAAAAATGCAACTGAATTCTAAATATTAATTTTGTTTCCTGCTACTTTATTGAATTTATTGATCAGTTCTAACAGTTTTTTTTTGGTGAAACTTTAGGGTTCTTTGTAAATAGTGTCATGTCATCTGCAAATAATGACAGTTTTACTTCTTCCTTTCCAATTTGAATACCTTTTAATTCTCTTTCTTGTCTTATTGCTTTGTCTAAGATTTCCAATACAATGTTGAAGAAGAATGGTAAAAGTGGGCATTCTTGTCTTGTTCCTGATCTTAAGGAAAATGCTTTTAGCCTTTCCCCATTGAGTATGTTTGCTGTAGGTTTGTCATATATGGCCTTTATTATGTTGAGGTATGTTCCCTCTATTCCCACTTTGCTGAGAGTTTTTATCATAAATGGATGCCGAATTTTGTTGAATGCTTTTTCTGCATCTATTGATATGATCATATAATTTTAATATTTCAATCTGTTAATGTTGTGTATCACATTAATTGATTTGTGTATATTGAACCAACCTTGCATCCCAGAAATAAATCCAACTTGATCATGATGTATGATCTTTTTAATGTTTGGTGAATTCAATTTGCTAATGTTTTGTTGAGGAATTTTTCATTGATGTTCATCAGGGATATCAGCCTATAGTTTTCTTTTTCTAAATGTCTTTGTCTGGTTTTGGAATCAGGGTAATGTTGACCTTGTAAAAAGAATTAGGGAAACGTCTCTCTTCTTGAATTGTTTAGAAAAGTTTGAGAAGAAAAGGCATTAATTCTTCTTTGAACGTTTGGCAAAATTCATCTATGAAGCCATCCAGGGCATGACTTTTGTTTTTTTGGTAGTGTTTTGACTACTGATTTGATTTCATTGAAGGTAATCTGTCAGTTTAGATTTTCTGTTTCTTCTTGACTCAGTCTTGATAGATAATACTTTTTTTTTTTAAATATATCCATTTCTTGTAGATTGCCCAATCTGTTGGCATATGATTGCTCTCAATATGTTCTTATACTTCTTTGTATTTCTGTAGAGTCCATAGTTACAATTTCTTTTTCATTTTTGATTTTATTTATTAGGGTCCTCTCTTTTTTTTCCTGATACATCTGGTTAAAGTTTTATCAATTTTGATTATCCTTTCAAAGATCAAGCTCTTGGTTTTATTAATCGTTCGTATTGTTTTTCTAGACTCTATTTTGTTTATTTCTGCTCTAATCTTTATTCTTTCCTTCCTTCTACTCACTTTGGGTTTTGTTTGCTATTCTTTTCCTGGTTCTTTTAAGTTTGAAATTAGATTGTTTATTTGAGACTTTTCTTTTTTGTTGAGATAGGGCTGTATTGCTTTGTATTTCCCTCAGGACTGCTTTCACTGTGTTTTCATTTTCATTTGTTTCTAGGTATTTTTTGATTTCCTTCTTGATCTCATCATTAACCCATTCATTGTTTAGTAGCATGTTATTTAGCCTCCATGTGTTTGTGTATTTTCCAATTTTTTTCTTGTAGTTGATTTCTAGCTTCTTACCATTGTAGTTGGATAAGATGTTTGATATGATTCCAATCTTTTTCAATTGATTGAGACTTGTTTTGTGGCCTAATATGTGGTTTACCCTAGAAAATGATCCATGTGCGTTTGAAAAGAAGGTATATTCTGCTGCTTTGGAATGAAATGCTCTGAAAATATCAATAAATCCATCTGATCTAGTGTGTCATTTATGGCTCTGTTTCATTGTTCATTTTCTGTTTGGAAGATCTGTTCATTGATGTCAATGTGATGTTAAAGTCTCTTACTATGAGTGTATTACTGTCAATTTCTCCCTTTATGTCAGTCAATAATTGCTTTATATATGTAGGTGCTCCTTATAACCAGTGTTTTGAACTCTATATCTGGTAGTTTGCTTGCCTCCATTTATTTTAGATTTTTCCTAGAATTTTCTCCTGTTGTTTTGTTTTCAACATGCTTTTTGTTTTCTCATTTTAGTTGTCTTTCTGTGTTTGTTTCTATGTGTTAAGGAGATTTGTTACATTTCCAAGCCTTGGACAGTTGGCCTTATGGAGTAGGTATCTTTTGTGGTCCAGTGGCACAGTCTCCTTGATTATCTGGGCTGGGGGCTCTGAGCATATATCTTGTGTGAATTGTGTGTGTTTTCCTGTTGTAGCTGATCTTTCATTGCTGTTAACGCATCAGTACATGGGATTGACTCTTGGGCTGACTGGCTGTGGGGATTGTCCATGAGTTGCTGTGTAGGGCCTGATTTCACAGAGTGGGATTTGCTCCAGTAGTCTCACATGCCTGTTGAGACCACCCTTTGGGTATGCCCCTTAGGGGGTTAGTTAGGTGCTGTTCTGTTGTGGTCTGATGCCAGCCTCTGGGTGTTGCTTCTGGGGCCCCTTGGGAGGGGCTCCTGTGTGGGTCAAGGTAGCCACTGACTTTGATTGTTCAGTGCTACCTGGTTGGAGCTACAAAGAGATCTGCAAATAGTTGCTGCCTGTTCTGAATCTGGAGGTAAATGGGAGAGACCATACTGCAAGCCAAGGTTGGTTACTCCCAGTACTGGACTTGTGGTGGCTCAGCCCAAGAACCAGTGCACCTCAAGGCCTGAGGCTGTCTGCCCATTGCCTGTAAGTCTCTGCAGATGTAAGAGCCTTTGCTTGGTATATGGGAGTTGGGTGTGGTGGGGATCCAGGGAATCACTGGGCTAAAGCGTGCAGATTTTGCCAGTCAATGTAGAATCAGGTGTTGTTCCAGTGCTGAATCTGTGGCTTCCTGTCAAAGTCTTAGATCATAGCAAAGCCTGCTAATGCCCACCTCAAGCCTGCAGACCCTGGAGTTCTGTTCATGAAATACTGTAGTTCAGGGTATGCCTTATGACCCACCACCAAAAGTCCCTCTCAGATACAAAAGCTATGTATGGTCTGCATGAACTGAGGACAGTTGTTTGCTGTTGAAATCACAGACAATGGAAAGCACAGAGTGGAGGTGACTGCCCAGAAATGGGCCTACTGAGAGCAATTTGTGGGTTGGGTGGTGCAGGGTCTCAGGAGACAGGATGGAGCAAGCCAATCTTGTCAGGCCAATGCAGACTGCTGCCAATTCTGAGCCTGCAGGCTCCCATGAAAGTTACAGATCACAGTGAGGCATGCCACCACCTACCTTGGGTCCACAGCCCCCAGTTATCCACCCAAAAGACCCTGCAGTTCAGGCTGGCACCAGTGGCCTGACACCAAAAGTCTGCCCTGTAATGCATGAGCCTCATGTAAGTGACAGGAGCTGAGGGCAGCTGCCTGCCCATGAATGCTCGACCAAAGGAAAGCACAGGGTGGGGCTACCTGCCTGACAATGGGCCGCTGCAGGCAATTTGTGGGAGATGAAGGGTGCAGCAGTCTGATCTCACCAGGCCAATGCACCTTCAGAATTGGCCATGTTGAGGGAGGGTTCAGCACAGGCAAGATGGCATTTGCCTATAGACTGACCCAGAGGGATCCTGATAAAGGAAGAATGGCAGCTCTTCCTTTAGCCTTCACTCTGACATCACACAACTCAACCCCACCTCCCCAGCTGCTTTCCCTTTGCTAGAGCCTAGAGAAAGTGTCTGCTAGCAGGTCAGTCTGTGCACAGACCCTTTAAGGGGGATATATGGGTTTTCAGGTTCCTTCCATTTCACCCAGATGGCCAGAATCTCCACTAATTTTTACAGTCAGATTTTGTGGGAATTCCTCTTCCGGGGACTAGAACCTTGGGCTGGGGAGCCCCTGTTTTGGGCTAGGGTCCCTCATTCGTTTGGCCGGGGTCTCTGCTGCTACACTCTCCCTCCCGATGTTCAACTGCCACATGCAGGTACGGGACCAGCCTGCTTTGTGTCTCTGCCCTTCCTACAGACCTGATGTGGCTTTTTCTTTATATCCACATGTGTATGTTTTATGATCAGCTAGACCTTAGGTGGTTCTCCAAGTTGTTTGTTTTATAATTTGGTTGTAATTTTAATGCGGTCATGGTAAGAGATAAATCCTACTTTTACCTAATCCACTATCTTGACCAGAAACTTCTATATTTTTGAGGTATTTTCAGTACTTTGTGTCTTCATGGAAATGTGTTCATTTCACCTAGATTATCTAATTGTTGGCATACAGTTGTTCATAGTATTCTTTTCTAATTCTTATTTCTGTAAAGTTGGTATTAATGCCCCCTCTTTTGTTCTAGATTTTAGTAATTTTATTTTTTTCCTCCCCCACTCACTTGAGGTAAAAGTTCGCCTATTTTCTTGAGCCTTTCAAAGAACATATTTTTGTTTTGTTGATTTTCTCTATTTTTTTATTATCTATTTTATTTATTTATACTTTATTATCTATTTGAGTGGAAGGCATAAAGAGGCCTTAATCTTTCATTCTGGTTGACTTTGAGGCTCATCACAAGCTAAATGTAAAAGCTAAGGCAAAGTTCAAAACTGCCTGCCTGATTGCTAAAGGCTTGCTCCAACATATACACCAAGTTTCTTTGCAAAAGCTGGGAAACGTTGGTTCCAGGCATTTAAGGAAATGTCTAAATATTAGCTGACCATTAAGCTAACCAAGCAGAGACTTCAGTGGCCATGTATGTTAAAGACTTTGCAGAATTAGTTGAGTAAAGTCATTAAGCAAATAAACAACAAAAAGAGCAAACAAAAGCAAGCACTGGGAAAAAGAGAGAATCTGATTTGCAGTTTTGCCACACTATATTAGTTAAAAGGCCAATTTTCCAACAAAAAATTATAATGCATGCAAAGAAACTCAAATGACTTATGCACAGAAAAACAAACAAACAAACAAACATTCAATAGAAACTGTCCTGAAGAACTTTGAATTTACTAGACAAAAAAATTAAATTAGCAATTTTAATATGTTCGAAGAACTAAAAAAATTTAAAACAATGAAGAAAATACCAACACAATGTCTCATTAAACAGAGACTATTAATAAAGAGAATAAAAGTCTAATAATTAAAATAAAAAAATCTGGAGTTAAAAAGTTAAATAATTGTAATGAAAAATTTAGTAGAGGTGTTTAATAGAAGATTTGAACTGGCAGAAGAAAGAATCAATGAACTTTAAGATAGCTCAATTGAGATTGTCCAGTTTAAGGAACAGAAAGAAAAAAAAGAATAAATAGGAATAAAGAGGCTTGTGGGACACCAACAATGGTACACATAATGGGAATCTCAGAAAGAGAAAGAAAGAGAAAGAAGGAATATTTGAAGAGATGATAGCTGAAATCGTCTCAATTTTGATGAAAAACATTAGTCTGGACATTCAAAATGTTCAGTGAACTTCATGTAGGATAAATTAAAAAAAAATTGATACCTAAATATAGTCAAACTGAAAAAACAAAGAAAATTCTTGAAAAGAGTGAGAGAAAAACGTCTCATTAATTACAAGAAAACCATAACAAGACTAACAACTGACTTATTAGAAACAATGGAGGCAGTGGTACAGTGTAGTCAAAGTGCAGAATGAAAGAAAGTAAATAAACTGTTAAACAAGAGTTTTGTATATGGTAAATTATCTTTTAAAACACAGAAGAAATCAAGACATTCCAAGATAAACAAAAATTGACATAGTCCATTGCTTGAAGACATGCCTTAGATGAAATATTAAAGGGAGTTATTTATGTTGAAAGAAAGTAAAAGCAGAAACTAATTTGAACCCATATGAAAAAAATTAACAGTTCTAATAAATGAAATTATGTAGGTAATGATAATAGACAGCATAACTACATATTTGTTTGTTTTGACTTCTCTTAACTAGTTTAAAAAGTAATTGGATAAGATTATATCAGTAAAAATGGTGGGCAGTAAATACCTCTAAAAAGTTACCCATCCATAAAGGCAATGCAAAATCTGATAAAATTTGTCAGAATAAATTTTTTCATACTTGAAGTTAACCAAAGGCCTGCAGCATCCCAGGTAGTGTTTATTCAAGAAATACAACGGAATCTCAGTAAAAATAGTGAGCTTAATGGTATTTTAATTTGTCCCAGTTTCAATCTCCACTCTCCAATTGTGCATTAAGATTAAAAACAAACATACATACAAACAAACAAACAAACAAACAAAAACAACCCTCATTCCCAAGCATCTCTGCAGCCACTGGAGGGAGCAGAATGAAGCTACAACTCTCTCAAAGCCTTATTGTTGAAGAATTGTCATTATCTTACCTGTCTGTTGGTTCCTGGAAGATCCCCCTTATATGAATGACTCAAACCTCACCCACTAATAAAAAGTTTTCTCTCTGGAAGGGTGCAAGTGTTTGTTGAAAATGATCACAGACAAGTCTTTAAATTTGCCTCTGGCTGAGATTATGGATAATGTTTGATGCAAACAGAAGACTAACCAAAAGATTAAAAGGAAAAGGTGAGTAATTAGATGTATGGAGAGAGTTTGAAAAGCTCCAAAATATTCTTAGGAATCTAGAAGGTCATACGCATGCCTAGAGCTGTGTGCCTGCTCAGGTAAGAACTGAGAAGGCCCAACGCTGTGGCCTCTGGCTCACCTTGAAGCTCTGAACAAGCAGGAACTAAATGCTAAGGTAAAGTTGTAAACTGCTTGGCTGACTGTTGAAAGCATGCCCCAACATACACACAGTGCTCCATGGAAAAGACTAGGGTATTTGTCGATTCTTGGCATTTAATGAAATTGTCATCCAGTTATTAGCTGACCACTAAGTGAACTGAGCAGAGACATCAATGGCTACACATAAAGAATACAGATTTTACGAAAATAATTCATAAAAGTCACAAAAGAGACAAAAAAAAAACAACAATTACAATAAGCTGCAACAACAGTAAACCCTGAAAAGCAAGGAAAATCTGATTTCCAAAGTTGCCACATTATATTATTTAAAATGTTAAGTTTTAATTAAAAATTATGAGACTTATAAAGATAAAAGAAAGTATAGCCCATACTGAAGGGATTGAGAGGTACAAACTGGTGATTACAAAATAGTCATAGGGATGTAAAATACAGCATAGGAAATATAGTAAATAATGTTGTAATAACTATGTACAGTGTCAGGTGTGTACTAGACTAATTGAGAGATCACTTAGTAAATTATATAAATGTCTAACCACTATGTTGGACATCTGAAAATATATAAAATAATATTAAACACCAACTTTAATCTAAAAATTAAAAAAAAAACATGAAAAAACGAAAGTACATCCCATACACAAGGAGAAAAAACAATTAATAGAAATTGTCCCTAAGGAAACCCAGATGTGGAACTTAGTAGACAAATACTTTAAATTCATTATTAAAATATTTTCAAAGAGATAAAGGAAACAGTGTCTAAAAAACTAAATATGATACTTTCTTGGAAATAGTGTATAAGAATTTCTCCCTAGATAAGAATTAGAAGTTATAAAAAGGAACCAGCAGAAATTCTGGAGTTTTATATTTTCATAGGTAAATATTAAGGACAATATAAATATATTTTTCTTTGTAATTCAATTTTACTCCTATAAGATTTTTAAAAAGCTGCATAAAGCAGTTTATATATATGTTTATGGGCACATGATGTGTAAAGATGTAATTTGTGACAATAACAGCATTAATGAGGGGAGGTTGTAGTAATATAGATGGAAAATATTTGTATTGAAATAAAGTTGGTTTTAATCCAAATTATATAATTATACATTGAGATGTTATTATAATCTTCAGAGAAAACATTAAGAAAATAAAACAAAAGTATGTGGTAAAAGAATGAAAGAAATCAAAATGGTGCACCAGAAAGCATCTATCTAATTGAAAAAAATGCAGTAATCAAAGAAGAAAAAGACATGATACATGAAACCCAACAAATATTGTCAGAAATAAATCCTACCATATTCATAATTACACTACATATAAATGGATTTAACTATCCAATGGACGGACCTAGAGGTTATTATGCTGAGTGAAATAAGTCAGACAAAGATAAATACCATATGATTTCACTTATATGCAGAATCTAAGGAACAAAAAGAACAAACTAATCAAAAACAGACTCACAAACACAGTGGACAATTTGGTGACAGATAGAGGGGAGGGGGATTGGGAGGTTGGGAGAATGGGGTGAAGGGTTAAAGAAGTACAAATTAGTAGTTGATAGATGGTCACAGGGATGGGGAGCATGGCATAGGGAATGCAGTTTGCATTAATATGTTGGCTAGGTGGAGGGCCAGGGGAGGGAGAGAGCAAATGGGGGGATCATTTTATGAACTATATAGATGTCTAACCAATGTACTGTATACTTGACACTAATTAAAACAAACAAACAAACAAACAAACAAATAAATAAATAAGGTACTTACAGATTTGATAAACATAACATGATGTGCATACTGTTTATAAGAGACACAATTCAGATTCAAAGACAAATAGATTTAAAGTAAAATAATGGAAAGATGGGTACTGGATTTATTGGAGTGATCACATCATAGTTATATCAGTGCTCAATCATTCTGTTGTACACTTGAAATTATATAATATTGTATGTCAACCAGTAATTGAAAAATAAAAAAATATATTTAAAAATAAAGTAAAATGATGGGAAAAATATAATGCAAACAATAATCAAAAAGGAAATTGAATGAGTATACTAATATCAGACAAAATAGACTCCCCCAAATTATCTACAGATTGAATGCAGTCTCTATTAAAATAGCAGCTGGATTCTTTGCACAATACAAGCTGATCCTAAAATTCATATGGAAATTAAAGAGACCTAGAAACACTCTTGCAAGAGAGGGAAAAAAATTGGAAGAATCAAATTCCTGATGCCAAATCTTACTACAAAGCTACAGTAATCAAGACTATTTGGCACTGACATAAGAATATACATATAGAACAATGGAATATAAATGAGAGTTCAGGAAGAAACCCTTATATTATTGGTTAATTCATTTTTGACAAAGATGCTAAGAAATTTTAATGGGGGAAAGAATATTCTTTTTAACAAATGATGCCAGCACAATTGGATATCCGCATCTAAAAGAATGAATTTGGATGCTTACTTAATACTATATACAAAAATTGACTCAAAATGGATTAAAGACCTAAATATAAAAGCTAAAACTATAAAGTTCTTACAAGAAAATATAGGAGTAAATCTTCATAACAGATTTGTCAATGGTTTCTTGTATAGGACATCGATAAAAGTGACAAAAGAAAACATAGATAAATTAGATTGCATCAAAATGAAAAATGTTTGTGCATCAAAGGACACTATCAAGAAAGAGAAAGAATACCCACAAATTGGTTAAAATATTTGTAGCTCATATATCTGATAAGGGCCTAGTATCCAGTATGCATAGAAAACACTTTTCACCCGTTAATAAAAAAATAAATAACCAAATTTAAAATTGAGCAGATAATTTAAATAGAAATTTCTCCAAAGAAAATACATAAACAGCCAACAAACAATAAGAAAATATGTTTGACTTTGTTTATTCATTAGGGTAATGCAAGTCTAACTGCAAAGAGGTACTAATTCACACTCACAATTATGGCTATACTTTAAAAAACAGTAAATAACAAATATTGGCAAGGATGTGGAGAAATTAGAACCTTCATGTACTGCTGATAAGGATGTAAAATAATAGAGCTACTGTGGACAACACTTTGGCTGTTTCTCAAAGAGTTTCCACAATACTGTCTAATGAAGTTATCGTATGAACCATTATTTCACTCCCAGATATTTACCCAGAAAAACTGAAAACATATGCTCATGCAAAGACTTATATACAAATGCTCATAGCAGCATTATTCATAATAGCCAAAAGGTGGAAACAATTCAATGTCCATAAACTAAAGATTGAATAAATAATATGTGGTCTATTTATGCAATGAAATTTTATTCAGGCATAAAAAGGAATGAAATACTAAATCCTACAAAATGAATAAACCTTGAAAACATTGTGTTAAATGATAGAACCCCATCACAAAATGCCACATATTTTATGATTCTACTTCTATGAAATGTCCAGAATAGACAAATCTATAAAGACAGAAAAACAGATAAGTGGTTACCAGGGATTGGGGGTAGGAGGAAATGGAGAGTGACTGGTAATGGGTAGGTGATTTCTTTTGGGGATTACACAAATGTTCTGGACTTAGTGGTGATGGTTATACATCTCTGTGAATATATGAAAAACCACTGAATTGTACTCTTAAAAGTGGTGAATTTTATAGTACATCAATTACATCACAATTAAAAGGCAATTGTATAGATCAATGTGTGTTAAATGTATATAAATATAAATCAATATGCATCAACATGTATTAAATTGTACTTTGGGTTCTATAACATATAGTAATGTAATATATTAGATAATAACAATATAAATGAGGAGAGTAGGAATTGAATTAAACTATGTTGGAAGAAGGGAGTGACAGCAGAGGGTAACTGAAATCCACAGCAAAAAATAAAGACAAACAAATATGGTAAATAAGATTTATTTGAAAAGGTATCAGTGCATGTCTTTGTGCTCTTCTTTATTCTCTTACTTTCTTTAAAAACATGTAATATATGAAATTATAGTTATAAAAATTTATCGTTGGTTTGGAACACATATAAGCAAAATATGTATAATGGTAATAGCACAGAAATAAGAAGGGAACTATATAGGAGTAAAGTCTTTATATCTTACCAGAAATAATTTAATATAAATTTGAAGTAGATTCTGATGTGTTATGATATATGTTGTAAGTCCTCAGAAACCACTCAGATGTTGCAACCACTCAGAAAATAACTCAAATGTTATAGTTAAAATTATTAACAAAATTAAGATTTTATACTACAAAATATCTGCTTATGATAAAAGAAGGGAATAAAGAAACAACAGAGGAATAAATGTAGTCACGGAACAGAGAAAACATAAAGAAAAATAGCAAACATAAATCCAATCATATCAATGGTAATATTCAATGTTAATGAATTAAACGATCAAATCCCAAGGATATGATCATCAGATATGATCCAACTATATGTTCTCTACAGGAGATCCACTTTAGATTCAAAGATTCAAATAGGTTGAAAGTAAAAGGATAGAAAAAATAAACTCTACAACAAGTAATCATGAGAGCATAAGGGTTTTTATTAATATAAGACAAAATAGACAGCCAGACAAAAACTGTTAGCATACATAGAGATGGCCATTTTAGAATAGCAAAGATAGCAGAATAGCATAATATATCAAAGATAGAGAAGACAAGATCAGTACTATAAACCAGGGGTCCCCAAGCCCTGGGCCATGGACTGGTACCGGTCCATTGCCTGTTAGGAATCAGGCCCCACAGCAGGAGGTGAGTAGTGGGCGAGTGAGCAAAATTTCATCTGTATTTGCAGCCACTCCCCGGCCCTAGCATCACCACCTCAGCTCCACCTCAGATCATCAGGCATTAGATTCTCATAGGAGAATGAATCCTACTGTGAACTGCACATGTGAGGGATCTAGGTCACATGCTCCTTATTGAGAATCTGATGACTGATGATCTGAGGCAGAGCTGAGGCGGTAATGCTAGCATTGGGGAGCGGCTGCAAATACAGACTAACATTAGCAGAGGTCTGACCTCACAGAGACCATAATAAACCAATTGCTTGCACACTCATATCAACACCTTATCGGTGAGTGGCAAATGAAAAGTAAGCTCAATTTGGTGGCAAGCTTTATAGTGGCAAGTGACTTGATGTACTTCAATTATACAGCTAAATCTGATGGAAGGTTTTAAGTCAGAATCTGACACTTATTTTAGTCTGTATGTGGCCCACTCATTATTTTATTTACCACATTTATCCATGCCTCTTTTTTGCATTGTACACTTGACTCAGTCACAGTTTTGGTAAGCCCACAAACTAACCCTAGCCAAAATGAGTAAAAAACAAATGTGACTGGAGAGCTTCTTTGAAAAGAGGGAAAGACCTAATGATGAGACAACAGAAGACTCTAAGACAGTCAACAAAAAAGAAAGCTGCATTTAGAAGGAGAAAAAAATGGCATAGATGATAGAGGCTCTGTTAATCCCTCTTGCAACCAAATCAAAGTTGTGACAGAATCACAGAGCAAACAGCAAGGAAAGTCACCTTTGATCTAGATAAACAATCCATACAACTAGGGAGAGAAATAAGAAATCACCCTGCAATGGGAGGAGGTAGGACTGGGCAAGGACACGAGGCTGCTAGGTCTGAGCAGCTGAGTGGGACAGAGGATGTGGCAGAGGCAGCAAAAGCTGCAGACGCCTCTTAAAGGGGCTATGTTCATGAGCAAACTTTTGCAGTGACGGACCTGCTAGGTCTGAGCACCAGCAATGGTTCGGCTGTGCGGAGGGCACCAGGGACTTACATGGGGACACTGAGTTGTCAGAATGAGGACCAGTGGCTAGGGTCTCTCCCAGATAGAAATGCTGGTGGTATCCATTTTTTTCAATTGAGCCCTCCCCTCTTCCAGTGTGTGGACACAGTGCCGCCATAGCTGAGACATTATCAAACTGGATAACAGAGGTTGCTCAGTCCAGAGGATTCCCTGAAACTCTATCTCCCCAAACTCGTGGACCCACCCAAACCACATCCAGGTGTCTCCTTGGTGAGTCAGTTGCTCCTTGCTGAGCAGAGCCAACACTCATTACTGGCAGCTGGCCTCAGTTCTGGTATGGTTTCTTGAGGCAACTATAAGCACAGCATCTGTGGATTGCTTGCTGAATCTTAACAGGTAGCCCCGGTGCAGCATAGGCTGGGGCTAAACTTGGTCTGCAGCTGAACCCCTCTCAGGACTGTGCCACTGGACACCTACTACACAAAGCCATACTAATAAGACCGGGAGACTTAGAAACTTTGCTTAGTACATAGAAACAAACATAGAAAGGTAGCCAAAATGGGAAGACACAGAAGTAAAAACCATATGAGAGAACAGAACAGAGATCCAGGAATGATGGAGTCAGACAATCTAACAGATATAGAGTTCAAAATGCTGGTTATAAAGATGCTTGATAAGCTTAGGGGTAGAGTAGATGAACTCAGTGTTTAACAAAAAGATAAAACACATAAAATTGGAAATGGAAATTATGAAAGAGAACCAGTCAGAAATAAAGAGCATATTATCTAAGATGAAGAGTATATTAGATTAAAAAAACAGAGTGGATCAAGAAGAGGATTGAACCTCTGATATAGAAGATGGGGAAGCTGAGGACACTCAATCAGAATGGCAAGAAAAAAGAAGCCAAGACTATAATAATAATTTAAGAAGCTTATGGGATACTATTAAATGTAAAAATATCCATGTCATAGGGGTACATGAAGGAAAACAAGATGTTGAAGAGCTATTTGAAGAAATAATGATAGAAAACTTTCCTCACCTGGTGAAGGAAATAGACATACGACCCCAGGAAGCTCAAAGAGTCCCAAGAAAGAAGAATCCAAAGAAGCTCACAACAAGACACATCATAATTAAAATGCAAAGGTTAAATACAAAGAATGAATATTAAAAGCAGCAAGACAAAAAGCAGTTAGTTACCGACAAATGAGCACCAATAAGGCTGGCAGCTAGTTTCTCAAAAGAAACCGTGCTGGACAGAAGAGCTTGGCACAAAATATTCAACGTGGTGAAAATCCAGGGTCTACACCAAGAATACTTTATCCAACATAGCTATTATTTAGAGTCTAATAACAGATAAAGAGCTTCCTAGACAAAAATAAGCTAGAGGAATTCATCAACACCAAGACAATATTATAGGAAATGTTGGAGGGACTTCTTTAAGAAGAAAGAACATGTATCAAAAACATGAATAAAAAATGATAATAACTACATTTCTATCAATAAGTGCCTCAAATGGAAAAGAATTAAGTGCTCCAACCAAAAGATAGAGTGGATGAATGGATAAGAAAACAAGACCCCTACATATGTTGCCTACAAGAAACTCACTTCAGATTAAAAGACACACACAGACTAAAAGGAAGGGGATGGAGAAAGATATTGCCTTGATGGATCTAGAGGATATTGTGCTGAATGAAATAGGAAGGATAGAGGAAGACAAAGATCACATGATTTCACGTACATGTGGAATCTAAAGAACAAATAAACAACAACAACAAAAGCAGTAATAAACTCATAAATACAGAGAATATTTTGAGGGCTAGTAGATGGGAGTGGGGTTGGGGGTGAGAAAGAAAGGCAAAGAGATTAAGAGATACAAGTGGATAGTTGCAGAATAGACACCGAGATGTAGAGTGTAGCATGAGTAAGATGGTTAATAATGTTGTAATAAATATGTAAGGGGGAAGATGCGTACTAGGCTTAACGAGATGACAGTTTTGTGAGTTATGTGGATCTCTGATTACTAGGTTGTACAACTGAAACTGGTATATTATTGTATGCCAACTATAACTGAAAAAAAAAACTCATTGAATTGTACAATGTAAATACAAGCAACTAATTGTCTATTTTATTTCAATAAAGCTGGGAATAATTTTTTTTTTTAAAGAGGTCATTTCTGAATATGAGTCGACATACTGTGCCATCCATAGAGAAATGTTGGCTAGACTAAAAATGTCACCTGAACTTAACAATGTTTTGCAGGATGTGGTTAATATTATCAACCATATTAAAAGACAACCCTTAACTCACATCTGTTTGCACAGCTCTGTGAAGAGATAGATGCAGAGCACACATATCTTTTCTTATTCATAGAATGGAGATAACTTTCTAAATATAGATCACTGACCAGAGTTTCTGAGTTATGAGAGCCACTTTAGAGTTTTGTTTTAGAAAAACTGTTACCACTGTTAGTACATTTCAGTAATACAGAATGGGTCGCAACACTTGCTTATTTGTGTGACATATTCAACTTGCTTAATCAACTCAATCTGTCACTTCAGGGAAGAATGACAACTGTATTCAAGTGTGCAGATAAAGTGGCTGTGTTCAAAGCCAAACTGGAATTATGGGGGTGACAAGTTAACATTGGGATTTGTGACATATTTCAAACATTAGCAGAGATTTTGAAAGAGACTGAACCTGGGCCTTCTTTCTCACAGCTGGTGCGTGATCACCTATCTCAGCTTTCCAAAGAGTTTGAGCATTACTTCCCAACCACAAAAGACCCCTGAACTAAGAAGGAATGGATCCGCAACCTATTTGTGAATAAGCCAGATGATTAGACTTTGTGCTAGAAAAGGATCAACTGCTTGAAATAGCAAATGATGGTGGCCTTTAAAGTATTTTGAGACAACTTCAAATCTCCATAACATAACATAAAACATCCTGGATTAAAATCAAGGTGGAATATCGTGAGATTGCTATAAAAGTGCTGCTTCCATTTCTATCATCCTATCTTTCTGAAGCAGGGTTTTCTGCAGTGATAGCAACCAGAACGAGATTATGGAGTAGACTGTACATAAACAACACACTTCGGGTGTCACTGTCTCCCATCACCCCTAAATGGGACCACCTACTTGCAGGAAAACAAGCTCAGGGCTCCCACTGATTCTGTATTAATGTGAGTTGTATAATTATTTTATTATATATTACAATGTAATAATAACGGAAATAAAGTACACAATAAATGTAATGCACTTGAATCATCCTGAAACCATCCCACCTGTCCCAGTCTGTGGAAAAACTGTCTTCCGTGAAACCAGTCCCTGGTCCCAAAAAGGTTGAGGACCAATGCTATAACCATCTAGACCTGACAGCTATCCATTGCACAATCCATCTAACAATGTCAACGTACATTCTTTTCTATGCCACATAAACATTCTCTGGGATAGACCATATGTCAGGCCATAAAACAAACCTGAATATATTTAGAAAGATTGAAATTATGCACATTATGTTCTCTGACCACAGTAAAACTAAATTAGAAATCAACAGCAAAAATAAATCTGTGAAATCCACAAATACGTGAAATTTAAATAACACACTTTTAAATAACCAGTGGTTCAAAGAAATCACAAAGGAAATTAAAAAATAAATTGAGATGAGTGAAGACAAATACAAAACATAACAAAATTTATGAGATGCAGCTAAAGTATTCCTTAGAGGGAAATTTATAGCTATAAATTACTGTATTATGAAAAAAGAAAGAACTCAAATCAATGACCTAACTTTCCACCTTAAGAAACCAGAAAAATAAAAGCAAACACAAAATAAGCAGAAGGAAGGAAATAATAAATATTATTAATAAAATAAATGAAATAAAGAATAGAAAAAATAGAGAAAATCAATAAAACCGAAAGTTGTTTCTTTCAAAAGTTTGATAAAACTGACAAAATTATTAAGAAAACAGAAAAGGCTCAAATTACTAAAATGAGAGAACATCATGACTGATCATATAGCAAAAACAAAGATTATAAAGGAATACTATGAAAATGTATATGCCAATAAATAACTTAAATGAAATGGTGTTGGTGGAAGATGGCAGACTAGGAAAAAGCAGGGTTTCCCTCCTCCCAGGTCTGCATTGAAATAACAACCAAATTATAAAATAATCAACTTGGAGAATAACCTGAAGTCTAGCTGATCATAACACATGCATTTGATAATATAAAAAATAAGCCACATCGAAGCCAGTAGGAGGGGCAAAGTTGTGAATCAGGCTGGACCTGTACCCACGGGTGGTGGAAGATCACTGCGAGGGAAAGCTGGGTTGCAGAAGCTCTACTGAAGGAGAGGGGGATCCTGACCTTATTTGGGGGCTCCCCAGCCCAGGGTCCCAGCCCAGGGAAGAGAAGATTCCAATAACTCTGTGTCTGCACTCTGTGTCTGACACAGAGGGGATTCTGACTGTCTGGGTGAGACAGAAGGAGACCGAAACCCTAGATGCCCCTTTGAAGGGCTCACGCATAGGCTTTCCGATCTGTGGACACTTACCCAGGACACTGGCACTGGGTCAGAGACTCTCATGGGATTCATACTGAGAAAGTCTGCATTACCTAGAGCCAGAACGAGGGCTGAAAGAGCAGCCGCCATTGTGTCTTACTTAGTCCAACCCCACTATGGGAGCAATCTACAGGCCTCTGCCAGCTTGACTGTTCAGATCCCTCCCACAGGGCCATTAGGAAGCTCTGGCCTGAGGAGATCAGCCTGCCCCATCCAACCTGCAGATTTCCCTGGGCTTTTGTTGCTGGATGGCTGCCACACCCTGTACTGATTCCGGGCCAAATATTTGCAGCTGGCAGCCAGCACTGTGAACTCGCATTTCCGAGACAGTTTCAGGCAGATCACTGCTGCCAACAAGAACTTAGGCTGATCTCGAGGATCTGTGGGCCAGTCTCAGATAGTAGCTGGTCTTCTGTGATCTGGGGCTTCTGTGGGAATGCGTGAATGGTTACGAAATTTTCAGCAAGACTGAAGCTGTATTGATCTGACTGCCATTATCTCCCTGAGACCCTGTCCCTCCCTATCCACAAATTGCCCCAGGCGTGGCCTGATGATAGTGAAATTCCACCACCCTGTTCATCCCCTCCCTCCCCCACCTGCCCAGTCTTCTGTTCCACCCAGGCAACAAACTTTGGCTGGTACAGGGTGAGCACTGGATGGAAATCAGTTTCAGGCAGACCTCTGCTGCCTGCAAGCATTGCAGTACTGCATCTAGTGAGTGCAAGAGTCTGTGGGACCACTCCGGATGGCAGCTGGTCTTATTGTGATCTGTGACTACAGTGGGAATGCCCAGACACAGAAGTTACAGCAAAACTGAGACTGTATTTGCCTGATGGCCCTTGTCTCCCTGAGATCCCGCTTCACCCAAGCCACAAAGTGCCTGCAGCACATTGACAGGCAGCCTCCCATGACCTGGCTCTGGAGTTGTGCAGGCAACAGACCTTGGCTAGCGCAGTGAACACATTTCAGGGAAAAGAGTTGTGGGTAGACCACTGCTGCCTGTAAAAACCGCAATGTCTCTTGAGAGGATTGCAGGGGCCTGTGGGACTGCACTAGAGAGCAACTTGTCTCCATGTGATCTGTGACTACTATGGGAACATGCAGACAGAAATTACAGAAAACTGAGGCTATTAGCCTGATGGCCCTTGACTCCCTGAACTCTTGCCTCATCCAATACACAAAGTGCCCACCATACATTGATAGGCAGCTACCCCTGCCCTGGGGTGGTTCATTCAGGCCCAAGGTGGCAGCAGCTGATCTTGCTATGATTGTAAACTTGTACAAGAAGCCACAGAGACAGCGCTGGCATTTAAACTGACACTGCAGTGGCAGAGGGAAATTTACTCAATAGACCCAGGAGGCTCCCAGGGTCCCTGCACAACCCAACATGCATATCACCCAGAGGCTCATCCAGTTTCAGAGACTTACAGGCAACTGACAGGCAGTGTCAGGCCTTGAGGAGCACCGGTCCCTCTGCTAAACTGCCCTAGGTCAGGGACAGGGGATAACCAGACTGCTGCCTACAGCATTGTCTCTTCCACTTACCTATAGATCCAGCATAGGCAATAACCACCTGCAGATCGCTTTGTAGTTCCCACAGGGTAGTCCTGAACAATCAAAACCAATGACTGACTTTGGCCTACTGGAGACCCCTTCCCAAGGGGCCACAAAATCAACACATCCAGAGGCTGGCACCAGACCACAACAGAGCAACTCCTGACTAGCCCCGTTAGTGGTACATGCAAAGGGTGGTTGCAATAAGTACACCAGCCTGCTAGGGAAAATCTCACTAAGTGGGGTCAACCCCCACACAGCAACTCTTACTTTGTGGGTGCAGCCAATTCCCACAATTAGTCAGCTTGGGCATTAATCCCACTCACTTATGTACTAAAAAGAATAAAGGTTTGGCAACAACAGAAGATCACATACAACCCACACAAACATCATGTCCAGAGCCCCTGGCATAGGGGATCAGGAAGAGTGTGCCACTGGGCCACACAGGACACTTGGCCATCTGGCCAAGTTTGAGAGAGGAAACAAATATTCCTAACACATAGAAATAAACACAGAGAGGCTAATAAAATGAGAATACAAAGAAATGTGCCACAAATGAAATAATAGGAGAAAACTCCAGAAAACAAGCTGAATGAAATGGAGGCAAGCAACTTACCAGAGACGGAGTTCAAAATAATGGTCATGAGGATGCTCAATGAATGTAGAGGGAGAATGGATGAGAACAATGAGAACCTCAACATAGAGATAGTAAGCATAGAAAAGGTCATAGAAACCAAAAAAAAAAAAAAAAAGAACCAGACAGAAATAAAGACTACAATAACTGAAATGAAGAATACACTAGAAGGATTCAAAAGTATGTTGGATGAAGCAGAAGATAGAATCAGCAAACCGGAAGACAAGGTAGCGGAATATACCCAATCAGAACAACAACAACAACAACAAATTAAATTAGGATAGTTTAAGAGACCCCCTAGGACAACATGATGTTGTGGCCTGTATAGAATAGACCAAACCAAGTATGCTCTCAAAGGCTGTTTATTAGCCAGCGGATGTCCTGTACAAAGGAGCAGCCCCGAAATGCCAAGATACAAGGTTTTTAAGCCCTAAATCCCATTCTTCATTCTATCTTAAACACAAAGGTCTATTTCTCTCCTATTCACTACCTGTCAACCCACTGGTCAGGTGTGCAAGCGGGGAGTACAGAAGCAGAAAGCTTGTTGTTAGAATGTTGTGTTCCTATGGGTGATTGCCTATGTTCCCATGGGCAATAGCCAGTGTTCCCATGGGCGATGGCCAAGCAGTAATTTTCAGTTTATATACAATTAATTATTTTTCATGCCACGCAAGCAAGCAGGGTTACAGAGGCTAAAATTGGCAGTTAGTGTATGAGCTCATTGTTACAAGTTTCATGATTAACAGAATGCAGTTAGGGGTTCCAGAAACTAGGCCTAAGGTATAGACTTCCTTTGTCCAGTTTCAGGTTTTAATTTCCTTTAACCCTTTCACATTTCAGCAGGCTATCACAATGAAGCATAACAATATTCAGATCACAGGAGTACCTGAAGGAGAAGAGAGAGAGCAAGGGATTGAGAATCTATTTGAAGAAATAATGACAGAAAACTTCCCTGACTTGGCCAAGGAATTAGACATACAAGTTCAGGAAGCACAGAGTACCAAACAAGAGGAATTTAAACAGACTCGACCAGGACACATCATAATTAAAATGCCAAAGGTCAAAGACAAAGAGAGAATCTTAAAAGCAGCAAGAGAAAGGCAGCTAGTTACTTATAAGGGTACCCCCATAAGAATGTCTGCTGATTTTTCCATGGGAACATTGTAGGCCAGAATGGATTGGCAAGCAGTATTCAAAAGATATTTCACACAAATGGAAATAAAGAAAAAGTCAGGGTAGTGATACTTATATAAGATAAAATAGACTTTAAAAAAGGGTATAATAAGAGACAAAGACATTGCATAATGATAAAAGGATTGATAAATCAAGAGTACATAACCTTAGTAAATATATACGCACCCCACGTAGGAGCTCTTGTATACATAAAGCAATTATCGACTGATGTAAAAGGAGAGATCAACAGTAATACACGCTTAGTAGGAGACTTTAACACTCCCTTGACACCAATGGACAGATCTTCCAGGCAAAGAATCAACAAGGAAACAATGTGCCCAAAAGACACACTAGACCAGATGGATTTAATAGATATCTTCAGAGCATTTTACCCCAAAGCAGCAAAAGATATATTTTTTTTTCAAATGCACATGGAACATTTTCCAGAATAGATCACATGTTAGAACACAAAACGAGTCTCAATAAATCTAAGAATATTGAAATCATATCGACCACTTTCTCTGACCACAATGATATGAAACTAGAAATCAACTACAAGAAAAAAAAATGGAAAATACACTAACACACGGAGGCTAAATAACTACTAAATAGCTACTACTAAATAGCTACTAAACAATGAATGGTTTATCAATGAGATCAAGGAAGAAAACGAAAGATACCTAGAGATAAATGAAAATGAAAACACAATGACTCAAAATTTATGGGACATAGAGAAAGCAGTCTGAAGAAGGAATTCATAGCAATATGAAACAAGAAAAAGCTCAAATACACAATTTAACCTTACACTTAAATGAACAAGAAAAAGAGCAGCAAACAAAGCCCAGAGTGAATAGAAGGAAGGAAATAATAAAGATCGGAGTAGAAATAAATGAAATAGAGTCTAGAAAAACAATACAAAAGATTAATGAAACTAAGAGCTGGTCCTTTGAAAGGATAAACAAAATTGACAGACACTTAGCCAGTCTTATCAAGGAAAAAAGGGAGAGGACTCAAATAAAATCAGAAATAAAAGAAGAGAAATAACTACAGACTCCACAGAAATACAAAGGATCATTAGAAAATTCTACAAGCAATTACAAGCCAACAAATTGGACAATTTGGGAAAAAATGGACACATTCTTAGAAACATACGATCTCCCAAGACTGAGTCAAAAAGAAACAGAAAATCTGAACTGACCAATTATCACTAATGAAATAGAATTAGTAATCAAAAAGCTCCCAAAAAACAAAAGACCTAGACCAGATGGCTTCATGGGTGAATTTTACCAAACATTCAAAAAAAATTAACATCCATTTTTCTCAAACTATTCCAAAAAATTCAAGAAGAGGGAAGGTCCCTTAACTCCTTTTATGAGGCCATCATTACCTTTATTCCAAAACCAGACAAAGACATTACAAAAAAAAGGAAACTATAGACCAATATCTCTTATGAATATTGATGAAAATTTCTCAATAAAATTTTAGTAAGCCAAATTCAGCAATACATTAAAAATATCATACATCATGATTCATTCCTAGGATGCAAGGTTGGTACAATATTTGTAAATTAATTAATGTGATACACCACATTAACAAAATTAAATATAAAAACCATATGATAATATTAATAGATGCAGAAAAAGCATTCGACAAAATACAGCATCCATTTATGATAAAAACTCTCAGCAGAGTGGGAATAGAGGAAACATACCTCAACACAATAAAGACCATATATGACAAACCTACAGCTAACATCATACTCAATGGGGAAAGGTTAAAAGCATTTTCCTTAAGGTCAGGAACAAGATAAGGATGCCCATTTCACCACTTCTACTCAACATAATATTGGAAGTAGAACCACAGCAATCAGACAAGAAAGAGAAATAAATCCATCCACCTAGGAAAGGAAGAATTAAAACTGTAATTATTTGCAGATAACATGAGATTATATAGAGAGAATCCTAATGACTGCACTAGAAATCTATTAAGACTAACATATGAATTCAGGAAAGTAGCAGGATACAAATTAATATTCAGAAACTGGTTTAATTTTTATACACCAATAACAAGCTGTCAGAAAGATAAATTAAGAAAATAATTTCATTGATAATTGCATCCAAAATAAAATGAAGTACAAAAAAGTAAATTTAACCAGAGAGGTAAAAGACCTGAACTCAGAAAACTGTAAGACATTGAAGAAAAAAATTGATGAAAATACAAATAAACGGAAACATATACTGTGCTCATGGATAGGAAGAATCAACATTGATAAAATGGAAATCTACAGATTCAATGCAATTTCTATCAAAATACCATTGGCATTTTTCACAGAACTACACGAAATAATCCTAAAATGTATATGAAAACACAAAAGACCCCAAATAGTCAAAGAAATCTTGAGAAAGAAGAACAAAGTTGGAGGCGTAATACTACTTGATATCAAACTGTACTACAAGGCTAAGGTAATCAAAACAGCATAATACTGCATGAAAACTGATACATAGATCAATGGAACAGAATAGGGGACTCAGAAATAAACCCACTGCTATTTGGTCATTTAATTTATGACAAAGGAGTCAAGAATATACAATGGGGCAAAGGCAATCTCTTCAATAAATGAAGAAACCTGGACAGACACATACAAAAAAAATGAAACTGGATGGCCTTCTCACACTCTATACAAGAATAAATTCAAATGGATTAAAGACTTAATGTAAGATCTGAAATCATAAAACTCCTAGAAGAAAACATAGGCAGTAAGCTCTCTGACATAGGTCTTGGAGATGATTTTTTGAAAATGGCACCAAAAGTAACAAACTCAAAAATAAACAAGTGGAACTACATTATATTAAAAGCTTCTACATAGCAAAAAGAAAAAACCATCAACAAAATGAAAAGGTAACCTACTAAATGGGAGAAAATATTTGCAAATCATGTATCTGATAAGGGGTTACTATCCAAAATATATAAGAAACTCATAAAAATCAATAGCAAAATAAAATCTGATTTAAAAATGGACAAAAGACTTGAATTGATATTTTTCCAAAGAAGACACAAATAGCCAACAGGTGCATGAAACAATGCTCAACATCACTAAAAACAGGGAAATGTAAGTCAAAAATCACAATGAGATATCACTTCACAGCTGTCAGAATGTCTGTCATGAAGAACGCAAAAAAGACAACCAAAACAATAATTTGTAAAGATCTATGCATCCCAATATTCACAGCAGTGCTATTCACAATAGCCAATACATGGAAGCAACCTAAATGCCCATCAACAGAAGATTGATTAAAGAAGTTATGGTTCATATATACAATGGAGTATTACTCAGCCATTAAAAAAGTGAAATATTACCATTTGCAATGACATGGATGGACTTACAGGTTATTATGAGTGAAATAAGTCAGATAGAGAAAGATAAATACCATACGATTTCACTTATATGCAGAATATAAGGAACAAAAAGAACAAACTAATCAAAAACATACTCAAATATAGAGGGCAATTTGGTGATGGACAGAAGGGACAGGGTGTTGTGGGGCTGGGAGAATGGGGTGAAGGGTTAAAGAAGTACAAATTAGTAGTTAATAGATGGTCACGGGGTTGGAGATCTTGGCATAGGGAATGTAGTTATCATCAATATATTGGCTAGGTGGAAAACCAGAGGAGAGAATGAGCAATTAGGGGGATCATTTCATAAACTATATAAATGTCTAACAATGTACTGTATACTTGAAACTAATAAAAAAAATGAAATGGAGAAAAATTAACAGAAACACACAAACAAATGAAACTGGCTCAAGAAGAAATATAAAATCTAAATAGACTTATTGCAGGTAAAGAATTGAATCAGTAATCAAAATCCTTCCCATAAAGAAAAGCCCAGACCAAAATGGCTTTCTGTTAAATCTGACATATCTGTAAAACTTCAAAGTATTTTTCCTTGGATTCGTGTTTCCCATTTAAAAAGATAAACGCCACTTTATCCTGACTCCTGTACATCCATTTCCTCTGGAAATCTTAGACACAATTCTTAGGAATCCTATAGAAGCAACTCACTTTAGAGGTGGATGGTTTCTGTCCAAGATGTCAGATCAAGTTTAATTTTTTAATTTTCAACATCTTTTTCTGTTCCTTTACTCTTGTACTAATCTTACCTTTTTTTTCCATTTTTGATGCCCTCTAAAACACTAATATGATCTCCCCTATCTTCATCCTACAATTTGTCACTCACTATGATCTTCTTCTACCACTTTAGAAGAAAGAAAACTCTCTTATGTGATTTTTTCCATACCAAAGACATCTCTGAATTTAATGGATTGCTGGATCTATTGCCTCTTATCTGATACTGCTGACAAAAATTTAATGTTTTTAAAATATTCCAGAAGGTCAATGCCTTCAATAGGCCCCTTTCTGGTACATAAGTTTCCCTGATATCATCAATCTCAACTTTTAGTTTTGCAAAAAATGGTACTTAATCTCATGTCAACAAAATTCTTCGGCTGAATTCACTACAATCTTATCGGCAAAAACCTAGTTAATCAGCAGTAGACATGATTATTGTGGCTATAGTTACAATAGTCAATTTGTTCTCTTTAGAGGCACTTCAGCCTACTATGCAAAAATGGTCTAATTTTATTCAAGGAATTTTTCCTTCTCTAGGTATGCAAAATTGACTCAATCCTGTTACAATAAATTATATTTAGACTCTCATATAATCTGTGCTCCACTAGGATACTATTTCTTACTTTTTTTCATTGAGATAAAATTCATATGGCATAAAGTTCATTAGTTTAACAATTAAAAATACATAATTCAGTGTTTTAGTATATTTATAATGTTGTACAACAATCACCTTTATCTAATTCCAAAACATTTTAATCACAACACACGTGCACCACATACATACAAATCCTGTACCCATTAAGCAGCTACTCCCCATTCCTCTCTCTCTCCAGCCTTCCTCAACTGCTATTTCACTTTCTGTCTCTATGGATATGCCTATTCTGGATATTTCAAACAGAATCATACAATATGCAGCCTTTTGTGTTTAGATTCTTTAACTTAGCATAATGTTTTCAAGGTTCATCATGTTGTAGTAAGTATCAGTACTTCATTCCTTTATATAGCTGAGTAATAGTCCATTGTATGGCTATACCATATGTTTAACCATTTAGGATATTATTTCTTACATGAACATCAGGTTTATATCTGCCTACCACACACTAACTTATCATTCCAGTGAATTTTTTTCCCATAAAAAGGATACTTAGCAGGATTAAAATTAAAACAAACAAGGTTATTCAGGAAAACTTCCTGGAAAGATAACTGACTCTCTCTCCATGCATGCTCTGTGATCCACAATTCCCACAATGGGAATAATGAAATAATAATAACCAGAAATAGTAGTTCAAAACTTGTTTTTGCCTTTAGCAGAAGTCACAAAGTTAAAGTACTTCTGTTCTGAAAGCCCAACAAACTAGTATAAATTTGTTAACTAAAGTTGTCAAGGATAATGTTATGTAGCCCCTTATTTCCTCTGAGTCAGCCAAGAAGTCGTTCGTGCTATAGAAAACACTTCTTGTTGCATCTATATAAATACTGCAGGACAAATAGAACGGTCTGTGACTAGTATAAAGGAAGTGGCTAAAGGAAGCCACTTCATCTCTAAAATAGATTCTGCTGACTTCTAGGTCATGTTTTGATTGCCTGGTATCAATAATGTAGGCCCCTGGCTTTAAGACCTGTTACAAGGACAAATAGTCACTTTATTTCTGACAATTGCCTGTGTTACAGTTGACTGATATATCCTGTCCAAAGTTTCAAATGCTATTTGTCAGCCATTGTTGAGTCAGGTGTTTCAAAATCTTATCCTACAACAGAAGAATTGATTAACTCTGATTCAATTACAGATGGCATTCAATGGACATTCTTCGATTATCTTAATCAACAAAACAACATTGGTAAATATCTGGGTATCATGAATTAATGTCCTGTAGCCTAAATGTGTTTATCCTTGTCCCAAAGAGGGAGATGAAAAAGAACAGAACCTGACATTCAGAAGCTGGTCTGGTGCTCACAGCTAAGTCATGTTATTTTCCTATAAGATATAAATGGCCTCACAGAATACCAACCTCAGACAAGATTACTCTGAGACCATGATAAAATGAGATAAAGCAAGTTCACTTCTCTATTCTGTCTAAGCACAGACAAAAATATGTTTGCTGTGCTACCCACAAATAACAAACATCTCTCTTGGTCAAAATGAATGATTGTTACTTCTTTACCAATCATACCTTTATTCTTACTCTAGTCAACTCTCCCTATAGATAAGATTTATTGGCATGTTCAATCATAGAATCTAGAGCAAAACTGCACTTATACCCTCCTCCAAATTACCCAATCAAAATCCAAATCCTAGAATAGATCCTTTCTGACACCTCTTACTGAGACAGCCCATGGTCTCCCATAGGGGTTTCCCTCTCTGTAGTGAATAATAAACCCAATTTGTTTAGCCGTAGGTGTATTTCTAATAGTCTTTGGCTGAAGGGCTTCGACAGTGGGTACAAGATTTTTTTTTTTTTTGGTGTGATGAAATGTTCTAATCAGATTATGGTAATATTTGCACAACTCTGTAAATATACAAAAATCATTGAATTATACATTTTAAACAAGTAAACTTTATGGTATATAAATTTTATCTCAACAAAGCTGTTAAAATCTTTAATATCATAATATATGTCTATCTTTATTAATGGATTAAATAATAAGATCTAGAGGGGAGTCTAATTATCAACACAATTACTAAATGGTAATGAGCTTAAATATGTTTTACCACCTTTTCTACAATTATAATGTGATACAAAAATATCTGTACAGCTAATACTACTATGGTTTGTTGCCAACATTGAAGGAAATAGTAAATTTGAGGCAGAGATGAATGAAAATAAGATGTATTTTTTTCTCTAATCAAAGTTCACCCCTGAATTTTTAATTTCAACCCTACTTTTAAAATTCCTGTAACTAGAGGGAAATTTAGATAACAACAGAGCTTAACCCCCTCATGTAATGGAAGAGGGAACTCAGGCTTCAAGGAGGACCAACACTTGGTCAAAGTCACAGAGGAATCTAGGCAGCTGGGACCCCGTATCTCTTGATTCCTTATATAATGCATGATTTTCTAGTCCTACTATGCATTTTGATTGATTAGTAACTCATTTTTTGAAGCAAAATATGAACGAAAGTCCAAAAACAGGATGATGCACCTAGGATTCTAGGTTCTGGAGCTGTCATGTTTGTGCTTTGTAAGCCTCTCCTGCCTTGACCAGAGAAGTGTGGTTAGTCTCATGTTCATTCCTTCCTGGCTGGCTGAGTCCATGGCAGGCACCATGCAGATAAAATTGGCCTACAGCCTCCCAGCATCTTACTTCAGAATCAAGGAGCATCTTTCCCGTAGCCAGAGATGAAATTCAGTAGCCCTATGCAGTGGAGTGCCCAAATACCTGCCCACCCAGCAGTTAGGGCAAAATTCTGCCTTTGTGGTCCTTCTGGGTCTGTGTGTCCCTGAATGTGTGACTTTGGACACTGCTTTCCCTTCTCTGGACCTCAGCTTCCTCATTAATCAATAAAATGAATGTTATTCACACTTCTCTCCTGCCCTCCTTAACATCTAGGTTTACTGTAAGAGAACAAAGAGAATGTGTGGAGATTCGCATAGCAAATATGATGTTTGGAAAATGTTAGTGACTATAATGTGGAAACTAAACAGTTCTGTCTGATCTCAATTTTACTCTTAAAAATATTCCCCTTAAAAAAAAAATAGAGTTTAGACTATGCTGTCCTGCTCCCTCCATTACTCAAGAGAAGAGAAAAAAAAAACACTTTTTTCTTTTTGTGCACTCATCCAGGTTGGGGGGCTCACTTGGCTAGACAAAATTGGCTTTTATCTTGGGGCCAGTTAAACTTGCCAGGTAGCTTTGCTTATCCTGCTTTCCAAGTGGTCCTGTTGTGGGAGGAGGGGCAGAGAAAGAAGACCAATGGCACGAACATGCTGGTGTCTAATAAATACCAAGTTCCTCAACTGGAAAAAAGTCCAGGGATTCAACGTTGCCAGGCTCTCCTCCTGCTTTCCACTGGCTCCTCATTCGTCCCTGCTCATGGAGAGAGAAGATCACTTCTAGCTTTCAAGACTATTACCTCAGGCACCCATTCCAGTGTATAAAGTTACACCATTTCAGAACTGGAAAGTAACTTCTATTATACAGCAAGGGAAGGTGAAGCCCAAAGCTGCAATGTGCAATAGAGATGGTTTAGCTCAAGAAGCACTGGAGTCATACTGTTTGGATTTGAGTCCCAGTTCTACCCACTTCCTATGTGGACTTATACAAGTTATAACCTCTTTTGGAGCTTCGGTTTCCTCTTCTATAAAATGTGGGGAGTCACATTAATAATACCTGCTTTAGAAAGTGATTGTACAAACTGAATGATCTAATTTAGGGAAAGCTGCAATTTCAGTGGTAGATACATGACAACCCCTCAAAACGCAGCAGACAGTTGTTATGGACCTGCTCTCCCACCAAACACTAGAAAGCAGCCCAGGCTCCTTGATGCACCTCCCACTTTTTTTTTAAACAAGAGTTCAGCACGCATACTATATATAACTGGGAGAGAAACGAGCCACAAATTTTGAAAATGAATCCACTGAGAAGATAATAGCAAAATTGAAAAAGGAGATTCCTACGATCATGTGACTATTCAATTCACATTAAAATACTCATACTTGAAGTTATTATTTTATTTTACTTTTAAAAATCTATTTATTCATTCATTTATTTATTTTTTATGTTGACATTGGTTAATGAAATCCAATAAGTTTCAGCTTATTGGATTCAACAATAAGGCATATGTATATTTACACTGTGTGTTCACCTCCCATAGTTAGATTTCTGTCACCACATATTTGACCCTCTTTTCCCCGTCTACCCCCACCCCACTCCTACCCTCTGGTAACCAGTAGTCTATAGTCCATGTGGTAACCAGTTCTATAGTCCATGTCCATGAGTCTCTGTTTGTCCTGTTTGTTTGCTGTATTTAGGTTTATATGCCACATATAAGTGATATCATGTGATTTTCAACTTCTCTATCTGGCTTATTTTGTTTAGCATGATTATATCTAGGGGTATCCATGTTGTCATCGCAAATGGCAGTATTTCATCTCTTCTTATGGCTGAGTACTATTCCATTGTATGTATGGACCACCGCTTCTTTAGCCAATCATCTATCATAGGGCACTTCAGTTGCTTCCATGTCCTGGCCACCATGAATAATGCTGCTATGAACATTGGGGTGCATATATCTTTGTGGACAAATGTATTCAGGTTT
>NW_006440648.1:861081-882216 GCF_000325575.1 Pteropus alecto
GAATGGATTTTTGTATGTTGATTTCGTGTCTTACAACTTTACTGTATTTGTTTATTGTTTCTAATTGTTTTTTGGTAGAGTCTTTAGGATTCTCTATATAAGGAATCATTTCATCTGCAGAAAGTGATAATTTGACCTCCTTATTCCTAATTTGGGTGCCTTGTATTTCTTTATCTTGCCTGTTTGCTTCAACTAGGACTTCCAATACGATGTTAAATAAGAGCGGTGAAAGCAGGCATCCTTGTCTTGTTTCTGATCTTAGAGGGAAGGTTTTTAGTTTTTCACCATTAAGTATAATGTTGGATGATGGTTTGTCATATATGGCCTTTATTATATTAAGGTTCTTTTCTTCTATACCAATTTTGTTAAATGTTTTGATCCTAAATGGATTCTGTGTCTTGTCAAATGCTTTTTCTGCATCTATTGATATGATCATATGATACTTATTTTTTAATTTGTTTATGTGGTGTATCATATTAATCAATTTGTGTATGTCGAACCACCTATGTGCCTCTGGGATGAAACCTACTGTATCGTGGTATATAATCTTTTTAATATGTTGCTGTATTCAGTTCACTAGTATCTTATTTAGGATTTTTGCATTAGTGTTCATGATAAATATCAGTCTATAGTTTTCTTTTTGTCTTATGTTTACCAGGTTTTGGTACCAAGGTAATATTGGCTTCATAAAATGAGTTTGGAAGTATTGCTTCCTCTTCAATTTTTGGGAAAAGTTGGGAAGAATAAGTATTAAATCTTTTTAAGTGTTTGATAGAATTCACTGGTGAAGCCATCTGGTCCTGGACTTTTCCTTTTCAGTAGGTATTTGGTAACTGTTTCAATTTCCATATTGCTGATCTGTCTATTCAGATTTTCTACCTTTTCTTCATTCACTCTGGGAAGATTGAATTTTCTAAGTACTGGTCCATTTCTTCTAGGTTATTAAATTTGGTGTTATATACTTTTTCATAGTATTCTTGTATGATCTTTGTATTTCTTTGAAGTCAGTCATAATTTTCCCTCTTTCATCCCTGATTTTGTTTGTTTGTGTCCTTTCTCTTTTTTCTTTAGTGAGTCAAGCTAGGAGTTTGTCAATTTCAGTAACCTCAAAGAATCAGCTCTTCGTTGCATTTATTTTTTCTATTTTTTTTATAATTTCATTTATCTGCTCTACTTTTGATTATTTCTTTCCTTCCTCTGACTTTAGACCCATTTGTTCTCCTATTCTACTTCTTTAAGATGAAGCATTAGGTTTTTATTTGGGGTCGTTCTTGTTTTTGGAGATAGGCATGTAATGATATGAACTTTCCTCTTATGACTGCTTTTGCCATGTCCCAAAAGTTTTGATATGTTGTACTATCATTATCATTAGTTTCTATGTATCTCTTGATCTCTCTTTTTAGTTCTTCTGTGACCAAGTTATTCTTTTGTAGCATGTTGTTTAATCTCCATGTATTCGTGGTTCTTCCTGATTTCTTTTTGCAGCTGATCTCCAGTTTCAAAGCATTATGAGCTGAGAATATGGTTGGTCTGATTTCAACCCTCTTATATTTGTTGAGGCCATCTCTGTGTCCCTATATGTGGTCGATTCTTGAGAATGACCCATGTGCACTAGAGAAGAATGTATAAGCAGCTGTTTGGGGATGGAAAGTTCAGTATATGTCAATTATGTCCACTTGGTTTAATGTGTCATTTAAGGATGTTATTTCCTTATATACAGTCTTCCATTTTCTTCTGTGTGTGCATTATCTCCATTCTCCTTTGTGAATTTGGATCTTTGAATCCTCCCCTTTTCAGTCATTGTTATCTCAATTTGTCCCTATTTATGCTGAACATTCATTACTAATCATTCTTGCTATAACAATTCTCTTATTTATGCTTATAGTGCCCTGTTCTTAGTAAGGGTTGCACTCCTTTGCTTTTATTTGCCTGATAGTCACTTTACTCCTAATTATGTTTTTTTTTTTTTTGTCATTTTATTTTCAGTGAGCTGACCCTTTTCAGTATTTCCTGTAGTGCAGACCTCCTAGTGGAGAATTCCCTCATTTTTTTTTTTAATGTCTGGAAAGGTCTTAATTTCTCCTTTTTATCTAAAGGAGAGCTTAGCTGGATACATTATTCTAGGATGGTAGTTCCTTTACTTAAAAGGGTGAATATTTGATTCCACTCCTTTCTGGCTTGTGAGGTTTGTGCTGAGATGTCTGATGATAATCTAATGGGTTTTCCTGTATAGTTTACCATCTTCTTTTCTTTGGCTGCCCTGAGAATTTTGTCTTTGTCATTGATTTTTGATAATTTTAATATAATGTGTCTTGGAGAAGGTCTTTTTCAGTTGAGAGAATTGGGTGTTCTGTTGACTTCGTGAATTCCAAGCTCCAGCTCATTCCTTAAATTTGGGAAATTCTCATGAACTATTTGTCTGAAAAATGCTTTCTAATTTGTGCTCCTTTTCCTTGCCTTCGATAATGCCCATTATTCTTATGTTTCCTCTCCTGATGGTATCAGCTAGTTCTTGTATTTGTCTTTATTTTTCCTTTTTTGGTTTCTCTCTTCTTCCTTCTCATTTATTTCTAGATTTCTTTCTTCGATATCACTGATCCTTGACTCCATTTGGTCAATTCTACTTCTCAAGCTTGCTATTTCTTTTTCAACTTTCACAGTATTTTTTATCCACAGAAGATCTATTCTGTTCTTTCGGAGGGTTTCAATCTCCTTGCTAAAGAACTCATTCTGCTGATCTAACTGTTTTTTCAGTTCCTGAAATTGTTGATATGACTTGTTTCAGAACTCACTGAGTTTTTTCAGAAGTACCATCTTGAATTCTCTGTCATTTAAGTTGCAGATTTCTATGTCTGTAAGCTTATTTTCTGGAACTTTTTTTTTTTTCTTTCTGAGATGCCTTGTCACCTTTGTTGTTCATGGTGTTTAGGGACTATTTCTCTGCCTGGGCATTAATGGAAGTGTATTCTGCTTTTTTTTTTTTTCCAGAAAGAAGATTTATTATATAAAGGTCTCTCTTTAGCCTCCTGCAAAGAAGGCAGTTTCCTTCTAGTTTCTAGTAGGTGGCGTCTAAGCCTCTTTGATTCCTGCTTTATATAAAGCCTAAATAATTTCTTTTCTATTTTCTTGTAGATATTTAATCATGCTTGCTACCTCATGTTTCAGTCCCTATCAGTGTCAATGACACTCTCGGCAGTGTTTTCTGATTCCTCTTGGGCTCCGTGTTGATTGGTTTTGGAGGACATGTGAGGAGGGGCCCTCAGGGTTAGGTGTTGGGGGCTGTGGCTCAGCCTTGGTTTTGCAACCAGGGCTGGTAAAATCAACCATTGTTTCTCTGTGGTCCCATCTCGCTTCTCTGCTTTCTGCCCTAATAACTGGGCCCTGCTGCCAGCTGTGTGGAGCTCACAGCTCTTCCATGAAGGGCTGTTCAGGAAACTTGCCGCACCTTCACTCCTCCCCCTCCTCCTGCAGGGAGCTCTGGAAACTGCAAGAGGCAGCTTCTTTATTTCTCCTGTCCACCACCCGACACCTGGGGTTCTGACCTGTGGTAGCTCTTATGCGCAGATCCCACGCTCAGATGTGCTGGTGTGCATTTTGGGTGTTTTTTGTTCAGTTTTCTATGTTCACCTTATTGTTGTTTCAAGGAGAGAGATCTGAGGACATCTCTCACTCCACCATGTTTCTCAGAATCCTCACTATTTTCCATTGCTTATCTCCGCCTTGCCAACATGCTATTGGAGAATCTGAGGCTCACCAATGTTACCTGTCTGAATGATAATAAATACAACTTGTCGGCACATACAGGTAGCTGAGGAAATAAGAAGGGGATCACAGGTTACTAGGCCGGCTGGAATAGGCACATCAAGGCCTCTTGCTATTAGCTCAGGCAGGTAATAGTATTCAGCTTGACCCAGAATAAGGTCATACTCAGGTAATTCTGTGTAGACAGAGAATAGCTCTTCTCCTGGTAGACAACATGAGCCACTGGGAATGCAGGAGGAAAATAGAAGAGGCAAATGCATACTAGTTGTTAGTGACAGCCTTTGTTTTTACCTTCAGTTAATCCAGAGACCCCTAATTGAAGGATAGTATGATGGCCTATGCTGACCTTCACACAAGGAAACCCCACTTGTATTTGCTGCCAAATTCACTAAAGGCCACATGGCTAGTGTCTGAAGGCTATATAATATTAAAACCATTCCTTTTTTGAGAGCTGTCTGTGTGCTTGGCATTTTAGCTGCATTCATTCATGTTATCTTCACAATAACCTAAGGGGTAGGTACTGTCATTAGTCCCACTATATACAGGAAGAGGGTCAGGCACTAAGAGGGGAAGTTGTTGATTCTAGGTACCTAGAGTTTCTACTCAGGTAGTTTGCTTCTAGGCTGAGGCTCATAAACTCAGGAGGCAGCCTAACTGGCACCTATCTCTGCTACTTATAACCTTGAACAGTTTGCTGCAGTTTTTTATTGTACAAACTGAAGCTAATGATCATACCTTCCTCAGGGATTAAATTAAATAATGCATGGAATGTAGTTAACATTGTGCCTATCACACAGCAAGTGCTCATTATATGTCAGGTGGGATTGTTCCAGTAGCAGAGCTGGACCAGGATTGGCTTCAGTTCAAAGCAGGGAGACAGTGCTGGTTTTGCATCCAGAACAGACCCAAGGCTGAGGCCCAGCCTCAGAAAATGCAAAACCGGGTGCTTGGTGCAGAGTAGTCACACTGTAACTTAGCTGTTTAGTTCCCTCTCTCTACCACTCACCTGTCCTCTGGTTTGTTTTGGGCTACCTTCTGTCCATGAGCTTAGTACTAACATGGAGAATTGTACAACTGCTGCTTTTCAAGGCTAAAGTCTGGATCCAGCCTTAATAGGTTCAATTCCTGGCTCTGCTAATTACTGAATACATGACATTGGATAAGTCACATAACTGTGTGTTTCTCCATCTTTAAAGTTGAGATGATAATAATAGTAACTGCCTTAAAGTTGGGATGATAGCAATAGCACTTGCCTTATAGGATTGCTGTAAAGAGTAAATGGATTAATATGTGTAAAGAATCCAGAACAATGTCATTCACAGACTAAGTATTCAATGAACATTTGTTAATATTCATTTTACAGAAACAAGAGGACAGGGGTCTGTATATGTTGGAGGAGGGGATCTTTTTGCTAACATTATTTTATTTGATTGCCATAGTTGTTCTGGGAGGGAGAAAGAGTGCGTGTGTGGGTGTGGGTGTGTGTTGTGTGTGGGAGAGAGAGAGAGAGAGAGAGAGAGAGGAGAGATCCAGTCAGATTGGCAACATTAATTTTCTTCAACTTCCCTTTCATTTCAAGGGGGGGAAACTAAAGCTGAATATGCATATTGATACCAAATATATGTCTCACAAGTTTAGTAAAAAATAGTGACTTGATTGGAAATTAGAATCTCCAAGCCTCAATTTGACTTCAGTTCAGAGCAGGGAAACTGCTGGTTTTGCATCCAGAACAGACTCAGGGCTGAAACTCAGTCTCAGAAAATGCAAAGCCTGACTTCTGCCCATCTTACTGTCACTGTGGGTACATCCTTTCCCTTTGGGAGACCTCTGTTTCCTGACTGAGTAATAAAGAAAGGGAGAAACTTCCTGTTTTAAGACTCAGTGACCCCAACTCATCCACTTGGAGTCTTTTTGGTCCTCAAGCAAACCTATTTGACTAACATGTCCTCGGTTTCCCCTCTTGTGTTCAGTTTTATGGGGGAGCTTGCCTTCCTTGGCTGCTGAACTTACACATGTGAAAGCTGGGGCTATCCTAATCTCTAACAGCCTGAACTAACTCCTGCTTGCTAAGGAAGCCACTCTCTGGGAAGCCACAATCTCTCCAAATCTCTTTTTAGGTCCTGTCCTAGCTTGTCAGAACTAGCTCTGCCTGCATTTTAATGGTTTCTTAGACCTGTCAAAAAAGCTGGCAAAGACTGCCATGTCACAGAGCTATGGTAAGTCATCTTTATAACTTTCTGTTTCAGTGCCTACTCAATGCCTCAGTGCTCTCAAACATATTGACACTCTTTAAATTATATATGCCTAGCCTCTTCTTTCCACTGTTTTAGTACCCCTTTGTTCTCTCCCTTCCTCCTTTACCTCCACACTGATGATTAAGTTTTAGCCCTCTTGAGTAATGGCTTTTTCCCTGTCACTCAATTGACCAAGGCTGGGATTTCTGGATGGAGAGTGGATGTGCCTGAGCCTGAGTGTGACCTAGAGCTGGATTCCTGAGCCACTCTTACACATTTAGTACTCACATTTACTCACACATGTTCTTTTTCCTAACCCCTATACCATATACCTCCATCCTTCTGACCCAGAATACTGAGATTACCTTAAAGGCTATCTTGAAACATTTGTTTTCTAATACTCTGAGGCCTCTAATAATTTTATTTTCCTATAAGATTGAAAGGAATTGAGAGGAAGGATTCAGAGCATGTGAGGGAGGTGAAGATCCAGAAAAATCTAAGTATAGTCTTAACTTTATCAGTGCTTTAGGATGACCTTGGACAAATCCCAGACCTTCTCTGGGCCTGAGTTTTCTATCCAGCTTCGTCACCCTGAGATTAGACATTATAGGAGAATAAAGGAGAAAGCAGTTTCTTCTGGGTGTCAAGGCAGTCTTTGAAGAGAAGACAAGAATTGATCTGGATTTGAAGATTGTTGTTAATACTAATAATAACAAACATATACAATAGTTACCATGAATTAGGCATCATTTTAAGTACTTTATATACAATAACCCACTTAGTTCTCATCACAACTCTATGAAAAAAAACTCTGACCATGACTCTCATTTTACAGATGAGATATCAGAGAGAGCATTCAAGTAATATGCTCATGATCAAGATTACAGAGCTAGAAAGAGGTGAGGTTAATATGTAAATCCAGACAGCCTACCTTCAAGAATCCATGCCCTTCAACACTATACTACACTGCCACACTACACGGTGAAGAGAGTGAAGGGAACTTCCTGTTACCAAAGCTCTGTAGGTCAGCTCAGCCTGCACAACCCCAGGAAAAGCTGGGAGATGGAAAGACCACCTGGGAGCTATTCCAGCTAGGATGGGGCCAAACTGTTTTGTATAGTGGCTGAACCAATTTACAATCCCACCAACAGTGAAAGAGGGTTCCCTTTCCTCTTCATCCTACACTTGCTTTTTTGATTTATTGATGATAGCCATTCTGACAGGTGTGAGGCGATATTTTGCTGTGGTTTTAATTTACATTTATCTGATGATTAGTGACATTGAACATCTTTCCATAGTTTATTGGCCAACTGTATGTCCTCTTTGGAGAAATGCCTATTCAAGTCCTTTGTCTATTTTTTAATTGGATTGGTTGTTTCGTTGGTATTGAGTTATATGAGTTCTTTATAAATTTTAGATTTTAACCCCTTATCAGACGTATCATTGGCAAATATCTTCTTGCATTCGGTAGGCTGTCTTTTTGTTTTGTTGGTGGTTTCCTTTGCTGTGCAAAAACTTTTTAGTTTGATGTAATCCTATTTGTTCATTTTTTCTTTTGTTTCCCTTGCCTGAGGAGATATATCAGAAAAAAAATATTAACTAAGAGCAATGTCAGAGAGTTTACTACCTATGTTTTCTTCTAGGACTTTTATGGTTATGAGTCTTATATTTAAATCTTTAATCCATTTTGACTTTATGCTTGTTTATGGTGAAGAAGGTGGTCCAGTTTTATTTTTTGCATGTATCTGTCCAGTCTTCCAAATATCATTTATTGAAGCAACTGTCTTTACTATTGTATATTCTTGCTTTCTTTGTCATAGATTAAGTGATCATATAGGCATGGGTTTATTTCTGAGCTCTCTATACTATTCCATTGATCTCTGTGCCTGTTTTTATGAGGGCACTATGTTGTTTTGATTATGATAGCCTTGTAGTATAGTTTGATATCAAGTAGTGTGATGGTCCAACTTTGTTTTTCTTTCTCAAGATCGCCTTGTCTATTTGGGTCTTTTGTGGTTCCATATAAATTTTAGAAATATTTGTCCAACATATGTGGAAAATGCAGTAATATTTTGATAAAGGATTGCATTGAATTTATAAATTGCTTTGGGTAGTATGGAAATTTTAATAATGTTAATTTTTCCTGTCCATGAGCATGGTATATGCTTCCATTTATTTGTATCTTCTTCAATTTCTTTCTTCAATGACTTATAATTTTTAGAGTACAGATCTTTTACCCCTTTGATTAAATTTATTCATAGATATTTAATTTTTAATTAAATGCAATTGTAAATATGATATTTTTTCTTAATTTATGTTTCTTTCCTTTTTATTTTTATTTTATTAAATTTATTGGAGTGACATCAGTTAATAAAATGATATAGGTTTCAAGTATACAATTTAATATTATGTCATATGCATATTGCATTGTATGAGCATAATTCAAAATTAAATTTCCTTCTGTCATCATATATTTGAACCCTTTTATCTTTATCTGCTTCCACCACATGCTCCTTTACCTCTGGTAATCACTAAACTGTTGTCTGTGTCTATGAGTTTTTGTCTGTTTGTTTGTCTTGTTTATTTCTTGTTTTCAGTTTTATATGTCACATATAAGTGAAGTCATATGGTTCTCAACTTTTTCTGACATTTCATTTAGCATGATAAGCACAAGATCCATCCATGTTGTTGCAAATGCCAGTATTTTATCTTTGCTTATGGAGGAATAATATTCCATTGTATATATGTACCACATCTTCTTTATCCTATCAACTATTGAAGGATAATTTGGAAGTTTCCATGTCTTGGCTACCATGGATAATGCTGCAATGAACTTTGGGGTGTATATATCTTTACAGATGTTTTCAGTTTTTGAGAGTAGATACTCAGAAAAGCAGTTACTGGGTCATATGTTAATTCTATTCTTAGGTTTTTGAGGAACCTCTATACTATTTTCCATAGTGGCTGTACCCACTTATATTCCCACCAGCAGTACACAAGGGTTCCCTCTTCTCCACAACCTCTCCAATACTTGTTATTACTTGTCCTGTTCATGGTAGCTATTCTAACAGATGTGAGGTAGTATCTCATTGTGGTTTTGATTTGCCCTTCCCTAATAGTTAGTGAAGTTGAGCATCTTTTCATATATCTAACGGCCATTTGTATGTCTTCTGGGAAGAAGTGTCTGTTCAGATTCTCTGCCCATTTATTAACTGGAATATTTTTTGTTGATTCGTATGTGTTCCTTATTTATTTTGGATATTAGCCCCTTATCAGATGCATTATTTGCAAATATCTTCTCTCATTCAGTTGGTTGTCTCTTTATCTTATTCATGTTTTCTTTTGATGTGCAGAGCTCTTTAATCTTATATAGTCCCATTTATTTATTTTTGCTTTTATTTTCCTTTCCTTTGAGGTCAAATTCATAGAATCTGCTCTAAATCTAAGGTCCATGAATTTAGTACCCATGTTTTCTTTTATGCAATTTATTGTTTCAGGTCTTATATTTAGGTCTTTTATCCACTTTGAGTTAATTTTTGTGTATGACGACAAATAGCAGTCTAGTTTCATTGTTTTGTATGTGGCTTTCCAATTCTCCAAGCATCATTTATTAAAGAGGCATTCCTTTCTCCATTGTATGTTTTTTAGCTCCATGGTCAAAAATTATTTGCCCATATTTAAGGGGGGGTTATTACTGGGTTCTCAATTCTATTTTTTGGTCTATGTCTGTTTTTCTGCAATTTCATGATGTTTAGATAATTGTCACATGTAGTATAATTTGAGCGATACCTCTGATCTTATTTTTTCTCAGGATGGCTTTAGCTATTCAGGATATTTTGTGCTTCCATACAAATCCGATGATTCTTTGTTCTATTTCTTTTAAAAATGCCACTGGGATTTTGATGAGGATTGTATTAAATCTGTATGTTGCTTTGGGTAATAAGGCCATTTCAGCTATGTTGATTCTTTCAACTCATAAACATGGAATATCTTTTTGTTTCTTTGTATTTTCTTCAATTTCTTTTAATAATGTCTTAGAGTTTTCAGTGTATAGCTCACTTCCTAAGCTTTGTTAAGTTTATTCCTAGGTATTTTATTTTTTTTGTTGCAATTGCCATAGGATTTTTTTTTTTTACTTCTTTTTCTGAAAATTTATTGTTAGTGTATGGAAATGCTACATATTTTCATACATTGATTTTGTATCATAAAACTTTACTGTGTTCATTGTTTCTAATAGTTTTTTAGTGAAATATTTAGGGCTTTTTATGTAGAGAATCATGTCATCTGCAAAAAGTGACAATTTGACCTCTTCATTCCCAATTTAGATGCCTTTTATTTCTTTCTCTTGCCTGACTGTTCTAGCTAGGATGTCCAACACTATATTGAATAAAAGTGGTGATAGCAGACAACCTTGTCTTGTTACTGATCTTAGAGAAAAAACTTTCAGTTTTTCACCACTAAGTATGATGTTGGCTTAGGGTTTGTCATATATGGCCTTTATTATGCTGAGGTACTTTCCTTCTATATCTGTTTTATTAAGTGTTTTAACCATAAATGGATGTTGTATCTTGTCAAATGTTTTTTCTTCATCGATTTATATGATCATATGATTTTACTTATATACTGTGTTTATGTGGTTCATCACATTAATTGATTTGTGTATGTTGAACCATTTTGTACCTCTTGAATACACTTCATTTGATTGTGATGTATAATTTTGTTAATATATTGTTGTATTTGATTTGCTAGTGTTTTGTTTAGAGATATTGTATCTGTATTCAGCAGAGATATGGTCTATAGATGTGTGTGTGTGTGTGTGTGTGTGTGTGTGTGTGTGTGTGTGTTATCCTTGTCAGATATTGGTATCATGGCAATATTGGCCTCATAAAATAAATTAAGAAGTATTGCTTCTTTTTCAACATTTTGAAACAATTTGAGAAGAACAGGTATTAAATCATCTTTGAATGTTTATGTTACAATTTATTAGTAAAGCCAAGAGCTCCTGGAATTTTACTTTTTGGGAGGTTTTTGTTTTTAAATATTTATTTATTTTAATTAGGTTCAAGTATACAGTACATTGGTTAGGCATCTATATAGTTCATAAAACGGTCTCCCTAATTGCTCTCTCCCTCTCCTAGCCCTCCACCTAGACAAAATATTAATGATAACTGCATTCCCTATGCCGTGCTCCCCATCCCTGTGACCATCTATCAACTACTAAATTGTACTTCTTTAATCTTGCACCCATTCTCCCAGCCCCCCAGCACCTCTCCCCTCTGTCCGTCACCAAATTGTCCACTATATTTGTGAGTCTGTTTTTGATTAGTTTGTTCTTTTTGTTTTTGATGATTGTTTTAATTTCCTTAATGTTGATTGGTCCATTTAGATTTTCCAGTTCTTTATGATTCAGTCTAGGAAAGTTGTATATTCCTAAGAACTTCTCCATTTCTTTTAGGTATTGAATTTGGTGGCATATAATATTTCATAGTATTCTTGTATGATACTTTACATTTCAGTGGTATCTGTCATAACTTCTCTTTCATTTCTGATTTTGTTAATTTGTGTACTTTCTTTTTTTCCTTAGTGAGTCTAGCCAGGGGTTTGCTAATTTTATTGATCTTTTTAAAGAATCAACTTATTATTGCATTAATTTTTCCTATAGTCTTTTTGTTCTCAATTTTATTTAATTCTGCTGAATTTTTTATTATTTTCTTTCTTATGCTGATATTGGGTGTCATTCTCTACTTTTTCTAGTTTTTAAGATGTAAAGTTAGATTTTTCATTTGAAATCTTTCTTTCTTTCTTTCTTTCTTTCTTTCTTTCTTTCTTTCTTTCTTTCTTTCTTTCTTTCTTTCTTTTTTTTGAGATAGAACTGCAATGACATGAACTTTCCTCTTATTACTGCTTTTGTTGTTTCCCAAAAGTTTTAAAATTTTGTACTTTCATTCTCATTTGTTTCTATGTATTTCTTGATCTCTCTTTTTATTTTTTCTTTGACCCAGTCATTCTTCAGTAGCATGTTGTTAAATCTCCACATATTTATGAGTTTTCTTGCTGTCTTTTACATTTGATCTCAGGTTTGAAAGCATTGTGCTCGGAGAATATGTTTGGTATAATTTGAATCTTCTTACATTTTCTGAAGCTAATTTTGTGTTTCACGATATGATCTATCCTTGAGAATGTTCCTTGTGCACTAGAGATAAATGTATAATCTCCTGTTTTGGTATGAAAGGCTCTATAAATGTTAATTATGTCCAATTGGTCTAATGTGTCATTTAAGGTTGGCATTTTCTTACTTATTTTCTATTTTGGTGATCTATCCATTGCTATTAATAGGTCATTTAGGTCCCCTACTATAATTGTATTTTTGTTAGTTTCTCCTTTTAATTCTGTTAGTAGTTGTTTTGTATAATTTAGTGCTCCTGGATTAGGTGCATATATACTGATAAGTGTTATGTCTTCTTCATGTATTGTTTCCTTCATAATTATGAAGTATCTGTCTTTGTCTCTTGTTACCTTTTTTATTTTGAAGTCTATTTTTTTCTTAAATTAATTAATAAATTTATTTATTCATTCATTTATTCTTTCATTCATTATTATGGTGACATTGTTTAACGAAATCAAATAAGTTTCAAGTGTACAATTCAACAGTAAGGCATATAAATATTGCATTGTGTGTTCTCTGCCCACAGTTAGATTCCTTTCTGTCACCACATAGTTGACCCATTTTATCCCATCTACTGCTGCCCTCCCCACCCCTACTCTCAGGTAACCACTAGTGTATTTTCCATGTCCCTGAGTCTATGCTTGTTTCTACTGTTAGTTTGTAGCTTTTAGGTTCATATCCCACATATAAGTAATATTATGTGGTTTTTAACTTTTTCTTCCTGGTGAATTTTGCTTAGCATGATTATCTGAAGGTCCATCCACGTTGTCACAAATAGCAATATTTCATCTCTTCTTATAGCTAAGTAATATTCCATTGTGTATGTATATGTGTGTAAGTGAAATTGGTGGATCATAAGGTAGTTCTATTTTAAAATTTTCAAGGACTCTTCATACTGTTTTTCATAGTGACAATAGCAATTTACATTCCCACCAATGACACACAAGTGTTTTCTTTTCACCACATCATCATCAATACTTATTACTTGTCTTTTTGGTTATAGCCATTCTAACAGGTATAAGATAATACTTCATTATGGATTTGATTTGCATTTTTCTAATGATTAGTGATGTTGAGAACCTTTTTATGTACTGTTGATCATCTGTGTGTCTTCTTTGGAAAAAAGTCTGTTCAGATTTTCTGACCATTTATTAATTAAATAATTGTTGTTATTGGGTGATATGAGTTCCTTATATATTTTAGATATTAACCTCTTATCAGATAAATGATTTGCAAATGTATTCTCTCATTTAGCAGGTTGCCTTTTTATTTTGTTAATTGCTTCCTTTGCTGTGAAAAGATTTTTAGTTTGATGTAGTCCTATTTATTTATTTTTGCTTTTACTTCCCTTGCCTTTGAGGTCAAATTCATAAAATCCTCTTTAAGTCTAAGGTTCTTGAGTTTTGTTCCTATGGTTTCTTCTATGCATTTTATTGTTTCAGGTCTTATATTCAGGTCTTTAATCCATTCTGAGTTAATTTTGGTGTGTAGTGAAAGACAACAGTCTAGTTTCATTCTTTTTTTGCCCATGGCCTTTCAATTTTCCCAGCACCATTTATTGAAGAGGCTTTCCTTTCTCCACTATATGTTTTTGGCTTTTTTGTTGAAAATTATTTGTCCATGTAAATATGGGTTTGCCTCTGGACTCTCGATTCTCTTCCAGTGGTCCGTGTGTCTATTTTTCTGCCAATACCATGCCATTTTGATTACTGTTGCTTTGTAGTCTAATTTGAAGTTGGGCAGAGTGATGCCTCCAGCTTTGTTCTTTTTCTGAGGATGGCTTTGGTAAATGGCGTCTTTTGTGCTTCTATACAAATCTGATGATTTTTTTGTTCTATTTCTTTAAAAAATGGTGATGGGATTTTGATGAGGATTGCATTAAATCTATATAATGATGTAGGAAATATGGTCATTTTAACTATATTGATTCTTCCAGTCCAAGAACACAGAATATCTTTCCATTTCTTTGTATCTTCTTTAATTTCTTTTAATAAGTTCTTATAGTTTTCATTATATAGGTCCTTCACATGTTTCGTTAAATTTATTCATAGATATTTTATTTTTTTTTTTGCAATTGCAAAAGGAATTATTTTTTCCGCTTCTTTTTAGACACTTCATTATTAGAGTATAGGAATGCTATGGATTTTTGAACATTGATTTTGTATCTAAAAACTTTACTGTATTTGCTTCTTGTTTCTAGTAGTGTTCTTGTTGAGTCTTTAGATTTTTCTATATAGACAATCATCACAAATAGAGAGAGTTTGACTTCTTCCTTTCCTATTTGGATGCCTTTTATATCTTTCTCTTGCCTGATTGCACACGCTAGGACATCCAATGTTATATTGAATAACAGTGATTATAGTGGACAGCCTTGTCTTTTTTCTGATCTTAGAGGAAAGGCTTTTTAGTTTTCACCATTAAGTATAATGTTGGCTCAAGATTTGTCTGTTGTATGTGGCCTTTATTATATTGAGGTACTTTCCTTCTATACCAATTTTGTTAAGTGTTTTGGTCATAAATGGATGCTATGTCTTGTCAAATGATTTATTTGCATTTATTGATATGATCATATGATTCTGATTTTTTAATTTGTTTATGTGGTGTATCACATTACTCAATTTGTGTATGTTGAACCAACCATCTTTGTGCTCCTGGGATGAAGCCCACTTGATCGTGGTATATAATCTTTTTAATATGTTGCTTTATTCTGTTCGCTAGTATCTTATTTAGGATTTTTGTATCTGTGTTCATGAGAGATATTGGTTTGTAGTTTTCTTTTTTAATGATCTTTACCAGGTTTTGGTATCAGAGTAATATTGGCCTCATAAAATGAGTTCAGAAGTATTGCCACCTCTTCGATTTTATGGAAGAGTTTAAGGAGAATGGGTATTAAATTTTTGAATGTTTAGCAGAATTCACTGATGGAGCCATCTGGTCGTGGACTTTTACTATTTGGTAGATTTTTGATGATTGTTTCCATTTCTGTACTGCTATTTAGATTTTCCAGTTCTTCTTGATTAAATCTAAGAAGGTTGTGTCTTTCTAAGTACTTGTCCATTTGTTCTAGGTTATTAAATTTGGTGTTATATACTTTTTCATAGTATTCTTGTATGATCTTTTGTATTTCTGTGGAGTCTGTCATAATTTCTCTCTTTTCATTCTTGATTTTGTTTATTTGTGTCTTTTCTCTTTCTTCTTTAGTAAGTCTAGACAGGGGTTTGTCAATTTTATTAACCTTCTCAAAGTACCAGCTTTTTCTTGCATTTATTTTTTCTATTGCTTTTTTTTTTTCAATTTCATTCAAATCTGTTCTAATTTTGATTATTTCCTTCTCTAATTTTAGGCTTCATTTGTTCTTTCTTTTCTACTTTTTAATATGAAACATGAGGTTTTTTATTTGAGCTTGTTCTTGTTTTCTGTGATAACTCTGTAGTGATATGAACTTTCCTCTTATTACAGCTTTTGCTGTGTCCCAAGTGTTTTGATATGTTGTACTTCCATTATTATTCATTTCTATGTATCTCTTGATCTCTCTTTTTATTTCTTCTCTGATGCAGTCATTCTCTAGTAGCATGCTGTTTAATCTCCAAGTATTTGTAGTTCTTCCTGCTTTCTTTTTACATTTGATCTACAGCTTCAAAGTATTATGATTTGTGAATATGGTTTGTATGATTTCAACTCTGTTATATTTGTTGAGGCTATCTCTGTGTCCCAGTATGTGGTCAGTTCTTGAGAATGTTCCGTGTGCACTAGAGAAGAATGTATAAAAAGCTGTTTGGGGATGAAGGAATCTTTAAATGTTAATTATTTCCAGTTGGTCTAACATGCCATTTAAGAATGTTATTTCCTTACTGAGTTTCTGCTGGGATGATCTGTCTATATCCTACAGTGGGATAGTTAGGTCCCTACTATGATAGTGTTTTAGTCTATTTCTCCTTTTAGTTCTGTTAGTAATTGTTTTATATTTCAGGGCTCCCTGATTGGTAGCATAGATATTAATAAGTGTTATGTCTTCTTGGTGTTTGATTCTCTTTATCATTATGAAGAATCCCTCAGTATCTTTCTTTATCTTTTTATTTTGCAGTCTATTTTGTCTTATATTAATACCACTACTCCTGTTTTCTTTGAATGCCTTTTGCTTAAAATATCATTTCCCACCCTTTCACTTTAAGTCTAATTTTGTCTCTGGAACTGAGATGTGTCTTCTGGAGGCAGCATACGGTTGGATTTTGTTTTTTGATCCAATCTGCAACTCTGTGCCATTTATTGGTGAGTTCAGTCCATTTACATTTAGGGTGATTTTTGAAATTTGAAGTTTTCCTATAATGATTTTATCTTTTGCTTTCTGGTAGCTCGATGTTTACATTGCTTCCTTTTCCTTGTTTTTTTGTTTGTTTGTTTGTTTTTGTTTGTTTGTTTGTTTGTCTTGTTTGTTTTTTCTCTTTTGGTTGGGTTTTGTGGATTTCACATCTTGTCCTTCTTGTTTTATGTTATATAATTCAGTTATGAATCTTTGGTGTGTGGTTATCTTTACAAATATATAAAGAATCGTTATATATATTGTAGTCCATTTTCTTCTGCATGTGACTTATCTCCAGTCTCCTTTGTGGATTTAGATATTTGAATTCTTCCCTTTCCTATCATTGTTGTCTCAGTATGTCCCTATGTATGCTGAGCATTTATTACTATCTTGCAATAGAAGATTTCTTCTAATCGTTTAAGCCTGTGATGCCCTGTTCTTAATGAAGGTTGCAGTATTCTGCTTCTATTTGCATCCTATCCCTTTACTCATAGTTATGTATTTGTTTTTGTCATTGTTTTATGTGAACTGACCCCTTTCAGTATTTCCTTCAATGCAGCTTTTGTAGTGGAGAATTCCTTCAATTTTTGTATGTCTGGAAAGGTCTTTATTTCTTCTTCATATCTAAAGGAGAACTTTGCTGGATACATTATTCTTGGCTGTACTTCCTTTTATTTAATATTTTGAATGTTGATTCCACTCGTTTCTTGCTTGTGAAGTTTATGCTGAGAAGTCTGATGATAATCTAATGGGTTTTCAATTATAAGTTACTTTCTTCTTTTCCCTGGGTGCTCTGAGAATTCTTTCTTTGTCATTGATTTTTGATAATTTTAGTACAATTTGACTTGGAGATGTCTTTTTGGTTTGAGATAATTGGGTGTTCTGTTGACTTCTTGAATTCCAAGCTCCAGTTCATTCCTTAGATTTGGGAAATTCTCACCTATTTATCTGAACATGCTTTCTTATTGCTGCTCCTTTTCCTCCCCTTTGAGAATGCCCATTATTCTTATATTTCCTTTTTTCATGGTATCAGCTAGTTCTTGTATTTCTATCTCATTATTTTTTCATTCTTTGGTTTCTCTCTTCTGATTTATTTCAGATTTCTGTCTTTGATAGCACCGATCCTTTCCTCCATTTGGTTGACTCTATTTCCCAAGCTTGCTGTCTCATTCTTCACCTATTTTATTGTGTTTTTCATCTCCAGAATTTCTATTTTTTTTTTTAAGGATTGCATTCTCCTTGCTAAAAACTCATTCTGCAGTTTTAATTGTTTTTTCAATCCCTGGAATTGTTATGATTTATTTTGGATCGCATTGAGTTTTTTCAAAAGTACCATCCTAAATTCCCTATTATTTAAGTTGCACACTTCTCTATCCTTATGGTTATTTTCTGGATATTTTTCTCTTTCTTTCTGAGCTGCCTCGTCACCTTGGTTTTTCATGGTGTTTAATGGACTATTTCTTCATCTCGACATTAATGACGTGCCAAGAAATGTTTATTGCCCTCCAGAAATATTTATTATATAAAGGTTTCTCTTCAGCCTGTTGCTAAGAATGCGTTTTTCTTTTCATTTCCAGTAGGTGGAGTGTAAGCTTCTTGGAACCCTGCTTTATATAGTCTTAATAATGCTTTTTATTTTCTATAAATATTCAATCACAGTCACTACCCTCAGTCTCAGGCCCTGTCATTTTTAGCAACTGTTTCTGTAGTGTTTGCTCAAGTTCTCCTGGGGCTCTGCTATGTTCGGTCTTGGAGGTTATGGGGGAAGCTGCCCTCTGGGTTAGAGGATGAGGGCTGCGGTTCATCCTCATGTTTTGCAGCCACAGCTGGTAATAATCATCTGTTGCTTCTCTGCTGTCCCTATTTCTCTGCTTTCTGTCCTGATCTCTGGGCATTGCTGCTGCGTGGAGCTCAGCTCTCAGGCAGGGCTGTTCAGGGAACTTGCCACACCTTGTTCCCTCTTCCTTTTCCTGCAGGGAGCTCCAGCTGCTTGAGGCAGTTTCTTTGTTTCTCCTGGTCTACCGTCCAACTCCCATGGTTCTGACCTGTGGTAGTTATGCGTAGATCCCTGCTCACATGTGCTTGTGTGCAGGATAGGTGTTTTTATCACCTATCCTGATAAAAACACAACAACAATATTGTTGTTGTGTTTTAGGTGTTCAGCATATTGTTATTTCATGGGGAGAGATCCGGGGAAATCTCTTACTACACCATGCTTCTGATGTCACTCTTGAAGTCTATTTCATTAGCTATAAGTATGGCTACACATACTTTCTCTGGATGCCATTTGCCTGAAGTATCCTTTTCCACTCTTTCACTTTGAATCTATATTTTTGTCTATGCAGGTGAGATGTATTTCTTGAAGGCAACATATGGCTGGGTGTTTTTTTTTTTTTCTTTTTTCTTTTTTTAATCCAATCTCCTTCTCCGTGCCTTTTTATTGATGAGTATAGTTCATTTACATTTAGTGGGATTATTGATATATGAGGTTTTCCCATAGCCATTTATATTTTGTTTTCTTGTAGCTCATTGTCTCCATTGTTTCTTTGCCCTTGTATTTCTATATGTTATTTTAGTTGGGTGGGCCTTTATGATTTTTTCTGTTTCCTATTTTTATATTACATGTCTCAGTTTTTGATTTTTTGAGTGGTTATTAAGTTTATGTAAAAGAAAGTTTCATGTATACAGTAGTCCTTTTTCTTCAGCTTGCGTTATCTCCATTCCCTTTTGCATATTCAGACTTTTACTCCCTTGCCTTTTCTGTTTTTGTTGTCTCAGATTATTCCTACTTATGTTGAGAGTTTATTTCTGGGTTTCAGTAGCTGGTGTCTTCAACTTCTCTTTTAATTTTTTTTTTTTTACCTTTAACCATTATGTATTATTTAAGTTTATAATACCTTGTTCTTAATAAGGGTTGCACTTTCTTGTTTCTGTCTATCTATTAGTCAGTCATATTACTCATTGCTTTGTATTTTTTTGTCCTTTTGTTTCTGTTAGAATAACTCTCTTCAGTATTTCCTGTAATGTAAATTTTCTAGTAGTAGAAAATTCTTTCAGCTTTTGTATGTCTGAAAAGGTCTTTATTTCTTTTTCATATCTAAAGGAGAACTTTGCTAGATATATTATTCTTGGCTGGTAATTTCTCCCTTTCAATTATTTGAATATTAGTTTCCATTTCTTCTAGCTTGTAAAATTTCTGCTTAAAAGTCTGATGATAACCAAATGAGTTTCCTTTATAGGTTACCATCTTCTTTCCTCCCATTGCCTTGAGAATTCTTTCTTTGTCATTAATTTTTTTAATATAATGTGTCTTGGAGAAGGCATTTTTGGATCCAGATAATTGGGTGTTCTATTCACTCCTTAGATTCGAGGATTCAGTTCTTTCCTGGATTTGGGAAATGCTTGCTAACTATTTGTTTGAATAGGCTCTCTGTTCCTTCTCCTTCTCTTTTCCTTCTGTTATACCCATTATTCTTATATTGCTATTTCTGATCTTGTCAGATAGTTCCGGTAGAGTTCTTTCATTTTTTTTTCACTCTCAATTCCCTCCTTCCATCTGCATCATTTCCAGATTTCTATCTTTTATATCACTAATTCTTTCTTTTATCTGGTCTCTTCTATTTCCTTAGTTTACTGTTTTGTTCTCCATGTCTTTTGTTGAGTTCTTAAGCTCCAGAAGTTATATTTGGTTCTTATTTAGAGTTTAAATCTCTTTGGTAAATTATTCTTGTTGTTCACTGATTTTGCTTTTGAGTTAATTAAACCACCTATTAAAATTTTCTTGCATCTCATTGAGTTTTTCAGAAGTGCAATCTTGAATTCTCTGTCATTTAAATCACATGTTTCTATATCTTTATTTTCTAGAAATTTTTTAATTTTCTTTCTGAGCTGCTTTGTCACCTTTGTTGTTTATAATGTTTGATGGACTATTTATCTGCCTATGCATTTATGAGAATGTGTTCAGCTTTAAAAAAATTATTATTTAGACTGATCTCTCTTTAGCAGGTTGATAAGAAGAGGTTTTTCTTTTGTTTTCCAGTAGGTGGTGCCAAGCCTCTTGTCCAGATCTCTGCTTTGTGGCAAAAAAACAAAAACAAAAATGAAAACAAAAACAAAGCAAAACAAAACAAAACTCTTTATTCCCTGGGAAGGTATGTGTCTCCTCTGTTACCAGGTCTTCTCAGTCCCAGGGTTCCATCCCCACTGGAAGATGTAAAGGGTGAGGCGGATCTGAGCCTCTGAAGGGACCCTGAAGTCTTGATACTGCAGCAGCAGCCAGATGCAGTGCTGTGCTGCCACCTCCCGTTTCAACCTGAATGTGTGAGAGTGAGATGGTTGGGAGAGGCTTCCAGTATGTGGCTGTTTTCCTTTCAGCAATGCTGGCCACCAAGCTTCAGCTGCTTTGCCTCTATACCTCTACTCTTGTCACTGGAACCAGCTCCAGGGTTTGTCTCTTCAGTTCCCAGAGTACTTGCTGCTGCAGTTTCCCTTGGGGTCCTCTACTTACTCTGGGAGAGTTCAGGGAAGCGAGTTCTGGGAGGGTGGGTGGAAGCTGCTAGGCTCTATGACTCAACTTTCTGCCTGGCAATGATAGTTGCTAAAACACAGCTGTCATTGCTCTGCATTCATCCCTGCCCTGACCTCTGGGCTCCGCTGAGTACTATATGCCAATA
>NW_006440648.1:882293-884338 GCF_000325575.1 Pteropus alecto
ACTGCATTTGGCACCACTCTCTGCTCCTCTCCTTTTCCTCCTCCTTTGTTCACCTGATTCGCCCAACTTCAGATGTTCTAATACACATCTCTCAGATGTTATTGTGTGTTGGGTTGTTTCTGTTGGATTGTAGCTGTTCAATTTCTTGTATTTTTTTTTAGGGGAGAGGTCAAGGGAACCCTTACACAATTATGCTTCTGTCATCATCCTAAATTCTCTTTTCAATTGTTCATTATTAGTGTATAACAATGGAACAGATTTCCGAATATTAAATTTGTAGCTTGCTAATCTACTGAATTAGTTTATCAGTTCTAGTAGTTTCTTGGTGGAATCTTTAGGTTTCTCACTATATAGTATCAGTCATCTGCAAAAAATGACAGTTTTACTTCTTCCTTTCCAATTTCAATGCCTTATATTTATTTTTTTGTATAAATGCCATGACTAGGACTTTCAATACTATGTTGAATAAAAATGGTGAAAGTGGACATTCTTGTCTTGTTCTTGATATTAAGGAAAATGCTTTCAGCTTTTCACCATTGAATATGATATTAGCAGTGAGTTTATCACATATAGCCTTTATTATGTTGAGATACGTTCTCTCTATTCTCACTTTGCTGAGAGTTTTTATCATAAATAGATGCTGGATTTTTTCAAATTATTTTTCTTCATCTATTGATATGGTCATATGCTTTTTATCTTTCAATTCGTTAATGTGTTGTATAATATTAATTGATTTGTGGAATTCGAACCAACTTTTCATCTCAGGAATAAATTCAATTTCATCATGGTGTACTATCTTTTTAATGTATTGATGAATTTGGCTAACTAATATCATGTTGAGGATTTTTTCACGTATGTTCATCAGGAATATCTGCCTATAATTTTCTTTATTTATAATGCCTTTTTTTGGTTTTGGAATTAGGATAACAGTGACCTCATAAAATGAGCTTAGAAGCCTTCCTTCCTTTTAAAATTTTTAGAATACTTTGAGAAGTACAGGTGTTAGTTCTTTTTTGAATGTTTGGTAATATTCACTTGTGAAGCCATCTGATCTAGGACTTTTGTTTGTTGGGAGTTTTTGATTATTGATTCAATTTCATTAGTAGTAATAAGTTGATTCAGATATATAGTTTTTTGTTCACTCCATCTTGGAAGCTCATATGTGTCTAAGAATGTATCTATTTTTTCTAGATTGTCCAATTTGTGGGCATATAATTGCTTGTAGTATTTTCTTATAATCCTTTGTATTTCTGTGGAGTCAGTTGTCACATCTACTTATTCATTTCTGATTTCACCTATTTGGGTCCTCTCTCTTTTATTCTTGATGAGTCTGCTTAAAGGTTTATCAATTTTGTTTATGTTTTCAAAAATCAGGTCTTAGTTTCATTGATCATTTGCATTGTATTTTAGACTATATTTTGTTTATTTCTGCTCTGATTTTTATTATTTCCTTTCTTCTACTCACTTGGGTTTTGTTGTTCTTTTTCTAGCTACTTTAGGTGTAAAGTTAAATTGTTTATTTGAGATTTTTTTGTTGATGTTTCTTCAGGTATGCCTGCATTACTATTAATTTATCTTATAAGACTAGTTTTATACAAAGAAATGGAAAGATATTTTGTGTTCTTGGATTGGAAGAATCAACATAGTTAAAATGACCTTATTACCTAAAGCATTATACAGATTTAATGCAATTCCCATCAAAATCCCATTGACATTTTTTAAAGAAATAGAACAAAAAATCATGAGGTTTGTATGGAAACACAAAAGACCCCAAATTGCCAAAGACATCCTGAGAAACAAGAATGAGGCATCACTCTTCCTGACTTCAAATTATACTACGAAGCAACGATAATCAAAACAGCATGGTATTGGCAGAAAAACAGACACGTGGAGCAGTGGAACAGAATCAAGAGTCCAGAAGTAAACCCATATTTATATGGGCAAATAGTTTTCAACAAAAAAGCCAAAAACATACAGTGGAGAAAGGAAAGCCACTTCAATAAATGGTGCTGGGAAAACTGGAAAGCCACCTGCAAAAGAATGAA
>NW_006440648.1:885577-894195 GCF_000325575.1 Pteropus alecto
ATAATAAATAAATAAGACTGTTTTTGCTGCATGCCATAGAATTTGGGTCTTTGTGTTTTTATTTTCATTTATCTCCAGGTATCTTTTTTATTTCTTCCTTGTTCTCGTTGTTTATCCATTAATTGTTTAGTGGTATGTTATTTATATTTTATGCGTTTGTATATTTTTTCACTTTTATTCTTGTAACTTATTTTATACTATCGAGATTAGAGAAAATACTTAATATTATTTTAACATTAAATTTACTGATACTTGGAATATGTTTCATGCACACTGGAGAAGAATTTATACACTGCTGTTTTGAGGTGAAACACTCTAAAAATATCTGTTAGGTCCATTAGGGCTAGTGTGTCACTTAAGACTGTTCTTTCTTTGTTGATTTTCTATCTGGAAAGACTGTTCAGTGGTGTCAGTGGGGTGTAAAGCTCCCAACTATGACTGTATTACAGTCAATCTCTCCTCTTATGTCTACCAATATTTGCTTCATATATTTAGGGGCTGCTATGTTCGGTGCATAAATGTTTATTAGAGTTATATTCTCTTGTTAAAGTGATCCTTTTGTCATTATGCAATGTCTTCTTTGTCTCTTATGATAGCCTTTGTTTTAATGTCTATTTTGTCCGATATAAGTATTGCTACCCTAGCTTTTTTTCATTTGCATTTGCATAAAATATTTTTTTCATCCCTTTATTTTCAGTCTGTGTATGTCTTTCAATCCGAATTGGGTCTCTTTTAGATAGCACATGTATAAGTCTCATTTTCTTATCCATTCAGATACCCTATAATTATTGATCAGAGCATTTAATCAATTTATATTTAAAGTGATTATTGATAGGTATAAAATTATTCTTTTTATTATTCATACTTACGTCTTTTTCTCTTCTTTAAAAGTTCTTATAAAACTAGTTTGGTGGTGATGAACTTCTTTAACTTTTTCTTGTCTAGGAAGCTTTTTAGCTTTCCTTCAATTTTATATGATATATATATATATAGTTTCCTTCCCCTTCTTCTTAAAGAAATCCCTTCAACATTTCTTGTAATACTGGTTTGTTGTTGATGAATTCCTTTAGCTTTACCTGTCTGGGAAGCTGTTCATTTCACTTTCAATTTTATTTATACTCTTGTTGTGTAGAGTAGTCTTGATTGTACGCTATGCTTTTCATCACTTTGAAAATTTTGTGAAAATCCCTTCTGGCCTGCAAAGTTTCTGTTGAAAAATCAGCTGACAGGATTATGGGAGTACCCTTGTAAGTAACTAGCTGCCCTTCTTCTGCTGCTTTTACGATTCTTTCTTTTTCTTTAACCTTCGTCATTTTAATTATAATGTGTCTTGGTACGGGCCTGTTACGGTTCAACTTGTTTTGGACTCTCTAGGCTTCCTGGACACTTTCAAGCCTATTATTGTATGTCTATTCTCTTCATCAGGTTAGGAAAGTTTTGTATGACACTTTCATGCCTATTATTGTATGTCTATTCTCTTCATCAGATTAAGAAAGTTTTCAGTCATTATGTTGTCAAACAGGCTCTCAATCCCTTGCTTTTTCTTTTCTCCTTCTCTCCTTCTGGTACTCCTATGATGTGAATGTTGTTATTCTTGATGTTTTCCCAGAGGTCCCTTAAATTATCACCTTTCTTTTTTTATTTTATTTTATCCTTTGCAGTTCTGATTGGGTGTTTTCTTCTACCTTGTCTTCCAAATCGCTGTTTGACCATCTGCTTCATCCAATCTACTGTTGATTCCTTCATGTGTGTTCTTCATTTCAGTTATTGTATTCATTTCTCACTGGTTATTTTTTATAGTTTCTATGACACTTTCATGCCTATTATCTCTTTTTTCAAGTTATCACTAAGCTCATTTATTTTTCTCCTAAGTTCACTGAGCATCCTTATAACCAGTACTTTGATCTCTGCACCTAGTAAGTTGTTTGCTTTCATTTCACTTAGCTTTTCATGGAGGGGGCAGTTTCTTCCTGTTCTTTCATTCTTTATCTTTTTTTTCACATTGACTGTCTCTCTATGTTCATTTTTATGTATCAGGTTGATCTGCTATGTCTCCCAGTCTTAGCCAGATGGCCTAATGTAGTAGGTATCATGGGGGGCCCAGTGGTGCAGTCTCCCTGATCACCTGTGCCAGGCGCTCAGGAGTGACTTCTGTATGGTTGTGTGTGCCCTACTGTTGTAGTTGAGCCTTGATTGTTTTGGCACATCAGTGAATGGGATTTACTCTCAGGCTGATTGGTTGTAAAGACTGGCCATGCCCATAGCATATGAGCTGCTGTGTGTGGGCTGACCACAAGTGTGGGGTTTGCCCCAGTAGATTCATATGCCTGTTGAGATAAGTCTTTGGATGTGATGTTTGTGGGGCTAATCAGGTGGTGCTCTACTGAGAGTTAATGCTAGCCTCCAGTTGTGTTGTTTCTGGTGCCCCTTGGGATGGGCTCCTGTGCAGGCCAAGATTAGCTGCTGCCTGTGATTGTCCTGAAACTACCTGGTAGGAGCTACAAAGCTATCCATGTCTGGTCGTTGCCTGTGCAATACCTGGAGGTATGTGGGAAACTGAGGCTAACTGTTAACAGTACCCAGCCTGGGGCAGCTCAGTAAATGGCCTAGGGCACCCTCAGGTATAAGGTTGCTTGCCTACTGCCCAGAGGTCTCAGCAGTTAAGTGAGCCTTGGTGGTACCAGAGTTGGATGAGGTGGGATCTCAGGGAGTCCCCAGGGTGGGCCAAGTGGTGTTCCTTAAGTTGGTGAAGATTTAGATTTGTTGCCAGTGCTAAGACTGTGACTACTTGCAAAAGTCTCAGCTCACACTAAAGCCAGCCACTGCCTGCCCCAGCCTACAGATACCAAGATTGTTCAAGAAATACTGCAGCTGGGGCTGGGGCTGGTTGCCCACCACCAAAAGTGTCTCCCAGGGTGCACAAGCCGAGGCCTGTTGATTGCTGCCGAAGGAACCCCTGTTGAGAGCGAGGGTTTAGGCTTGTTCCCTGGTAACCACCCCAAATTGCTACCTAGCAATTTGCAAGTTGGGTGGGGTGAGGTTTCAAGAAATCACTGGGGTGGAGAGAGCAGATCTCACGGCCAATGAAGATTCAAATTTGGCTCTGCATGGGGAGGGTTTAACATAGTCAAGATGGCACTCATGTGCACGCTGTACAGGAGGAAGGCGCAACAAAGGATCAATGGTGGCTGTCCCTCCAGCCCTTGCCCTGAAGACACACAACTCAGTCTTTCCCTGTATGTCTCTGGCTCCTCCTGAGCTGCTGTCACTCTCCCTGGAGCCCATGATTAGTGCCTGCAAATAAGTGAGTCTGTGCACAGGTCCTTTAAGGGGACATCTGGATTTCCAGTTGCCTTATGTCTCACCTGGATGGCTGGAATCCCCACTGACTTTTACAGACAGATTTTGTAGGGACTCTTCTTCTTGGCACTGAAACCAAGGGCTGGGGGAGTCTCATTGTGGGGCCGGGGCCCCTCATTGTGGGGCTGGGGCCCCTCACTCCTTGGGGGTTAGCTACACAGCTAAGATATCCCTCCCAATGTTCAATGACCATACATGGTTGTGGGACCAGCTCGTTTCATGTCTCTACCCCTCTTATCAGTCTCAATGTGGTCTTCTCTTTACATCCTGTTATAGGAGTTCTGTTCAACTAGTCTTCAGATAATTCTCCAGGTTGATGGTTTCATAATTTAGTTGCAATTTTAATATAGTTATGGCAAGAGGTATGCACATCATTTACCTACCCCATTATATTGACTGGAACTCCCCCATATCACATTTTCTTTATTTATTCATCCATCAATGAACACTTAAGATGATTCCATGTCTTAGCTATTGTAAATAATGCTGCAATGAAAAAGATGTGCATCTAATTTTTCTAGTTAGTGGTTTTGTTTTCTTTAGATAAATACCAAGAAGTGGAATTGCTAGATCATATAGTAGCTCTATTTTTAAGTTTTTGAGGAACCTCTTTATTCTTTTCCATAGTGGCTGCACCAAATTACATTTACATCAACAGTGCACAAGTGTTCTTTTTATTCCTTACCAACACTTGTCTTTTTGAAATAGCTATTTGAACATTGCGATGTATCTCATTGTGGTTTTTATTTGAATTTCTCTGGTGATTAGTAATATTTTGAAGACTGAACACTATCCATTGCATGTATATATCACACTTTGTACACCATTCATCTGTTGATGGACATATGGGTTATTTTAACCTTTTGGCTATCGTGAATTATGCTGCTATAAACATTAATGTATCAGTAAGTATCTAAGTCCCTTCTTTTAATTTTTTTGAGTATATGCCTAGAAGTGGAATAGCTGATCATATAGTAGTTTTTTGTTGAGCACTTTGAGGGACTTCAAAACTGTTTTCCACAGTTGTTGCATCATTTTATAATCCTAACAGCAATACGTAAAGATTCCAATTTTTCCACATCCTCACCAACACTTGACATTTTCCATTTTTTAAAATAATAGCCATCCTTATGGGTGTGAATTGACATCTCATTGTGGTTTCAATTTGCATTTATCTAATGACTAGTAATGTTGAACTATTTTGATGTGCTTATCAGCCATTTGTAGATCTTATTTGCTGAAATATCTGTTTGTGTCCTTAGCCTATTTTTCAATTAGTGTTGTTATTGTTATTGATTTATAGTTCTTTATATAGGCTAGATATTAATTTCTTATTAGATCTATGACTTGCAAACATTTTCTCTTATTCTGTGGGTTGACTTTTTATTCCTTTAAGAGTATTGTTTGGTGTACAAATGGTTTTGATTTTTATAAACACCAGTTTATTTATTTCTTCTTTTGTTTCCTGTATTTTTGGTGTCATATCCACAAAATCAATGTCAGCTCTAATGTTGTATAGACTTTCCTCTATGTTCTCTTCAAGAAGTTTTATAGTTTTAACTCTTATATTCAAGTCTTTGATCCATTTTGAGTTGGTTTATATGTATGGTATAAGGTAAGGGTCCGACTTTATACTTTTGGGAATGGATTTCCAGTTTTCCCAGCACCATTTATTGAAAAGCCTATTTCTACCTAATTGAATAATCTTTCAACCTTTGTCAAAAATCAACTAACCATATCTTCAAGCATTTATTTCTAAGCTCTTTATACCAATCCAAAGGTTTATATATCCTCACTATGTCAGTACCAGAATATGTAGTAAGTTTTGAAATCCAGAAGTGTAAATCTTCTAACTTTCTTCTATTTTGTTTTCTTCAAGATTTTTTTTCCAGTTTTTGGGGTTCCTTGTGATTCCATATAAAATTTAGGGTCAGATTTTCCTTTTTTGTTGTTTTTAAAAAAGCCATTAGCATTCTGATAGGGATTACATTAAATGTATTAATCACTTTGGAGGATATTGTCATCTTAACCATATTAAGTGCTCTTAGCCATAAACATAGAATAAGCTTCCACCAGTCAAGAATAATGTATCCAGCTAAGCTCTCCTTTAGATATGAAGAAGAAATTAAGACTTTTCCAGACATACAAAAATTGAAGGAATTCTCCACTGCGAGACCTGCATTACAGGAAACACTTAAAGGGGTCAGCTCACCTAAAACAAAATGACAAAAAAAAACAAAACATAAAAAACACAAAACATAATTTGGAGTAAGGTGACTATCAGGCAAATAGAAGTATAGGAGTGCAACTATTACTAAGAACAGGGCATTATAAGCTTGAACAATAAGAGACTGGCTAAAACAAGAAAGTAATGCACATTCAGCATAGATAGGGATAAATTGAGATAACGACTGAAAATGAGAGGAGTCAAAGGTCCATATTCTCAAAGGGAAATGGAGATAAGGAATGCACAGAAGAAAATGGAAGACTGTATATATATAATTTACATATTTGTAATGGTAACCACACACCAAAGATTTAGAACTGAAGTATATAGTATAAAACAAAAAAGGCGAGAGGGAAAACCTACAAAAGCCAACCAAAATAAAGAAAACAGAAACACAAGGAGAAGAAAGCAATGGAAACACTGAACCACCAGAAAGCAAAAGATAAAATCGTTATAGGAAAACTTCTTATGTCAATAATCACCTTAAATGTAAATGGATTGAACTCACCAATCAAAAGGCATAGAGTTGCAGATTGGTTCAAAAATCAAAACTCAACCATATACTGCCTCCAGGAGACACATCTCAGTTTCAAACACAAATATAGACTCAAAGCGAAAGGGTGGAAAATGATATTTCATGCAACTGGCTAAAGGGAATTATGCACCAAGAAGACATACCACTTATTAATATCTATGCTCCCAATCAGGGATCCCCGAAATATGTAAAGCAATTACTAACAGAACTAAAGGGAGAAACAGACCACAACACTATCTTAGTAGGGAACCTAAATACCCCACTGTTGGATATGGACAGATCATCCAAACAGAACATCCATAAGGAAAGAACATCCTTAAATGACACATTAGACCAACTGGACATAATTGACATTTACAGAGCCTTTCATCTCATAAGAGCTGCTTCTACATTCTTCTCTAGTGCACACGGGACATTATTAAGGATCGACCACATACTGAGACACAGAGATAGCCTCAACAAATGTAAAAGGGTTGAAATCATACCAACTGTGCTGGCTGAAAAATTACTGTTTGGCTATTGCCAATGGGAACATAACGCTCTAACAATAAGCTTTCTGCTTCTGTACCCCACGCTTGCACAACCGAACTGTGGGTTGACAGTTAGTAAAAAGAAGAAAAATAGACTTGTGTGTTCAAACAGGTTGAAGAATGGGGTTTAGGGCTTAAAAACCCTGTACCTCTACATTTCGGGGCTGCTTAATTTGGGGTCTGCGTACCCCTGGCAGACCCAGATGGCTGAATAAAGAGTGAGTTTCCTATAACTCACTGATTTCTGGTGGTCCGTGTGTCTATTGGGGGCTGGCAGCTACAACACAACCATATTCTCTGATCATAATGCTTTGAAACTATTGATCAACTGTAAAAAAAAGTAAGGAGAACCACAAATACATGGAGATTAAACAACATACTACTGAGAATAACTGAGCCAGAGAAGAAATAAAAACTGAGATCAAAAGATACATAAAAATGAATGATAATGATAGTACAACATATCAAAACTTTTGGGACATGGCAAAAGCAGTCATAAGAAGAAAGTTCATTATAAGTCTATCTCAAAAAAAAGAGCCTAAATAAACAACCTAACTCTTCATTTGAAGAAACTTGAAAAAGAAGAGCGAAGGAAAGAAATATTCAAAATAAGAGAAGAAATAAATAAAACTGAAAACAAACAAAAAAACAATAGAAAAGAATAAATGCAACAAAGAGCTGGTTCATTGAGAAGGTTAATAAAATTCACACCCCCCTGGCTAGACTCTAAAGAAAAAAGAGAAAGGACAGCAATAAACAAAATCGAGGATGACTTACGACAGACACTACTGAATACTGTGGAAAAGTATGTAACACCAGCCCAGAAATAAATCCATGCCTATGTTCTCACTTAATATATGACAAAGGAGGTAAGAATATACAATGGGTTAAAGACAGTCTCTTCAACAAATGGTGTTGGGAAAATTAGACAAATACATGCAAAAAAAGAAGCTGGACCACCTTCTTACACCGCATACAAGAATAGACTCAAAATGGATTAAAAACTTAAATGTAAGACCCGAAACCATAAAACTTCTAGAAGAAAACATAATCAGTAAACTCTCTGATATTACAAACAGGAATTTCTTTTCAGATATATTTCCTCAAGGGAAACAAAAGAAAAAATAAACAAATGGGATTACATCAAACTAAAAAGATTTTGTACAGCAAAGGAAACTATCAACAAATCAAAAAGACAACTGACAGTTTGGGAGAAAATATTCGCTAACAATACATCTGATAAGGGGCTAATATCGAAAATACATAAAGAACTTATACAACTCAAGAACAAAAAAACAAACAATCCAATTAAAAAATGGGCAGGAGACCTGAACAGATATTCTCCAGAGAGGAAATACTGATGGCTAATAGACGTATGAGAAGATGTTCAAGGTCACTAATCATCAGAGAAATGCAAATTAAAACCACAATGCAGTATCACCTCACACCTATCAGAATAGCTATCATCAATAAATCAAAGAACAACAAGTATTGCCGAGGATGTGGAGAAAAGGGAATTCTCATACACCATTAATGGGATTGCAAATTGGTACAGCCGCTGTGGAAAACGGTCTGGAGGTTTCTCAAAAAATTGAAAGTAGATATACCTTTTGGCCCAGTAATTGCACTTCTGGTTATTTATCCAAAGAAAACCCAAACAATAATTTGTAAAGATCTATGCACCTGAATATTCATGGCAGCACAATTTACAACAGCAAAGATATGGAAGCAACCTAAATGCCCATCAAGAGATGATTGGATAAAAAAATTATGGTTCGTGTATACAATGGAATATTACTTAGCCTAAAAACATTAAAATCCTACAACTTGCAACAACACAGATGGACCTAGTGATTATTATGCTGAGTGATGCCAGACAAAGATAAGCACCTTAAATTTTAATGCATTAAAGACATCATAGTCAGATCACATTTACACATAGCCAATGTTGACTTCACTGTACCAG
>NW_006440648.1:896400-909006 GCF_000325575.1 Pteropus alecto
CCTACCATATGATCCATCAATCCCTCTACTGGGTATTTACCCCCAAAGACTTGAAAATTCATATTCGAAAAGATATTTGCACACCAATGTTCATAGCGGTATTATTCACAGTAGCCAAGACATGGAAGCAACTGAAGTATCCTATGATTGATGATTGGTTAAAGAAGCTTTGGTACATATATACAATGGAATATTACTCAGCCATAAAAAAAGATGAAAGACTGCCATTTGTGACAACATGAATGGACCTCAAGATTATCATGCTAAATTAAATAAGCCAGACAGAAAAAAGTTGAAAATCACATGATATCACTTGTATGTGGGACATAAACCTAAAAGCAACAAATGAACAGAACAAACAAACAGAGACTCACAGACATCGACTATAGACTAGTGGTTACCAGAGAGTAGGGAGGACGGGGGCAGTAGATGTGGTAAAGGGGGTTAAATATGTGTGACGGAAAGAAATCTAAGGATGGGAGGTGAACACACAGTGTAAATATATATATATATACCTTGCTGTTAAAGTGTACAGCTGAAAGTTATTAGATTTTGTTAACTATTGTTACCATAAACAATAAAAATAATAACTAACTAACTAATTAAATAAATAAATAAATAGAAACAAGAAAAATCCTAAATAAACCACATGACACTATATCTTAAAAAAAATACTAGAAAAAGAATACTGAATGAAGCTCAAAGTTAGCAGAAGAAAAGGAATAATAAAAATTAGAGCAGAATTAAATGAAATTGAGAACAGAAAGAGTATAGAAAAAATTAATGCAATGAAGAGCTGATGTTTTTAATGATTAATGCAATTGACAAGCTTCTGGCTAGACTCACTGAGGAAAAAAGATAAAATCCTCAAATAAACAAAATCAGAAATGAGAGTACAAGTTACTACAGATACCACAGAAATGGAAAGGATTGTACAATAATACTATGAAGGACTACATTCCACCAAATTTAATAACCTAAAAGAAATTAACAAGTTCTTAGATATATATAATCATTCTAGAATAAATCACATAAAATTAGAAAATGTAAAAAAATTAACAGTATGGAAATTAAAAAATTATCAAAAACCTCCCAAAAAATAATACTCCAGGACCAGATGTCTTCACTAGTGAATTATACCATTCAAAAAAGATTCAATACTTGTTTTTCTCAAATTTTTCCAAAAAATTGAAGAGGCAACACTTCCTAAATTATTTTATGAGGCCAAAAATTACCTCAATACCTAAACATGGTAAGGATAATATGCACACAAAAACTGTAGACCAATATCTCTGATGAATATAGATGCAAAAATCCTAAATAAAATACTAGCAAATGGAATATAACAATATATTAGGAAGATAATATACCATGATCAAGTGGGGTTTATTCTGTGAAAGCAAGGAAGTTTCAACATATGTAAGTCAATCAATGCTATATACCATATTAACAAAATAAGGGATAAAAATCATTTGATCATATCAAGGCTTCTGGTCAAGATGACAGGCTACGTAATAGCGGGATTAACTTCCTTCTATGACTGCATTAAAATTACAACCAAATTATAAAACAATCAACTTGGAGAGGCAGAGATGTGAAATGGGTTGATCACCAAATTTCATGTGGCTATTGAGCACTGGGAGAAAGAGCAGAGCTACAGAGGCTCCTTGCCCCCCACTGAAGGAACGAGGGGCCATAGCCCCAAACAGGGACTCCTCGGTACAGGGTTTCAGTCCCAAGAACAAGAGTTTCCACAAAATCTGACTGTAAAAATCAGTGGGGATTCTGATCATCCAAGTAAGATGGAAGGAATCCGAAAACACAGACATCCCATCCCCCTTTAAAGGGCATGCACACAGATTCACTTGCTTGCAGACATTCACCCGGGGTTTTGGTGGAGTGTCAGCAACTCAGAAGGTGCAAGAGACAACTGGACAACGATTGAGTCATGTGATGCCAGAGAGAGGGCTGGAAGGACAGCCACCATTTTTCCTTTGTCAGGCTCCCCTTTGGGGCAGTCTACAGAGGAGCACCATCTGGCCTGTGTTGAAACCTCCCCCCAGCACTGCCAATTCTGAAACTACATTGACCTGGTGAGATTGGCCCACTCCACCCCGTGTCTCCCTGAAATCTTGCCCCATACAATCTACAAATCGCCCGTGGCAGTCCGTTGCCAGGCAGCCAGTCCCACCCTGTACTTCCCTGGGCCACGCATTTGTGAGCAGGCAGTAGCCCTCACCTGGTGTGGCTTGCATGTGGCCAACACATTTCAGGCGAGAATTTGGGTGGCAGGCCACTGGTGGCAGCCCAAGTTGCAGCGTCTCTTGGGCAGATTGCAGAGGTCTGCAAACCTGAGGTGGATAGCAGCTTGCCTTGCTGTAATCTGAGACGTTTGAGAGAGGTCACAGGCTCAGCACTGGCAACAATTCTGAATCTGCATTGGCCTGACAGGATTGGCTCACTTCACCTCTTGTTTCCCTGAGACCCTACACCCCTGACCCACAAATTACCTGTGGCAAGCCCATTCCCAGGCAGATAGCCCTACCTTGTGCTTTCCCGGGACTACAAATTCGAAAGCAAACAACTGCCCTCAGCTTGTGCCGCCCATGTGTGGTTCCTGCATACTGGGAAAGAATTCTGGTGGTGGGCCACAAGCCCCACTCTGAGCTACAATTTGAAACATTTACAGGAAGCTGTAGCTTCAGCACTGATAGTTTCAGAGCTGAGGCCGTGTGGCTCGATTGTGTTGACTATGCTAATTGTCAGGGTCAAGGTTATTACTGACTTGACCCAGAAAGTTCCATGGCGTGAGACCCATTTGGACGAATGCACAAAAGGCAGACATGAGGAGAAACGGCAGGCACCAACTTTATTGCAAGGAGTGCTCTTCTTCTGGGAAGTGCAGTGATATTGGGGAGTGCAGTCTATTGCAGGGGGCACGCAGTCTTGTGTGCACTTCTTCTGCTCCCCTCTCTTGTACTCCCCTTCTGCTCTCCCCTTCTCTTTCTCCATCTTTCTCTAGGGGACTGCATGGCTCCTCACATAGCAGAGTACAAAAATGGCATTCAGCCACACATGCGTGATACAATAAGCTGAATTACGTTTACATATTTTCTAAGTCTGGGGTCTTATTCCTAGCCACGGGCCTGGATCACAGCCAGACCTTGGACCAGTCAGGCCTTGGATCATCTAGGCCTTGGATAACAGCCAGACCTTGGGCCAGTAAGGCCTGGCATCCACGGGTAGGAAATATGATTTTGCATTGACCAAGTGAAATCTGCTCACTTTGCCCTATTGATTCCCTAGATTCCTACCCCACCGAACTGCTGTACCATCCAGAGGCTCTTTTAGCTATGGAGACTTACGGGAAGCTTGCAGGCAGCCCTAGGCCTTGAGGTACACCAATTCTTTTACTAAATCACCCCAGTCCAAGTACTGGGGGTAACTGAACTCAGCTTGCAGCATGGTCTTTCCCACTTGACTCCAGATACAGCACAGGTAGCAACCATTTGCTAATTGCCTTGTAGCTACTACAAGGTATCCCTGAGCAATCAAAGACAAAGGCTAAACTTGACCTACATAGGAGTCCCTCCAACAGGCATCGGAATAAACACACCTGAAGGCTGGTGTCAGACCACAACAAGGCACCACTTGACTAGCTCCATTAGTGGCACATCCAAAGAGTTGTCTCAACTGGTACACAAGCTTGCTGGGGCAAATATACTCCATGGGGTCAGCCCTAACACAGCTGCTCAAACACCATGGGCATGGCCAATCCCTACAGTCAGTCAGCTCAAGAATTAAAAAAAAAGCTGGGGAAGTAATACTTATACTGGACAAGTAGACTTTAAAACAAAGGCTATAACAAGAGAAAAAGGACTCAGTTATTTAATTCTGGGTATTTATCCAAAGAAACTGGAAACATTACTTTGAAAGGACATATGAATCCATATGTTTATTTCAGTATTATTTACAATAGTCAAGATACAAAGGGTACCTGGGTGTCCATCAATAGATGAATGGGTAAAGAATAGGTGGTACATATATACAATGGAATATTACTCTCCACAAAAAAGAATGAGATCTTACCATCTGCAACAACACGGATAGATATAGAAAGTATTGTGCTGAGTGAAGTAAGTCAGACAGAGAAAGACAAATTCCATATGATTTCACTTATGTGTGGAATCTAAAGAACAAAACAAACAAACAAAACAGAAACAAACTTATAGATACAGATAACATTTGATGGAAGATGGGAGGGGTGTTGGGGAGTTGCTGAAAAAGGAGAAAGGATTAAGAAGTAAAAATTGGTAGTTACCAAATATTTATGGGGTTATAAACTATAGCATAAGGAATATAGTTGACAAAATTGTAATAACTATATATGTTGTCAGATCTGTAATAGATTCATCAGGCATATAACTTTGTAAGTAATATTAATGTCTAATCTTTATGTTGTACACCTCAAACTAATATAATATCATATGCCAACTGCAATTAAAAATAAAAAAAAGTATGCTTAGTCAAAAAAGATAAAAATAAATTGAAGCATATACTGTACTCACAGATAAGAAGAATCAACATCATTAAAATTGCCATACTACCCAAAGCAATCTATAGATTCAATGCAATCTCTATAAAAATACCAATGGCATTTCTCAGAGCACTAGAACAAAGAATCCAAAAATTTACATGAAACTACAAAAGATCCCGAATAGCCATGGCAATATTGAGAAAAAAGAACAAAGTTGAAGATATTATACTACTTGATATCAAACTATGCTATAAGGCTATAGTAATGAAAGTAGCATGGTACTGGCAATAAAAAAAAAGAAAAGAAAAGATGCTTCAATCAATGGAACAGAATAGAGAGCACAGAAATAAATCCACACCTATATGGCCATCTAATTTATGACAAAGGAGGCAAAATAGACAATTGAGTAAAGACAGTCTCTTCAACAAATGGTGTTGGAAAACTGGACAGATACATGCAAACAAATGAAACTGGACCACCTTCTTACACCACATACAAGAATAATCTCAAAATGAACCGAGGATTTAAATATAAGACCTGAAAACCTAAAACTTCTAGAAGAAAACAGTAACTCTCTGTTTTTGCTATCAGTAATTTTTTTCTGATATATCTCCTCAGACAAGGGAAACAAAAGAAAAATTAAACCAGTGGGACTACATCAAACTAAAAAGTTTTTGCATAGCAAAGGAAACCATCAACAAAAAGAAAATACAACCTACTGAATGGGAGAAATATTTGCCTATGATACATCTGACAAGAGGTTAATATCCAAAATTTATAAAGAACTCACTCAACTCAAGAACAAAAAAAACAACAATCCAATTTAAAAATAGGAAGAAGACCTGAATAAATATTTCTCCAAAGAGGAACTACAGATGGCCAATAGACATATGAAAAAATGCTCAATATCACTAATCATCAGAGAAATGCAAATTAAAACCACAATGAGATATCACTTTACTCCTGCTAGAATGATTATCATAAATAAATAATAATAAAAAAAAGGAAGTGTCGGTGAGGATGTGGAGAAAAGGGAATCCTTATACACTGTTGATCTATTGCAAATTGATATAGTCACTATGGAAAACAGTTTGGAGGTTTCTCAAAAAATTAAAAATAGTACAACCTTTTGATCCAGGAACTGCAGTTCCAGGTATTTATTCAAAGAAAACCAAAACACTAATTTGTACCCCTATGTTCATGGTAGCGCTATTCACAATAACATATGGAAGCAACCTATTTGCCCATTAACAGATGATTGGATAAAGAAGTTATGGTTAATTTATACAACAGAATATTATTCAGCCATAAAAATAAAATCCTATCATTTGCAACAACAGGGATGGTCTAGTAGTTATTGTGTTGAGTGAAATAAGCCAGACAGAAAAGGATAAATAGCATATAATTTCACTTATATGTGGAATCTGAGGAACAAAAGAAATGAACAAACTAAACAAAAACAGACTCACAGATACAGAGAACAAGCTTGTCATTGTCACGGGGGAGAGGGTTGTGGGGCTGGATCAAAAAGGTGAAGAGATAAAGAAGTAAAAATTATTACTTATAAAACAGTCATGGGGATGTAGAGAACAGCATAGAGAATATAGTCAATAGTATTGTAATAGCTGTGTATAGTGCCAGACGTGTGGTAGAGTAATTGGGGGGATCACTTAGTAAATTATATAAATGTCTAACCATTGTACTATATACCTGAATATAATATAAAATAATAATAATGTAAGTAACTTAAAAATAATTTAATTATCAATAAATGCAGAAAAAACATTTGACAAAATGCAACATCCGTTTATGATTAAAACACTTAATAAAATGGGTATAAAAGGAAAGCACCACAACATAATTAAGGCAACATATGACAAATTTTCAGCTAATATTGAATTCAATGGTGAAAAACTAAAAGCTTTTTCTCTAAGATAAGGAACATGACAAGGACGCGCACTCTTGCCATTGTTACTTAACAAAGTACAGGAAGTCCTAGCCAGAGCAATTGGGTAAGAGAAAGAAATAAAAGGCAACCAAATTGAGAATGCAAAACTAACATTGTCAAAATTGTTACATTATGAAGATGATCTGATTCTACAAAGAGAAAATCCTAAGGACTCCACCAAAAGTGTGTTAGAAACAATAAACGAACACAGTATATATGTACAAAAATCAGTTGCATTCCAGTATAGTAACAATAAAATATGAGAAAAAAGAAATAAAAAATAATTTTATTTGCAATTTCATCAAAAAGGATAAAATACCTTGGAATAAACTTAACAAAGGAAGTAAAAAATATATACCTCGAAAACTGCAAGATATTGTTCAAATAAATTGAAGTCGACACAAAGAAATCAAAAGATATTCGATGTTTATAGATAGAAAGAATCAACATAGTTAAAATGGCCATATTACCTAAGACGATATAGAGATTTAATGCAATCTTCATCAAAATCCCAATGGCATTTTTCAAAGAAATAGAACAAAAAATCATCAAATTTGTATGAAACCAAAAAAGATCCAGAATTGCCAAAGCAATCTTTAGAAAAAAGAACAAAGCCAGAAGTATCACTGTCCCTGACTTCAAAATATACTACGAAGCTATCATAATCAAAGAAAAAATATATGATAGTTGAAGAAAAACACACACATAGAGACCAGTGGGACATAATTAAGATCTCAGAAAACACACACACACACACACACATATATGGGTAACTAATTTTTGACAAATGAGCCAAAAACATAAAATGGAGAAGGGAAAGTCTCTTCGATAAATGGTGTTGGGAAAATTGGAAAGCTACATGCAAAAAAAAAAAAAAAAAAAGAAGAAATTAGACTGTTATTTAACATCATACACAAAAATTAACTCAAAATGAATTAGTATTAAATATGAGACCTGAAAAAAATATATAGAAGAAAACATAGATACTAAACTTACAGATTTTGGTCTCAGAGAGGCTTTTGTGAATTTTACTCCAAAGGTAAGGGGAATAAAATCAAAAATAAATGAATGGGATTACATCAAACGGAAAAGCCTTTGCACAGTAAAAGAAATAATCAACAAAACAAAAGTGCAAACAACAGAATGGGAGAAGATATTTGCATATGATACCTCTGATAAGGAGTTACTATCCAAAATATCTAAGGAATTCATACATCTGAACAACAAAAAATAAATTTTAAAATGGGCAGAAGACCTGACAGACACTCTCCCCCCCGCAAAAAAAAAACATACAAATACCAAGATACATGAAATGATGCTCAAATTCACTAGCTACAAGGGTAGTGCATATCAAAACCGCAATGCTAGAATGGCTATTATCAATAAGACAAGAAATATCAAGTGTTGGAAAGAATGTAGAGAAAAAGCGACTCTCATACACTGCCGATGGGAATGGAAACTGGTGCAGCCACTATGGAAAACAGTATGGTGGTTCCTCAAAAAATTAAGAATAGAGTTACCATATGACCCAGCAATTTCTCCTCTGGTATCTAGGTCCCAAGTTTGAAAACATTTACTCATAAAGATATATATCTCCCTATGTTCATTGTAGCATTATTCATGGCAGCCAAAACATGGAAATAACCTAACTGTCCTATGATGGATGATTGGATAATGGAGATGTGGATCTATACAATGAAATACCACTCAGCCTCAAGAAGGAATGAAATCTTGCCATTTGCAACATGGTTGGATATTGAGATTATCATACTAAGCGAAATAAATCAGACAGAAAAGTACAAGAGTCATATCAATTCACTTATAAAACATATGTTTGTCATAAAACAGAAAAGAACAAATGAAAAACAGAATGAACAAAGTTGTAGATACAGATAATAATATGTTTGTTACTGGAATGTAAGGGGGCTGTGGGGTTGATGAACAGGTTAAAGGAGTTCAAATATATAGGGATGGAAGGAGACGAGTCTTTGGGTAGTGAGAACAGAATGTAGTATACAGATGATGTATTATAGAATTATGTACCCAAAACTTATATAATATTATTATCAAAGGTTACCCCAATAAATTTAATTAAAAAAATAAAAAGAAAAAAATGAAAAATAAGTTCTAAAGATCTATTGTACAACATTCTTCTTACAGTCAACAGGATTGCATTGTGCACTTAATGTTTGTTATGGAAGTAGATCTCATGTCAAGTGTTTATGCCACAATAAAAATGTGATATATATATATATACAACTAAATGTTATTCAGCCCTACAAAGGAATAAATTTCTGATAAATGTTGCAATGTGGTTGAACCTCGGAGATATTACTTTAATTGAAATAAGCCATATGCAAAAGAGTAAATACTGTATAATGCCATTTATATGGAGTACATAAAATAGTCAAATACATAGAGACAGGAAAGTGGTACAGTGTTTACCAGGGACTAAGGGTAGAAGAGAACGTTTAATGGGTGCAATTTCAGTATGAAATCATGAAAAAGTTCTGGAGATGTATAGTAGTGATGGTTGCATAACAATGTGAATGTACTTAATGCCACTGAACTGTACACTTAAAAATGGCTAAAATAGTAAATTTTATGATATGTAAATTTTGCCACAGTAAAAATAAAACATAATTGACTAATTTTTTTTAAATTAAGTTTATTGGGGTAACATTGGTTAATACAGTCATATAATTTTCAGGTGTACATATTCCTTTGACATCTGTATATTCTATTTTGTGTTTACCACACAAAGTCCAGTTTCCTTCAGCTACCATATATTTGATCTCCTTTACCCACTTCGCTCTTCCCCTAAACTTTATATTTGACACCCCCTTTACTCTGTCTACCTCCCTCCACCTCCCCCACTCCACTAGTAACCACTAGTCTATAGTCCATGTCCATGAGTTTCTGTTTGTCCTGCTCATTTGTTGCTTTTAGATTTATATCCTACATATAAGTGATACCATGTGATTTTAAACTTATGGCTTATTTTGTTTAGCATGATTATCTAGAGGTCCATCCATGTTGTCGCAAATGACAGCATTTCATCTCTTCTTATGGATGAGTAATATTCCATTGTACATATATACCACAGCTTCTTTAGCCAATCATCTATCGTCGGACACTTAGGTTGTTTCCATGTCCTGGCCACTGTGAATAATGCTGCTATGAACATTGGTGTGCAAATATCTTTATAAATATGAGTTTTCAAGGCTTTGGGGTAAATATCCAGTAGAAAGATTGCTGGATCAAATGGTAGATCAATTCTTAGTTTTTGTGGAACCTCCATACTATTTTCCATAGTGGCTGTACCAATTTGCAGTCCAACCAGCAATATACAAAGGTTCCTTTTTCTCCGTATGTCCTCTAGGGAGAAGTGTCTGTTCAGGTCCTCCACCCATTTTTTGATTGGATCGTTTTGTTGTTGTTGTTGTTGTTGTTGTTGTTGTTGTTGTTGTCGTTGTTGTTGTTGTTTGTTATTGATTGTATGAGTTCTTTGTGTATTTTGGACATTAGGCCCTTATTGGAGGCATTGTTTGCAAATATATTTTCCCATTCGGATGGTTGTCTTTTTACCTTGCTGATGATTTCTTTTGCTGAGCAGAAGCTTTTTAGTTTGATGTAGTCCCATTCATTTATTGCTTTTACTTCCCTTGCCTTTGAGGTTCATTTAATAAAATCCTCTTTAAGTCCAAGATACTTGGTTTAGTTCCTATGTTTTCTTCTATGCATTTTATTGTTTCGGGTCTTATATTTAGGTCCTTAATCCATTTTGAGTTAATTTTGGTGTGCGATGATAGACAACAGTCTAGTTTTATTCTTTTGTAGGTGGCTTTCCCATTTTCCCAGCACCATTTATTGAAGAGGCTTTCCTTTCTCCACTGTGTTCTTGGCTTTAAAGACACTATTAAAGAAGAAAAGAATAAGCTACAGCCTAGAAATAAATTTTTGCAACTCAAATATCTGAAATATTATTTGCATCCAGAATATAAAAAACTCTTAAAACTCAATAATAAGTAAACAAAGAGCCTAGTTATAAAGTGAACAATAGATGTTGAGACTTCAAGCAAAATATTATAAGGATGGCACATAAGCACAGTGACAGTGTTCAACATCATTAGCTATTAGGAAAATGCAAACAATCTAATAGAAGATACCAACACACACCTATTTGGATGACTAAAATTACACAGATACACACACACAAATTACCAATTGATGAAGATGATGTAGAATTACTGGAACTCTCAGACATTGCTAATGTGAATGCTAAAAGTTGGAGCCACCCAGGAATATAGCTTGACAGTTTCTTCCAAATTTAGACTTATACTTCCCATATGACCCAGCAATCTATCTGCTGGGTATCTAACCTAAAAAAATTAAGAGCTTATGTTCACTAAAAAACCTTTATGTAAATGGTTATGGCACTTCTATACATATTTTACAAAAGCTAGAAACAATCCAAATACCTTCAACTGATGAATAGATAAAACGAACCATGGCACATCCATACAATTAAATTTAATGAACTACTGATGCATGCAACAACTTAGATAGATCACAAGATATGCTATAATTTTACTTATATATCATTTTCAAATTGAAAAAAATATACTGATGAAAAATAGATCAGTAGTTGCCAAGATTTGGGGCCATAGTAGTGATGTGATAAAACAGTTCCATATCCTGATTATGGTGATGGTTGCACTAATCTATACATTTGTAAAACTTCGTATAACTATGCAAAAAAATACATTTTACAGTGTGATAATTTGAAAAAATAAAATAAAATAATTTTTTAAAACACACACAGAGAACTTCCAGTCAATATGACATAGGAGGTGCTCACCTCCTCTCATGACCACATTGAAATTGCAACTGAATTACAGAATAACTATCATTGGGAGTCACTTGAGGTCTGGCTGAACAGAAGTCTTACAACTGGGGACATACATAAGAGGCCATATCAAGATTAGAGAAAGGGACAGAGACAAGAAGCAGTCTGGTCCCAGTGGAGATTGTGGCTAAGTAAAATGGAGGACTGTAGGAGTCTCAGATATTCCTCTTAAAGGGCCCACACATGAATTTACTTGCAGATGAACTCACTCACTCTGAGCTCCAGCACTGGGGTAACTGCTCTAAAAGAATCAAGGACATATGAGGAGGAACTGAGTGGTCTGGCTTCAGGGCAAGGGCTGGAGGAGCAGCTTTCTCCCAGACAGAAGTGCTGGCAGAATCCATTGTTCCTTTGTCAAGCCCTTCCTCATTCTGTTGTTCAGATGCAGGAGGGCACCATATATGCCCTGCCTGGGTGATTCCGAGAGATCCCACCCCTCCCAACTTGCAAGCCCACACAAACCACCTCTTGTGGCTTTTCTATAAAAAAGACTGTCTTGGCTCTTGCTGTTAACTTTCCTAAAATATGTCAAAGGTTCACAAAACCAAAGCAAGCAGCATATAGCCTCAGAATGTCCCATACCTCTTAAGCAGCCCAAAGCCTGGCACTATTGGCAGCCAGCCACCATTTCCAGTTTGGGATCTTGAGGCATTTCTAAGTCCAGAACAAGTGGCAGCAATCTGTGGATTGCTTGATGACTCTTGCTAGATGGCCTCTAGCTGAACTTAGCCTGTGGTGGGATCCCTCTCAGGAGGCTCTAAAGCTGATATGCCTGGTAGTCACCCTTGACACAGGGCTGCATTTCAGGAAAACACATTTAAAGTCCAGAAGAGCCCTGCTAAAGTGAACACTACTCTCTAGGATCAGTCCCTCACTGACCACTCCCAAAAACCTATTACCAAGAATCAATCCCCCTCACTGATGTGCGAACAGCAACTGAGGCCAAACTAACAGGAGGGTATACACAACCAATACAAGAGACAAACTGCAGCACCTGGCTCAGGTGACCAGGGAAAACTACACCAGTGGACTCCTCTGGACATCTACTACATAAGGCCACTCTACAAAGACTGGGATACTTATGATCTCTACCTAATACATAGAAACAAACACAGGGAGGTAGCCATAATGGGGAGATAAAGAAACATGCCCCAAATGAAACAGAACAAAGCTCCAGCAAAAAGAACTAAACAAAATGGAGACAAGCAATCT
>NW_006440648.1:909936-918303 GCF_000325575.1 Pteropus alecto
AACAAGCCCGATCCCGTCTGATCTCGGAAGCTAAGCAGGGTCGGGCCTGGTTAGTACTTGGATGGGAGACCACCTAGGAAAACCAGGTGCTGTAGGCGTAAAAAATAAAAAATAAGGGATTGTAAGCTGACGAGGTCCTTGCAATCTGTGAGATCAACCAAGGGTTACCTTGTCTAAAAAATGGAAACAAACAAACAAAAAAAGCTGAGGTGTCAATACTAATACCAGACAAAATAGACTTTAAAACAAAGGCTATAACAAGAGACAAGAATGGACCCCGTAATCCCACTTCTGGGTATTTATCTGAAGAAACACAAAATACTGCATCCATATGTTCATTGCAGTATTATTTACAGTAGCCAAGATACGGAGGCAACCCGAATGTCCATCAATGGGTAAATGGGTGAAAAAGAAGTGGTACAAGACAATGGGATATTACTCAGCCATAAAAAAGAATGAAATGTTGCCATCTGCAACAATACAGATGGACCTGGGTATTATTGTGCTGAGTGGAGTAAGTCAAACAGAGAAAGACAAATGCCATATGATTTTGCTTATATGTGGAATCTAAAGAGTAAAATAAACAAACAAAATAAAACAAACTCATAGATACAAAGAACATTTTGAGGGTTGACAGATGAAAAGGGGGTTGAGGCTTTCTCTCCTAGCAGGCGGCACAGAAGCTTATTGCAACCAAGGCTTGAGACCTTTGCAGCAAGAAGAAGGAGGAGCTACTGAAACAGCTGGACGACCTAACGGTAGAGCTGTCCCAGCTGCACCATCGGCAAAGTGACAGGCAGCATGGCTTCCAACCTCTCTAAGATCTGGGTTGTTAGCAAATCCATTGCCTGTGTTCTCACCATCATTAACCAGACTTAAAAAGAGAACCTCGGGAAAATCTACAAGGACAAGAAATATAAGCCCCCAGATCTACAGCCCAAGAAAACATATGCCATGCACCACTGGCTCAACAAGCATCAAGAGAACCTGAAGACCAAGAAGCATCAGCAGAAGGAGCAGCTGTACCCACTGCAGAAATACGCGGTCAAGGCCTGAGCATCACAGAGTCAATAAAGCACAAACTGGCTGAAAAAAAAAAGAAAGAAAAGGGGGTTGAGACTGGGGTAAAACCATTGAAAGGATTAAGAAATACAAATTGGTAGTTACAAAATAGTTATAGAGATGTAAAATATAGCATAAGGAATATAGTTAATAATATTGTAATGACTATGTGTGGTGTCAGATGGGTACTAGATTTATTGAGATGATCACTTCATAAGTTACATAAATGTCTAATCGCTATGTTGTACACATGAAACAATATAATATAGTATGCCAACGATATTAGAAAAAAATGTTAAATGGAAAAAAAAAAAACAGTGATACACGCTATCCCACTATGCACCTGTCAGAATGGCTAAAGTTAAGAATGTTCATTTTATCAAGTCCTGACAAAGATAGAGGAACTAGAACTTGGAGGAACTGCTGGTGGGAATGTAAAATGGTACAACTAAAATGGAAAAATGTTTGACAATCTGTCTTAGTCCATTGAAGCTACTATAACAAAATAACAGACTGGGTGGCTGATAAACAACAGAAGTGTATTTCTTACAGTTCTAGAGGCTGGAAATTCCATGATAAAAGAGCCAGCATGGTCACAGTTTGGTGAAGACATTCTTCCTCGTTGGTACCAGGAGACTTCTCACTGCATTCTCACACAGTAGAAGGGGCAAGCTGGCTCTCTGGAGCCTCTTTTACAATGGCAATAATGCCATTCATGAGGGCCTCCCTATCATGACATAATCACCTCCCAAAGGCCCCACTACTTAATACCGTTATATTTGGCATTAGGATTTAAAAATATAAATTCTAGGGGGGAAACAAACATTCACACCAGAGCAGGCAGTTTCTTAAGCTATTAAAAATATACCTAATATGTGATCCAGACAGGCTAGTCTTAGGAATTTACCCGACAGAAAGTAAGCATATGGACAGAGACTTGCATATGAATGTTCAGAGAAGCTTTATTTGTAACAACCACATAATGAAACATCAACATATGGATGGATAAACAATCTGGTATTTCTATATAAAAGGATGCTCCTAGCAATAAAAGGGAATGAACTATTGATACATGCTACAACATTAATGAATCTCAACACAGTGAGTGTAAGAAGCAAGACAAATTGAGTGTATACTCTATGATTAAATTTATGTAAAATTCCAGATAATGCTAACTAATATATATTGACAAAAAGCAGATATGTGGTTGCCTGGGGACATGTAGGGTTTAGGAGGAGGCAGAGATTACAAAGGAGCAGGAAATTTATCACATAAAAACAACACGTTAGTAGTTATTTTTGGAAGATGTCTGTGTGAAAGGAAAAGACAATAAAGCAGGATAACACAGGGTGCCTCCCAGTGACTCACAAAATTCTAGTATGTATTGAAGTTGTGATTACACATTCTGCATGATTATCATACAAATTACAAAAAAGAAATCCATACACTAGTAAGATCTAGTAAGAATTTAGTAGGCTTCCTATATATTTCTATTCTAGGAACAACATCATGATCAACTAGTCAACTACGTAGGTCTCTAGGAGTCAGAATATTCTGCTTTCAGCTTTGACTTTGCTGTCCATTATGGTAACGATGAGTGCCCTATTTTTGGAGTTTGAGTGACACCACTTGGCTGGCCCCTGCCTAGGCGGGGATATAATTTACTCCTGGTGCAGGATGGGACAAATCCCTCGATTGGGGACTCAATCCTTTGGTGACAGAGAGAGGGTCTTTGCCCCTATACAAGAAAGAATACAAGAGTGAGCCAGAGTTAGAAACGATAAAAAGTTTATTAGAGAAGGAATGATGTTCCATAGAGTGTGGTCTCCTCTCAGAGTCAGAGAATGAGACACTGAGTGTTTCAGTAATTGGGTTTATATCTGTTTCTTTATTTCTATGAACAATTACTAATTATAGGGAGTAAAGAATGGAATGAATGGTTAGGTTTAACTTTGTGCAAGGTAAAGCTTCGTTTTCCTTTTATGGTATGGGTAAACATTAATCATATGAGTAAACAGTTGTTAGTAAACTCCGCAGGACTCTTCCTTTGATCTGTACGTCTCTCCTTGTCTGGCCATATAGCTGATCAACCAGGTCTCCATTTCTAGCAGCACGTAGCAGGCTCTGAACACAACCTGGTTTACTATTTAGCTAATTTGTGTAGTTCTCACAAGTCTTCCCTATATCCTTCCCATTGCCTTTAGCTTCCCTGATTCAGTGGCAGAAGTTCCCACCGTAAATTTTGAGGCTCCCCTTACAAATTTATTCCTCACAGCAGTGGCCAAGGGTGTGTCCTGCGGACCCCCCCCAGAGTGGGTGAAAAGGCCTTAAATAGCAAATGCACTCTAACACTCAAGTCTCCCTAAGCCTGCAAACCCATTCTTCTACGGTAAACCAAAAGAAGATCTGTGATTTCTAGTTCACTTGCTGTGGACCACATTTTGGGCCACGTGTTAGCCAACCAACCAAACAAACGCTCAGAGCCCTTTCTAACTCTCCAAGCTGCAACAATAAATGCACAATCTCTGCTTAGCAGGCCCACATCAATACATTTGCCCTGATCCAACTTTACGTTCCTTCCACCATTATCCCACACCCTTAATATCCATCCCCACACATGTCTGTCTATTTCTGTCTGTATAAATTAGAGAAATCTAGTAGCTCTTTTGGAATACAGCACACCTTGGTTACACTTTTTACTTCATCTTAAGGGGCCTGCTGGGACGTGAGTCTTGTTATAGGCCTAGAGGCAGAGAGCGGTGATGGAGGTGGGTCCTGAGGAGCATCAGCAGTGTCTTTCAGGGACATTTCCTCAGGAGAGGCCATTACTCTTTCCTTGGGCAAGGCAGGGTTAATCTCCACAGACTGGGGTGGAGAGGCTGCTTCCACTGGTGAAGACGACTCATGTACTTAGGGGCTCAATGTTCCAAGCTTCATCAAGGTCTTCCCACATGTTCCCATTCCAACCGTCAGGATACCGTTCCTTCCCAGTCAATGCCTTCACTTTAAGGGTAGGTAGATATATACGGTGAGGTGGGAAGTTCAACTTGCATTGTAATTCAGTCAGAATCACAACATGAAATTCTGAGTTTTCTTTTCAGCAACCTCAGCCCCCTGGCTACAGAAGAGAAGGGTCTCTTTCAGGGCAGACATAGAAGCTTTCAGGTCATTTATGCAGTGCTTAAGCAGAGACTTGAAATCTCTGAGCCCATCCCTTTCTTTTCCCACTTTGTTGAGTGTCATTAGGAGCAACCATAAATTCCCATTATACTCTTTAGTTTGACAAAAATGTTTGAAGGTATCATATGCATGGTCACCCAGATCCTTTCCTCTTATAAGTATTTAATTAAGAGTATCCAGTGGAGAGATTTTGTGTATCTCTATTGACACATCACATCATGGTCTATTAGTGTGCTCTTTTCTACTGGAAACACAGTCATTAGTGCCTTTAATTATAATCAAATTAAAGAGCCAAATCCAGTACCCCACAACCAATACAGAAAACTCATTCCCAAGATTCTGTTCTTTAGAATCAGCCCTGGTATGAGAGGTTGCATGAGTCTGGGTTCTCCAGAGAAACAGAACAAATAAGATGTATGAATGTGTGTGTGAGTGTGTGTGTGACTGTGTGTGTGCGTGTGTGTGTGTAGAGGGAGAGAGACAGAGATAGAGAGACAAAGAGTGATTTATTTCAAGGAATTGGCTCATGCGATTATGGAGACTGGTAGATCCAAAATCTACAGGATGTGCTCACAGACTAGAGATCGGAGGGAGAGCCAAGGCTGAAGTTCAAGTCTGAGTCTGTTAAGCTGGAGACCCAGAGAAGAGTTTATGTTGCAGATCAAGTCCAAGGACCATCTGCTGCAGAATTCTCTCTTGCAGGGAAGGTCAAATTTTGTTCTGTTTTGGCCTTCACTTGGTTGGATAAGGCCCACCCTCATTATAGAGGACAATTTGCTTTACTTAAAGCCCACAGATTAAAACGTTTTTCTCATCCAAAAGCACCCAAACAGAATCATCCATAATAACGTTTGACCGCATACCTGGGCACCGTGGCCCAGCTAATTGACACAGAAAATTAACCACCACATTTTCTTTGGGTCCTTCTTTCTCTTTCATTCTCTCTTTATTTTCATTTTAACACAGGTACTATTGTATGGCAAGATGTTCACGGCATGTTTTATATATATATATTTTTTCATATAAAGTATTCTATGTAATTGGCACCACAACCCTACAAACTAGATAGGGAAAACTTTTATATTTTCTTTCTACATGTGAGAAGACTACATCTCAGAAAGGTGACGTGATTTGCTCAATGCTAAACAGCCAATATCTGGCCATTCCAGACCTTCTGAATGTAAGGTTCCTGGCTCTTTTGAATGATTTTTAGCTGACAGTGCACTGAAGGTTGCAACACTGCCCATATTTTAAACCATTTATTGACATCCATAGTATTCCAGGAGTCACCCTGGCTTTTATGATGTGTCATTTGCATGGTGTGGGGCAAGGGTAGGCATTCTCAGTGCCATTTTCTAGATCCCCTTTCGTTATTTCTGTGTGTATTACATTAGCATTCTGTTGCCTTGGACAGTAAGAGGAACTCAGGGGTTGCTGGAATTGATAATGTGGTTCTAGAAGGAGCAAGATGGATAAGGTTCTCATTTTCATTCAGCCCATTGACTTTTCAAACAGGAACCACCAGTGAATTGGTAAGAGAAGAGGGCTAGAATATTTTCCTCTCCTCATAAGGCTGCCCAGTTGCTTACGCCGCAGCTCGGATAATGTTAATACTTGTTATCGTGGGCCTGGATGGACTCTGCTGTCTTGGGTTCAGGCCCATTCTGTGGCTGAAGCAGCAGACAGGTTTTATTTTAAATGATAATCCCATGGGTCAGACAGCATACCTTGAACCCAAATTAACCTCCATTCCATTGAGAGTTCTTAAGTAATGGGAATTAAATAATATGCTTCACGGGATGGGTGGAGGGAAGTGCAAAATAAAGAAAAAGAGACATACAGAAGCTGACGGGTTCAATAAAAATAATGCAATGGTCTCTGCAAATTAAACCTTAAGCTTGAACTAATAATTCATAGCATAGTCTTTTTCACAAAGCCTTTCGTCTTGCATAAAATACACACAAACTAGGAAAGTTTAATAGATCTCCATGATGGCTCCAAAGCACTTTTCTGTAAATCATGGAAACGATAGGAGATTCAAGAGGACATATTCAGTCCAGCTTAAAGAATCTCGTTAGCATCTTCTTTGTGCCTGGCACTGTGCTAGCGACTGTAAGGAATTCAAAGATGTAGCCATTTCAAGGGGAAAAAAGAGGCATAGACTTAATCCACAAGCACACATGTGTGGTGGCCCTTTATACAGCCAGCACTGTTCCAGGCACCACAGTACCCAGAGAGAAAACTGAAAGAAGAATCCTAAGGTGTTCACTCATCAGTGACCTTAAAATCCAGTAGGGAATAACAGTGAGACAGAAAACCTTACACATAGGATAGAAGCAGAGTAGCCATTAGTAGTCAGGCTGTAAGTGTGACTGGTTTCTTAGAAGACAGAGATCGAGGTGGACTGGCGCATCTTGAAAGGGGAGTCGGAGGGCATTGCGAAACTGGGACTAGAAGGGTGTGTAAGATTTATGCAGAGGAGAGGAGAAAAAATATTCCTGGGCGAATGAGGAAAAGGTGAGCACAGGCACAGAGATGGGCATGGCACATGTGGGAGGCATCAAGGAGAGTAATCAGGACATGAAAGAAAGAACTGTTGCTGGCATCATAGAAGTGGCCCCATGGGGCCATGGAGGGCACAGTGGACCAGGAATCAGAGTGCCTGAATGCCCGGAGATATTATCCTGGCTCTGCACGTACTACGTGGGTGGCCTTGGTCAGGTCAGTTAGCTGCTTCCTGCCGGTACTCACTGTCATGTGGGGATCCTGACCGTAGCCTGCTGCTCTCCCACGCTTGTTGTAAAAACTGTAAGAGATGATGCCCAGAGAAGTGTTTCTTTAACGAATAAAATACAAATCAAGACCCCTTTTTTCCATTTTGTAGTACAGCAGCATGGTGAAGAAATGGCTCCCGAGTCTACAGTAAGTAGGATTTGCTTTCTGGTTGGTTGCAGGCAGAAGGTTAGTGGGTGTGGGGGATTGGGGTTGCTGATTAATTGATACGAAGGCAAGTTTTGCCCCTGGAGAGTGTCAGGCCTAGGGGCCTAGACAGGAGAGAGACAAATCAGCCATAGAGAGGTGTTTCTCAGGTTCTCTGCTGGGCTGTATGAGACCATGACCTCTCTGAAAGAGGTCGCTGGACCCTGACATCAGATGAAACAGATGACAGAACTCTATATAAAGGACAGTCAGGTGTGGTGCAAAGAGACTTGGACCTGGAGAGAAATTTATCTGAGATAAGATTTAAGGGTTTACCCCATACTAAATATGTGAACATAAGGAAGCAACTTCCTATCTCTGGGCCCAGGACTGCTCATCTGTCAAACTGAAGTGAAAAAAGCATCTGTCCCACTTCCTGATAGAGTGGGTTGTTGCAAGGATCAAATGCATAACACGTGAAAGGTTTCTGAAAACTCTAAAATGATAGGCCAACTTAGCTTGTTTTCGTTATGAAGCAATTAAAACCAGTTTTCTGACCAGTTACAATCGACTACTTTAGCATGCTCTATCATCACTTCGGGAAGACTGTACTTCAGAGAACTAGCCGTACCTTAGTACAGAATCAGCAGTGAAGTAGGGCTGAATTCTCATGGTTCGTATATAATTAAATCAGAACCCCAATTTAGGATGAAGATCACAGGGTCGGATCTACGTGAAAAATTAAAACAAAAACAAAAATGGATCTACAGTTAAACACAAGGGCGAATTGCCTGAGCTCTGTTTTATTCTTCCTGACCATTTGCTTTATGTAGGCAAGAACGCAGAGTTCAACAGGGTTTTCAGAACATTGTAGTTGCAAAGTGTTCTCACTCAACTTCACTACTTTACAAGCCAGACATGAGTCTAGATAAACCTGCGCTAGTTTAGTGTCCTCTCAGTACTAGCATTCTAGGCCTGGCAGGTTTCCTCTGTCCCTCTGCAGGAAAACAAAACAAAGAAACAAAAATAAAACACAGCGGGCTTCTTTAATTGGGTCTTAATTTCACACAGTTGTTATTTTGTCTCAAGTTACAAAAAATGCCTCACTCATATAGAGGGCACACAAGGGGTTGGAAGAGGAACAGGGTTTTGTGAGAGAGTGCCCTTAGGAAGCTCTGAATCTCCCCAACCAAGGGCGAGAGATGG
>NW_006440648.1:918635-921833 GCF_000325575.1 Pteropus alecto
CGGCCTGGGCCCGCCCCTGTCGCAAGACCCCAGGGCGCACCGCCAGCGCGGAAGCCCGGCCTCAGCTACCGGCTGAGTCGCCCTAGGGACCGAGGCCGCGCTCCTGGTCCCAAACCCTCGTCCGGCATCTCCGAGGAGCTGACAGCGAAGGACAAGGAGAGCAGGCGCGTTGCTGGAGGCCTGCAGCAGAGGCCCTCGCCATGCTACGGATCCCGCCGCCCCGACCCCGAAGGAGCAGAGGACAAGATCCGCAAGGGCCCTGCCGAAGAACCCGCTCGTGTTGCCAAGAAGAGCAGCCCCGCAGTCGTGGATGCCCCCTCCACGGCTCAGGCCGAGTAACAGCCCGACTCCCTCCCCAGGGACTCCCTGACCTGGGCTGCAGGTGGTGTCCCCTTGAGGAGATGGTGCCCCTTGGCGCTACACAGTCGGAACATCCATTATCGACTGGTGGATTTGTGCCTTGAGAACAGTACATAACCCCTGCCCCAAGGTTTGGGGGTAATCTATATATTTCTAAATATATAGATGTTCTATATATACAACATCTATATATTTCTATACTCCCTATTACCATCCGCTTCGGGAGTTTCTGCGTGTGCGCGCGCACACACGCACACGCACACGCACACGCACATCCAGACACGCGCACGTGCCTCTGAATCTATTCTTTTTCAACATCTGACCAGAACCACAGCTATTCTGCATCCCCAGCTGAATTAGTTGAGGTACTTTAAACATATTTCTATTTTTAATGCAAAAACGAAGACGATCTTACATTGCTGTGTGATGTTACTCACCTGAGTGGTCATTTTCTCAATAAATCATTTCGTGATGATTTCTTCTGTTATCACTGTTGTCTGATTTTTTAAAGCCTGCCAGCACATAATCGTACTGAGGCAGCCCATTCAGTCCTTTTTTTTTTTTTTTTTCCCCAGACCCAGGTTTAGCAAACATCATACCTGTTGTTCTTTCCACAAGTCACAAATTTAAGACTAATTCTGGGCTTACGGATTGAACTTCTCAGGATATTCTAAAGGGTTAGAAGACACGGAGAGGGAAGAAGTGTTCCCATCATTTTTCTTTTTCATCCTCTTCCCCGGTCATGCCATTTGAGCAAAAGGTCTGGAGGGAGGGCCCATCTACCCACGCTTACTGCTTAGGTACTCGATGAGGTAAAAAACACAAAAAAAAAACTGAGCAAAACACAATGACAAGCCCAAGAAAGTTTGTCTCCCTCGTAACAGAATTTGCCTCCTCTGTATTTCTTTTATCTTTCAATAGATTCCGTCTAATACCGTTTAAGTATTTAAAAGAAGATGGATGTGAGGGGCTAGGGGGTGGAGGAAATGTGGAGATGTGGTTCAAAAGATACAAACTTTCAGTTATAAGATGAATCAGTTCCAGGGACCTAATGTACAAGCATGGTGACTGTAGCTAACACTGTTTTGTATACTCGAAAGTTGCTGTGAAAGTCCAGCTTTAATGTTCTCAGACTGACAATAAACAAAATAGTAATTATCTGAGGCTTCTGTTCAAGGTGGCGGAGTAGGTAAATGCTGTGATTGACTCCTCTCACAACCACATCAAAATTGCAACTAAACTACAGAATCGCCTGAAGTCTAGCTGAACAGAAGTCCTACAACTGGAGATATGCAGAAGAGGCTACCTCAAGACTGAATATTGTATGTCAACTCTATTTGAAAAAAATAAAAATAGTTTTAAAAGGTTTTTAAATGCACTTGTCATGCTAATTTTAAAACGAAAAGATATGTATTTTTCCTAGAGAAACGGTTTTTGGTTTTTTGGGTTTTTTTTTTTTTTTTGCATAAATGTAAACTATTTTCACCATAAGTTTTGAGTGATTCTTTTGGTTTCCAGAAACTAAAATATTAAACATGTTTATCCACCTTCCCCGGCCCCAAATGGTAATTTTGTGAGGTGTAGGATGTGCTAATTATCCCTGTCTTGGTAAACATTTCACAATAAATACATGCATCAAACCACCACATCATGCATCTAAAATTTACACATTATATGTCGATTATATCTCAATAAAGGTGGGAAAAAGGAAGAAAAAGGAAAAAAAAACATAAAAATTGGCATGGAAGTAGGTATAATAGTTCTGCATGTCTCTGGGGCTGAAGAGAAACATTAGGTCCATAGATTCCATCTGTCTTCCTGGTTGAGTCCATCCAGGGGGCCTGTGGAGGATTCCTGGAAGGCTGAGCAAGTGCGGTTCTGCTAACTTCTGGCCCTGTCCCATCAAACAGAGAAGCTCCAACCTTCCTGTCCTGGTTTTCACTGAACATATAGTAGGGTCGGTGGATAGGTGGCAGGGGTTGGATTTGGGGGAGAAGTGGGCAATTAACAAGTGTGAAGCAAATGGGGGGGTCTTTAAAACCTCATTTTGCGAATTAAGGAAATTGGATTAACAATAGCAAAATCAAAGTACTTTTCTTGTTTTAATGTTGAGGCATATTAAACCACGGTACAGACTAGCATAAGAGATTTGAAGAGTGACTATTCAATCATTCAGTATGGCCAAATATCCTCGATCAATTGGAGCAGAAATGGTAGTGATTACTCGTTCTCAAAAATATTTGAGGGCTCACTTGCGCCAGACAGTCTGTCAGGAGCTAGGAGTTGTATCATGGTGAAGATGATGGTCTTTTCTCTCAAGGAGTCCACAGTCTTGTGGAGAGTGAGACAAAACTGGCAATGACTACACAATGGAGTGAGTGCTCTGCTGAAAGAGGAAACACAGGTGACCCAGATGATGGTAGGGTTGGCTCTGGGTTAAAGGAAACACTACTTAAGTACTTGAATTTAAAATTATATCTTGGAGTTCCAGTCAAAGTGGTGGAGTAGATGGACTCTGTATTTACCTCCTCCCATGACCACATTAAAATTGCAACTAAATTATAGAACAATTGCCCAAAAGAACCATCTGGGGACTAGCTGACCAGAAGTCCTATTACTAAGGATATGAAGAAGAAGCCACGTCGAAACTGGTAGGAGGGGCAGAGATGCAAAATGTGCTGGCCTCACACCCAGGTGTGGCAGTTGAGAATCGGGAGGGATATTTCAGCTACAGAAGTCCTCCCTGAGGAGGGAAGGGTCTTATTCCTTCATCAGGCTCCCCAGGCCAGATCACCAGTTCTGGGAAGAGGAGCCCCCACATCCTCTGGCAATAAAATC
>NW_006440648.1:921874-927490 GCF_000325575.1 Pteropus alecto
GAAACCCAAGCATCCTCTTAAAGGACCTGGCACAGTATATCTCACTCCCAGGCACTCACCCCGGGCTCCAGTGGATAGATGGCAGCTCGAGAGGTGCCAGAAACATACAGGGAGAGACCTGTATGAGAGCTGTGTTACTTCAAGGTGAGGGCTGGAGGGACAGCGGCTACTGTCCCTGTGCTGAGCCGTAAAAAATTGGAATCTGCACTGGCCTGGTGAACTCCACTTGCTCCACCCTGGTGACTCTCTGAGACCTTGACCCGCTCAATTTGCATTCGCCCTGAGGCTCTTTCGGCAGCAGGTAGCTGGCATTGGCCCACACTGCAGTCTTTCTCGGACAGCTCTTGAGGGTCTGTGGGCCCCAGGCAGGCAGCAGCTGGACTCTCTGTGTCTTGTGCCTTTTGCTGAGTGGCCCTAGGCTCAGCACCGGTGCCAAATCTGAATCTGCATTAACCTGGTGAACACCACTCACCTCACCCTGGTGACTCCCTGGGACCCTGCCTCACCCAACACATATACTGCCAAAGGATCTTTCAGAAGCAGAGCCTTATGGGCAGGAGGCATGTAGCAGCAGGGCTATATGCTGAGCTGTCCTAGGCCCAGCACTGGTGGCAGCCAGCCTCGGGTCTCACCGTGGCTCCTCCCACGTGCCTCCACGTCCAGCATAGGCAGCGATTAGACACAGATCACTTTGTAGTTCCTACCAGGTAGCCCTGGGGTGATCACAGGGAACGGCTGACCTTTGCCTGCATGGGAGCCCCTCCCAAGAGGCCCCCCAAACCATATACCTGGCGGTCAGCTACAGGCCACACAATTAGCTCCACTAGCAGCACACCTAAAGGGTGGTATTGGCAGGCACCAGAGTCCACTAGAGTGAATCTGGCTTCATGGGTCAGCCCCTGTGCAGCAGCTTATATGCTGTGGTCATGGTCATCCTCACAGCCAGACAGCCTGAGGGTCAATCACACCCACTGACATGTCAATAGCAATCAAGGCTCAACTACAACAGGAGAGCACACACGACCCACATGAGAGACACTCCTGGAGCACCCGGCTCAGGTGATCAAGGAGACTGGGCCACGCAGGCCACCTACTACATAAGGCTACTCTGCCAAGACTGGGAGGCCTAGCAGAGCTACCTAATACATAGAAACAAACACAGAGAGGAAGCCAAAATGAGGAGACAAAGAAACATGTCCCAAATAAAAGAATGAGAGAATACTTCAGAAAAAAGGACTAAACGAAATGGAGGCAAGTAATCTGCCAAATACAGAGTTCAAAACACTGGTTAATTTGCAATGACATGGATGGACCTAGAGATTATTATGCTGAGTGGAATAAGTCAGAAAGAAAAAGATAAATACCATATGATTTCACTTATATGTGGAATCTAAGGAAAGGAACAAACTAATCAAAAACAGGCTCACAAATACAGTGGACAATTTGGTGATGGACAGAGGGGAGGGGGCTTTGGGGGTCTAGGAAAATGAGGTGAAAGGTTAAAGAAGTACAAATTGGTAGTTGATAGATGGTCACGGGGATTGGGAGCAAGGGAATGTAATTAGCATTAATATATTGGCTAGGTGGAAAACCAGAAGAGAGAAGGAGCAATTAGAGAGATCATCTTATAAACTATATAAATGTCTAACCAATGTACTGTATACTTGAAACTATTTAAAATAAAATTTAAAAAACTAAAAAAAAAAAAACCCCTGCAAAACAAAACAAAATAAAACAAAACGAAAAAACACTGCTTATAAGGATACTCAAGGAACATAGTAAAAACTTCAGCAAAGAGCTAGTAAACATAAAGAAAAAAAGATGTAGAAACCATAAAAAATATAACCAGTCAGAAATGAAGAATTCATTAGAGGGAATCAACAGCAGATTAGATGAAGCAGAGAATCGAATCAGTGCTTTGGAAGACAAGGTAGCAGCAAACACCAATCAAAACAGCCCCCCACCCCCCCAAAAAAAAGTTAAAACTGAGGATAGTTTATGGGACTTCTGGGACTACATCAAGCACAACAACATCTGTATCATAGGAATATAAGAAAGAGAAGAAAGAAAGCAAGGCATCCAAATTGGGAATGAAGAAGTCAAATTGGGAATGAAGAATTCAAACATCACTTTTTGCAAATGATATGATTCTCTATATAGAAAACTCTAAAGACTCTACTAAAAAGTATTAGAAACAATAAATAAACACAGTAAACTGTAAAGATGGAAAATCAATGTACAGAAATCCATAGTATCACTATACATTAACAATGAATTTTCAGAAGAAGAAATGAAAAAAAAAAATCCCGTGGCAATTGCAACAAAAAAGAATAAAATACCTAAGAATAAATTTAACGAAGCATGAGAAGCGAGCTATACATTGAAAACTCGAAGATTATTAAAAGAAATGGAAGAAGACACAAAGAAACGAAAAGATATTCAATGTTCAAGGGTTGGAAGGATCAACATAGCTGAAATGGCCTTATTACCCAAAGCAGTATACCGATTTAACACAATCCCCATCAAAATCCCAGTGGCATTTTTAAAAGAAAAAGAACAAAGAATCATCAGATTTGTATGGAAGCACAAAATATCCTGAATAGCCAAAGCAATCCTGAGAAAAAAGACATGGTCAGAGATATCACTCGGCCTGACTTCAAATTATACTGTAAAGCAACAATAATCAAAGCAGCATGTACTGGCAGAAAACAGACACACAGACCAATGGAACAAAATTGAGAGCCCAGAAATAAACCACCATATATATGGGCAAATAATTTTCAGCTGAGGAGCCAAAAACACAGAAAAGAAAGTCTCTTCAGTAAATGGTGCTGGGAAAATTGGAAAGCCACATGCTAAAGAATGAAACTAGACTGCGATCTGTCACCATACAACAAAATTAACTCAAAATGGATCAAAAACCCAAATATAAGACTGAAACAATAAATTGCGTAGAAGAAAACAGGTACTAAACTCACAGACCTTGGTTTTACAATGGATTTTATGAATTTGACCTCAAAGGCAAGGAAAATAAAAGCAAAAATAAATGACCCTATATCAAACTAAAAAGCTTCTGCACAGCAAAAGAAACCATCGACAAGACTAAGGGGGCAAACAACTGAAGGGGAGAAGAATTTTGCAAACAAGGCCTCCGATAAGAGCCTAATATCCAAAATATACAAAGAACTCATACAACTCAACAACAACAACAACAACAAAAACAAACAATCTAATTAAAAACTGGGCAAGGGACCTGAACAGACGCTTAACCCAAGAAGACATACAAATGGCCAACAGACATCTGAAAAGATGCTCGGCTTCACTAGCTATTAGGGAAATGCAAATCAAAACCACAATGAGATACCACCTCACACCTGTTAGAATGTGATCATCAACAGGACGAGCAATAACAAGTGTTGGAGAGGTTGTGGGGGAAAAGGAACCCTCACACACTGCTGGTGGGAATGTAAATGGGTACTGCCACTATGGAAAACAGTATGGAGGTTTCTCAAAAAGTTAAGAATAGAATTACCATATGACCCATCAATCCTTCTTTGGGGAACCCAAAAGATTTGAAAACATTTATCTGTAAAGATATATGCACCCTGATGTTCACTGCAGCATTATCCACGGTGGACAAGACATGGAAACACCCAAAGTACCCTTTGATAGATGGCTGGATAAAGAAAATGTGGTACATATGTACAATGGAATATTACTCAGCCATAAGAAAAGATGAAATATTGCCATTTGCGACAACTTTGATGGATCTTGAGATTATCATGCTAAGCGAAATAAGTCAGACAGAAAAAGTTGAGAACCATATGATTTCACTCATGTGGGATAAAAAGAAAACTGAAGGCAACAAAGGAACAAGGCAAACAAACAGAGACTCATGGACACGGACAACAGTTTAGTGGTTAACAGAGGGAAGTGGGGAGGGAGGAGGTAGATAAGCATAAAGGAGGTCAAATATATGGTGATGGAAGGAAATTTAACATTGGGTGGTGAACACAGAATACAATGTACACCTAACATATTATTGAATTTTACACTTGAAACCTACATTTTATTAACCAGTGTCACCTTAATGAATTTCATAAAAACAGAAAACAAAAAACAAAAAACAAAAAACCAAAAAACAAAACAGAAAGCAACGGATTGAGAAATAATGGATGAAAACTTTCCTAACCTGGTGAAGGAAGTAGACATACAAGTCCAGGAAGGACAGAGAGTCTCAAACAAATGGACCCAAAGAGGCTCACAGCAAGACACATAATATGCCAGCTGTTAATGACAAAGAAAGAATCTTTTTATGCTCTTTTTAATTAATTAATTTATTTTTAATATATATTTATTTTTGATTATGATTGGCATACAATATTATATTATTTTCAGGTATACAGTATAGTGATTAGGCATTTATATAACTTACAAAGCAATCACCTCGATAAATCTAGTACCCATCTGACATCAAGCATAGTTATAACAATATTATTGACTATATTACTTATGTTATACTTCATATCCCCATGACTATTTTGCAACTACCAATTTGTACTTAATCCCTTCTCCTTTTTCACCCATCCCTCAAACACCCTCCCATTTGGCAACCATCGAAATTTTCTCTGTATCTATGAGTTTATTTCTGTTTTATTTGTTTATTTTGTTGTTTAGATTCCACATGTAAGTGAAACCATATGGCATTTTTCTTACTCTGGCTGACTTTCTCCACTCAGCAAAATATCCTCTAGACCCATCCATGTTGCTACAGATGGCAAGATTTCATTCTTTTTTTTTTTTTTTTTGATGGCTGAGTAATATTCCACTGTATATATGTAGCACTCCTTCTTTATTCAATCATCCATTGATGGACACCCAGGTTGCCATCATATCTTGGCTATTGTAAATAATGCAGCAATGAACACATGGGCTTACATGTCCCTTCGAAGTAGGGTTTTGAATTTCTTTGGGTAAATACCCAGAAGTGGAATTACTGGGTCTTTTTTTTTTTAATCTCTTGTTATTATCCTTTGTTTAAAGTCTACTTTGTTGGGTGTAACCATTGCTACCCCAGCTTTTTGTTTGTTTATTTCCATTTCCATGAAATATCTTTTTCCATCCCTTTACTTTTAGTCTATGTCGTTTTATTTGAAATGAGTCCTCGTAGGTAGCATATGTAAGGGGCTTGTTTTCTTATCCACTGAGCCACCCTATGTATTTTGATTGGAGCATTAAATACATTTACATTTAAAGTAACCGTCGATAGTTATGCAGTTACCGCCATTTCATTATTCATATTTTTGATCTTTTTTTTTTCCTTCTGCTTTTTTTTTTTTTTAAAGTCTCTCTAACATTTCCGGTAATACTGGTTTTGTATTGATGAACTCCTTTTGCCTTTTCTTGTCTGGGAAGCTCTTTATCTGTCCTTGGATTCTAAATGATAGCCTCACTGGGTAGAGTAATCTTGGTTGTGGGTCCTTGCTTTTCGTCACTGAATATTTCATGCCATTCCCTTCTGTCCTGCAAAATGTCTGTTGAGAAATCAGCATGGGGTGTGAACACACTGTCAACTTCTGGGGGTGGCTGGGCATTGCATTACTCTCTGGCTCCAGC
>NW_006440648.1:927719-928944 GCF_000325575.1 Pteropus alecto
TCACCAAACCCTCATGCATTCTGCAGGTCCATTTATGTTGGCATTCATTTGAAGAAGCTTCGCTGGACATGTGAGGCCAATCTTGAGAGACTGTACAAGACAAGACGTTAAGAACATAGTCAAAGAGACCACACAGCTTGATTCTGAGTGCCAGGTCTACAATTTACTAGGTGGATGACCTTGAACCAGTCATTTAACCTCTCTGTGTCTCAGTTTCCTCATCTACACAAGGGGAATAATAATGATGATGATAGCACCTACCTCCTGGGTCACTATGATGATTAATCGAGTTAATGCATGTGAAACACTTATCACAGGGCCTGGCACGAAGTAAGTCCTATGTAAGTAGCTTTTATTCATCTTTGTTGTTGTTGTTGTTGTTGTTATGTACAGTTGCTATAGTTGTGACATCTGTTGGGGGGGAGCCTCAGAAAAATCATCCCTGGAGGGAAAGGTGCACAGAGTGGTCCTCATGGTGGGGCGTGCCCTTTTCCCGCGGGGGCGGGGCCGGATGGGGTGTGGCTTAGCGCGGCGTCCTAGGTGACGTCAGAAAAGGCGTCAGCCGTACCCATAAGCACTCTGGGCTGAGCTAATGCCCGGGGAAGCTGCACGTTGAGAGCGAACGTGTCCGTTGCGCCCTTGAAGTACATACAGGCCATGGGAGCACTAAGCAGTCGCATGCCGCGGCTTTGGGAGAGGCGTGCTCCACAGCAGCCAGGTGCCGTTGGGATTGGGGAGGAAGAGGAGGTGGAGGCAGCCATGGCAGCGGTCGATGAGGTGGAGGAGGAGAGGGAAGAGGCCGTACCCACCACCAGTCAGGGCGGCCTCAAGCGGAAGACAGGCTCAGGGGGGCCTCACGAAAAAGAGCCCCACCGGAAGCGCGCCAAAGACAGTTCAGAGTCCGCTTACGAGGCACTCTTCACGAGGGGAGAAGGCAGCGATGTGCAGATCTGTGCACTGGGGGAGGCGTGGAACTTACACAGGGTCTACTTGTGCCAGTCAGGTTACTTCGCTAGCATGTTCAGTGGTGCTTGGAGGGAAACAACTATGAATACTATAGAGTTGCAGATTCCTGACGAGAACATTGATCGTGAGGCACTGCACGAGGCTTTAGGCTCCCTGTACCAAGACTCCGTGTTCATCCCACCCAGCCGAGTCATCTGCATCCTGGCCGCAGCCAGCATGCTGCAGCTGGACGAGCTGATTCAGCAGTGAGGGGAGGACG
>NW_006440648.1:931800-932527 GCF_000325575.1 Pteropus alecto
CACAGCCGCCCCCCCCCACTCATAAACCCCTCCCCCAACACACACACCCTGGTTCCATTCTGATTGCTCCCCTTTCCCCATTTCCTGCTGCTGAGTGTAGTACTTGGTTTTCATGGTCTCTCACTATGGGAACACACCCAGACTACACTGATGATCTTTTGTTGGTTGTTCTTCAACCTAAAAGTACCTTGATGTTAGTTAGACTTTACCTTTCCTAGCATTTTTAACCCCAGAAAGACATTTCAAACTTTATAACACTCTATGTTGGGGGTGAAGTGGAAGGGAGCAGTTAGATTCTATGAGGATATTCCTTTACTAAATATAGCTGTTTGTGGCATACAGCCACCATTAATTATGCATCAGAAATACTCTTTGAGCAAGTTGACGGCCTTTGCTCTTCAGAAATATTTGATATTTGAATTGTACTTGGAAAGACTGTCTTGCTTAAGAGCAGGTCTTGTAGCATCTAGAATGGAATGCCTTTGATTTATAATGGGGATTACGCGGCATCTGGAAATGGGGTAAAAGATAGGATGCTCAAGCAAGTAATCAAAAGGATGAGGTAGAAAATGTTTTTGTCAAAAAGAAAAACAAGAAAGGAAGGAAGGAGGGAGGGAGGGAAGGAGGGAGGGAGGCAAGGAGGGAGGGAGATCAGCACATGAAAGACAGCTTACCAGGCGCTGGCCAAAATGCCAGGCCTCGTCCTTCGCGAGGGAGGACCGGAACC
>NW_006440648.1:932606-935303 GCF_000325575.1 Pteropus alecto
AAGGAAGGAAAAAAGTCACTAGTTATGATTTGAATACGATGGTTTCTGATTACTGCTAATTTGAAAACTGCCGCCATCCCATTCCCTCCCAAAGCCCTACTTGTTCACATTTCATTGAGTGATTGTTGTAGTTAAAGAAGGTCAACACTTTGAAAACTCTGTTTAAGAACCCATACAAATAAATATATATTTCAAGAGTATAAAAAATAATAGAAGGTGGACATAAATTTAAAAGTTAAACAGATATAATGGTTTACTTACTCAAAATCAGAATTTTTCTTACTGGTATATATTTCTCTTCCCAATTAAATTTTATCCTTTGTCATTCAGTGAACAAATTACTTTTGACTATTTACTTACTTATTTATTTACTCTTTAAGGAGATGTGAAAGGCTTCATAATCCCAAACCCACAAACTAGTGTTAGAGTAATAATTACATAACAGTTATAGGGAATCGCTCAAGCAGGAAGCTGCTGTTGCACTCTGATGTTTGTCCTTAATTTTGCATTTTTCCTTCTTGATTTTGTGTCTGTCTTTTTTTAATAACTAAAGTTGAAGAAAGAGTAAATCATTATCCAGTAGAAGGGTAAAAATTCGTGTTTTTTTCTGTAACAATTTCACTTTTTTATATAAACCTTCTAAGCAATTTCAAATTACTTTTTTCTTGAGCTGAATGCTAGGATGCCATTTCATCAAAAACAGGTATACTCACAGGAAATTCAGAGACCACTTAGCTAGATGTGCACCTTGGCTGAAAGATCTGCTTTTATTTTCATACCCAACTAGCTTTAAATCTTTAAAATGCTCTTTGAATTTTACAATGTACAGATTTGGGTGTTTGATAATGTACAAATAGCAACAGAAACACACTCATTTAAGCATTTAAACTCTCGCAAACGCTGGCTGTTGCCATTTGCCAACTCGGGCCATTTATCCAATACCAGTCTTTGTTTTTTCACTTTTTTTTTCTTTTGATTTCGACTGCTAAGGCTGAGGAGCAAAGCTTCCCACAGTAACACTTACTTTGTTTTACAGCCTCACAGTAAAGTAAGGGGGAGACCGGGAGGCAGAACAAGATATATAGTCATGGTAATGCTATAGGAAACAATCAAACTGAGTGACAGCAAACTAAATGGCATACCAAAGGAGGGGTACCTTTATGGGATGCCATGCAGTCTTTGACAATGATGAGGATTTATCCCTGTCTCCGTCTTTCCCTCTTCATATATCTGTCACAGTCTCTGTCATTCCCAGTCTCTGTCTCTATTGTCTCTGTCTGCATCCTTGTCTATCTCCCTCCACCTCTGTCTTTGTCTGCCTCTGTCTCTGTCTCAGTCTCTCTATCTTTGTCGCTCTGTCTCTGTCTTACTGTTTCTTTCTGTTTCTATCTCTGCCGATCTGTGTCTGTCTGACTGCCTGTCTGGGTCTCTATCTTTCTATCTCTGTCTCTCTGTTGCTTCTGTCTATGCCTGTCTTTATCTGTATCTCTCTGTGGCTCTGTCCCTCTTTCTCTTTCTCTTTCTGTCTGTCTCTGTCTTTCTCTTTCTGTCTCGGTCTGTATCTGTCTCAGTCTGTCTCTGACACACACACTCTCTCTCTCTCCTTATGTCACTACCTCTCTCTTTCTGTTTGTCTTTCTCTGTCTCTGTGTCTACCCCCCAGTCTGTCTGTCTCTGTCTTTCTACCTGTGTCTATCGGCTTTTGCCTGTCTCCTTGTCTCTGTCAGTAATTGCCCTTGTCTGTCCTAGTTTGTACGTGTCCCCATCTCTCTGTCTCTGTCTCTGTCTCACTGTCTCTCTGTCTCTCTGCCTCTGTCTGTCTCTCTTCCCATATACATACACACACATATATACACACACACGTGTGTGTGTGTGTGTGTGTGTGTGTATATATATATGTCTTACTGTTAAATTGTACACCAGAAATTTATTGGATTTCATTAACCAATGTCACCAAAAAAATTAATTTTTTAAAAAAAAGAAAATCTTAAAGAATTCACTAAAAACTACTGCAACTAATAAACAAGTTCATCATGGTTGCAGGACGCCAGACCAACATTCAAAAATCAAACATTTTTTATATACTAGCAATGAAAAATCTAATTAATAAGAAAAATAGCTCATTAACAATAGCATCAAAAAGACTAAAATGCTTAATTATCAATTTAACAAAAGAAGTATAATACTTGGACATGGAAAAGTACAAACATCGACCAGAGAAATTCAAAACATCCAATTAAATGGAGAGACAGTTTATATTCATAGATTGAAAGACATTTGTTAAGATGAAAATGTCCCTAATTTTGCCTATAGATTCAATTTAATCCAGCAGACTTTTTGTAGAAATTTACAAGAAGAGCCACAAATTTATATGGAATTGAAAAAGATGGGGTAGTGTCTATCCAGAAGGTCTCCAGGAAGGTGCTCACCAAGTCTCAACCACAGAATTTGGAAATAAATATGCCTCATGAGAGTTAAAATAGTAAGACGTACCTATTCTATAAGTGCGTAACCAAAACTATGCGATTAAACTTGAAATTTTAAATTGGGATCTTTGAAAAATAATACATTGAAACAAAACCCAAAGTTTCAGTGTCATCACCTGTTCAGCTAGGGGCATGACTCCTAAGACATTTGTGTTCTATGAGTCTGCATGAGTCCACCCTTTTCTTGTCCACTCTGTTACCTGGGTCTCTC
>NW_006440648.1:935322-939902 GCF_000325575.1 Pteropus alecto
TTGAAAGCGGTGTATAATATGCCCCATATCCCAAGGTTTATTTGCTTGAGTGCAGTCGCCATCTAAATGTCATAGACTCTGAAATTCATAGCCTATGCCCAGTCCTCTCTTTTTACTCCAGAGCTATATCCAACAGTCTGCTCCACAACCTAGAAATCTCAAAGGTGCTACAATATACAAAGGAAAAAATAGAACTTATGGTCCAGGTAACAAATTTTAATATAAGTGTAGCTGCTTTTCTCATTTGAATAAATGAATAGAGAGACATTGATGGTGGTAAAGTGATTATAACCGAGCTGTTTGCGGAAAGCTATACTTTCTCACGTGTTTGTGTTTCAAAAATAAAATGTTGCCTGCATAGGTTTTCTGATCATCTAATGTCTTATAGGATGTGGAAATAAGAGGGGTGGAGGAATATTTGTCTGTTCATGGTGTTCTGAAGATAAGCAGCATTTTTTTTCTAGTATGCAAGAGAACTGAAATTTACCTCAAATTTAGAAAATAAATAGCTAATTGATATAGGAACAGTCTTTAGGAATGATTTGATCTAACAGTGCATGTGAAAGTTTGATTTCGACTGTGAATACATTTTCCAGATCATTTGCTGTGAATATATCCCCAGCTTAAACACCAAAGGATGAATTTACTCCATATTGTAGCAAAATTCAACTATCGAATTTGGCTTAAGGCTTAGGAGCAGGGTAATATGACACAGTAGAAAGGATGAAAATAATTTGGACAAATTCATGCTAAGATTTGAATACTTGAAAGATCCTTAATTCTCTGAGACGTATTCATCACATAAGCACAATGCATTACATCGGTGATACTTGTTAATTATTAAAAATAAAAGAAGGCAATGGTAAAAATAAGAAGCTAAAAGCAACTGTTGTTTTTGATTAGCATGTTTGAAGTATGTAGAATTTTATGAAGAACTGTGGCTCTAAGTGAATTAAAAATTTCCAAGCAGTCATGAAGAACATGTTTGGGGTGAAGACAAGTGATTGAGTCGGGTCCACCAGCAGGAGAGGAGACTTCTGGTAGAGCTACATTCTCCAATATGGTAGCCACTAGTCATATGTGATTACTTAAACTGATTAAAAATAAATAAAATTGAAAATACGGTCTCTCAGTCTTATTAGCTACATTTGAAGTGCTCAAGAGCCACATGTGAATAGCAGCTACTGTACTGTGTACAGCAGAAATATAGAGCATTTTTATCAATGCAGAGAGTTCTGTTAGTGCTGTTTGTTAAATAAGGCTGTTCTATAATCAGTTGCCTCGAATGAATTTTACTTTTCCTTCTACTTCTGAATATATAGGTTGTCTGGATAACTTTTAAGTGGGCTGGTGATGTTTGTTGGGGTGGAGAGGAGTTAGAAAAATAAAAATACACAGTGGCCACGTTTAGATTAATAGGGTCTCATTAGTCTCATTGTGCTTGTTGAGACATTATGGAGGCTAGGGACAGCTTGGAAAAGTTTGGTAATGATACAAAGGGATAGTTTATTCTGAATCCCTGTCTGGCACTTGAAGAATTCAGGTTTTGTCTTCTGTAGCCCACAACACATCACTTGGTTGTCAGATCCTCATCTCAAACTCATTGTCTAAAATACAACTTTGCTTTTCTTCTCCCATTCCACTAGCATGGAAATCCATTTTCAATATATTTTCTCCTTGGCTTTCACTCTTTTTATTATTAATCTCTCCACCATTATGTCGACCCTCTTCTCAGTCTCAAGGCCTTGGAATTGTTCATTGAAAGCATACAAAATAAATGTCATTGTAAACTGAAAATTACTTTATAAATATTAGCATATGGGGCTATTGTAGTAATCATATTTGACTCTTCATTTTGATTTGTCATTAAGTTTAACGTTATATAGTATGTCAATGACTTCTAGCTAAAGACCACCAGGAACACATTTATACTTGAAAAAGTTGGATTTATCATTCGTTGCTGTGAAAGAACATGCCCACTATAGGGAAAGTTGGGCCGTATAAGTAAAAGGGTGATAGAAAAGGCATACTAAAGGATTTGGGTTTGTGTTATGTGATTTGGGTGAGGGTTTAAGGAAGCAGAGTTTTGATCTGGATTGGATGCTGTTAGGTATAGAGAGCATGCCTGTGACTAAGTACCTTAATAACCCTCTTGTATAGAGAGAACAGATTAGAGAGAGATTAAAGCTGTAACTACTAAAAACAAAGAATCAAAGAAAGCAAAAACAAAACTAGCAGTCATTCATATTAGCTAGGAAAGGTGTGTATGGTGGCTTGTAAAGTGGTCTTGCTTTTGTCTGTGTTTAGAAAAAAATTTTGATCTGCCTTTGTTTTGTCTCACTTAATCATGGCCTCAGAATGACCTTGTCTGAAGTTGGCATCATGTGAGATTTTTTAAATGTCCAATAGGAGAATGAAAAGTCCTAGCCTGGATGTCAGAAGATTTTTTTTCTTTTTTAGTACCCCTAATGGCCAAAGACAGACAACACTGGGCTATAAGACATTAATCTATGTTATCTAGATTTTCCACCATTGCTCTGATTTTGCTCATCAACAGTTCGTTTAGTTAAAATGGAATAGTGCAAATGCCTCTGTGATGAAATCTGGACAATTTAGGTAAAGATGGACTAATTCCTTAAAAAAAATACTAAAATGCCCCTAGGATTAAATAGATAACATGAATATTCTTACAACTATTAAATAAATTGAATTCGTAGTAAAAAAAAAAAAAATTCCCCAAAGGAAATTTCCAGGTACTTGTGATTTCATTTGATAATCATTCCAATCAGTTAAAGCACGAATAATACACACCATATACATATTTTTTTGCAGAAAATTTAAGAGGAAGAAATACTTCAAAATTCTATAACTCATGTTATGAGGCTGAGATGACCCTGATACTAAAACTAGATAAAGATATTACCAGAAAAAGTTATCTATAGTCCATTAACCCTAAAAGACATAGATAAAAAAATTGTGAAGAAAATATTAGCAGACCATGTCTAGCAACATGTTAAGAAGAATAACACACCATTACCAAGAGAAATAGATCATGGGGATGCAAGGCTGGTTCAATATTTGGAAATTAAACAATGTAAACCAGCATATTAACAGATTAAAAAGAAAAACTACATGACCATCACAATTGATGCAAAGAAAGCATTTTGACAAAATCCAACATTCACTCGTGATTAAAACTCTTCTAAATGTAGGAATAGACTGATACTGTCTCAAACAAGTAAAACATATTTACAAAACAAAAACAAAAAGAAAAAAACAAAAACAACCTAGAGCCAACATTATATTTGATGATGAATTACTGAATGCATTTCCCCTGAGATCAGGTACGGCAGGTAATGAAGTTCTATCCCAACATCACACTGAAAGTCAGCTGATGAAATAAGGCAAGAAAAAGAAATGAATATACATGCAGTTTGGAAAGGAAAAAAGTAAAATAATTCTTACTTGCAGTTAATGTAAATGTCTACGTAGAAAAATCCAAAGAATTTACAAAAAAAAAAAATCCTTCTAAAACTAATAAGGGAGTTTAACAAGGTGGCTGAATACAAGGTCAGCACACAAAAATCAAACTTATTTTTATGCATTAGAAATGTTCAATCGTATGCAAAACAATGAACCTCTACATAAGCCTGACTCCTTATGTAAACATTAACTCAAAGTGGATCAGAGGTTTAAATGTAAACTGTAAAATTATGAAATTTTGAAAATAAAGCATAAGAGAATATCTTTATAAATTAGGGTTTGGCAAGGACTTATTTCATATGATCCATAAAAAAGAAAATGGATAAATTGAACTTCAAGTTTAAAAACTTTTGTTCTTCTAAAGACACTATTAAAGAAGGAAAGAATAAGCTACAATCTAGAAGAAAATCTGTGCAACTCAAATATCTTAAATGGGATTTGTATTCATAATATATAAAGAACTCTCAGTACAAATTGGTAGTTACCAAATAGTCATGGAGATGTAAAGAATAGCATAAGGAATATAGTCAATAATATTGTAATAACCATGTGTAGTGTCAGATGGGTACAAGAGCTATTGGGGCGATCGCTGTGTAAGTTATATAAATGTCTAATCACTACGTTGTACACCTGAAACTAAGATGATATTGTATGCCAACTGCGTTTGGAAAAAAAATTATTAAAATGTAAATCTCAAAAAAGACAAATGAAAGAGAAACAGAAAAAAACTCTCAAAACTCAACATAAGTGAATAAACAACCTAGTTGTAAAGTGAGCAACAGACATTGAGACTTCAAGCAAAATGATATAAGGATGGCACATGAGCATATGAACAGCATTTAACATCATTAGCTATTTGGAAGATGCAAATAAATCTAATATGAGATACCGACACACACCTATTTGGATGACTCAAACTATACACACATGCATGCACACACACCTTGCCAAGTGCTGGGGATGATGTGGAGTTACTGGAACTCTCAGATGTTGCTGATGCAAATGCTAAAAGTTGGAGCCACCTTGAAACATGGTTTGGCAATTTCTTCTAAATTTATTTGTTTTTTTATTTATTTTTAAAATATGTATGCATGTAT
>NW_006440648.1:939987-941381 GCF_000325575.1 Pteropus alecto
GTATATGATACTATATTAGTTTCACGTGTAAAACATAGTGATTAGACATTCATTTAATTTACAAAGTAATTACACCAGTAGACCTAGTACCCAGGCTGACACAATACATACCTATCACAGTATTATTGACTATATTCCTTATGCTATACTTGACATCCCCTTGACTATTTGGTAACTACCAATTTGTACTTATTAATTTCTCCTCTTTTTCACCTATCCCCGAACACCTTCCTATCTGGCAAACAACCAACTGTTCTCTGTATCTATAAGTTTGTTTCTGTTTTGTTTGTTCATTTTGTTCTTTAAGTTCCACATGTAGGCGAAATCATGTGACATTTGCCTTTCTTTATCTAACTTATTTCACACAGCCTAACAACCCAGAGGACCATTATTGTTGTTGCAGATGGCAAGATTTCATATATATATATATTTTTTATGGCTGAATAATATTCCATCATATATATGTACCATTTCTTTATCCATTCACTTATTGATGGGCATTTAGATTGATTTCATATCTTGGCTATTGGATATAATGCTGCAATGGATGTAAGAATGCACATGTCTTTTGAATTAGTGTTTTGGATATATCTTGTTTGGGACTTTGAGCACTTCCAAGCTTGTATATCTATTTCATTTGCCAGCTTAGAGAAGTTTTCTTTCATTACTTCCTCAAATAGGTTTTCAATTCCTTGTTCTCTCTCTCTTCTCCTTCTGGTACCCCTATGAAGCGAATGTTGGTATGTATGATGTTGTCTCAGAGGCCCCTTAAACTATCCTCAATTTTTTGAATTTGTCGTTATTGTTGTTGCTGTTCTGATTGAGTGTTGTCTGCTACCTTATCTTCTAAAGTGCTGATTCGATCCTCTGCTTCATCTAATCTATTGTTGATTTCCTCTAATGTATTCTTCATTTCGGTTATTGTATTCTTCACGTCTGACTGGTTCTTTTTTTTTTTATGTTTTATATCTCCACTTTTATGTTTTCTATCTCTTTGTTAAAGTTCTCAGTGAGTTCATCTCCTCTTCCCCTAAGTTAATTGACCATCCTTATAACAAGTGATTTGAACTCTGCATCTGCTAGATTGCTTGTCTCTATTTTGTTTAGTTCTTTTTCTGTAGCTTTGTTTGTTCTTTCATTTGAGGATATATTTCTTTGTCTCCCCATTTTGGCTGCCTTCCTGTGTTTGTTTCTATGTATTAGATAGGGCTGCTATGTCTCCCATTCTTAGTAGAGTAACCTTCTGTAGTAGGTGTGATGTGGGTCCCAGCGGCACAGTCTCCCTGGTCACCTGAGCCATGTGCTCCAGGTAGGTTCTTCGTATGGGTTGTGTGTGCCCTCCTGTTGCACTTGAGCCTTGGTTGCTATTTGTTATTCAGTGAGAGAGACTGACC
>NW_006440648.1:941887-948210 GCF_000325575.1 Pteropus alecto
CAATGGAAGTGGCTTGGGTGGGCCTGAAATTTGGGTGAGACGAGGTCACCCAGGATTTCTCCAGGGCAGGGTGACCAATGTTAGCCAGGTTGATGGAGACTCAAATATTGCAGCAGCCTGCATGCTGAAGCGTGGTAGGGCTCAACGAAGGAACAGTGGCCTCCACCAGCACTTCTGTCTGGAAGAAGGCTACCCCTCCAGCCCTCGCCCTGAAGCCAGACAATTCAATTCCTCCGTGTATGTCCCTGGAGCCTTTTGAGCTCATGCCCCAGCACTGGAGCTCAGAGCAAGTGAGTTCTTCATGAGGTATGTCTGTGCACTGGCCCTTTAAGAGGGAAACCTGGGACTCTCACAGCCCTGATTCACAGCCCTGGTTCTCAGACACAATCTCTACTGATTTCCACATCTAGATTTTGTGGGGAATTCTCTTCCTGGCACTGGAACCCTGGGCTCAGGAGCCTGGTGCAGGGCTGAGACCCCTCGCTCTTCAGGGAGGACATCCGCTGCTGAGAGATCCCTCCTGAATTTTTTTAACCACCACACATGAGTGTGGGGCAAGACTTTTCGATATCTTCACCCCTCCTGTCAGTCTCAAGGTGGCTTCTTCTGTATGCCCTAAATTGTAGGACTTTTTGTTCAGCTAGACGTCAGGCAATTTTCAATGATTGTTGCTGTATATTTTGATTGTAATTTAGATGTGGTCATGAGAGGAGGCAAGGACAGCATTTACCTACCCTGCCACATTGACTGGAAATCCTTCTTCCAAACTAAACCTACACTTCCCATATGATACAGCAATCCAATTGCTGGGTATCTAACCTAGAAAATTAAAAACATATTTGGGAGAAAAAAAATGGTGTAGATGGTAGAGGCTTTGTTCATCCCTCTTGCGAGCAAATCAAAGTTGTGACAGAATCATGGAGCAAAAAGCAAGGAAAATCACCTGGGATCTAGATGAACAAGTCCTGTAACTAGGGAGAGAAATAAGAAATCAACCTGCAATGGGAGGAGGTAGGACGGGACGAACATGCGAGGCTGCCCAGTCCCGAGGTCCCGAGTGGCTGAGTGGGACAGAAGCCATAGCAGCGGCAGCTGGCAGCTGCAGATGCCTCTTAAAGGGGCTGTGTCCTTGAGTGGACTTTCAAGGTGACACTGAACACTAGCAATGGTTTGGCTGCATGGAGGGAACCAGGGACTTCTAGGGGAACTCTGAGTTGTTGGAGTGAAGGCCAGAGGCTAGGGTCTCTCCCAGACAGAAGTGCCGGCAGTACCCATTGTTCCTCAGTTGAGCCCTCTCTCCTCCCATTGTGCTAACACAGCCCCGCCATAGCTGAGACGTCATCAAACTGGATAACAGAGGTCTCTCTGCCCAGAGGTTTCCCTGAAACTCTGCCTCCCCCAACTCATGGCCCCACCCAAGCCACATCCAGGTGTATCCTCGGCAAGTCAGGTGCTCCTTGCTGAGCAGAGGCATGACTCACACTAATGGCAGCTGGCCTCAAAATCTGGCATGTTTTTTTGAGGCAACTATAAGCACAGCATCTGTGGATTGCTTGCTGAATCTTAACATATGTCCCTGGAGGGGAACAGACTGGGACTAAACTTGGCCTGCAGCTGAACTCCTCTCAGGACTGTGCCACTGGAGACCTACTACACAAAGCCAAGCTAATAAGATCGAGAGACTTAGGAATTTTGCTTAGTACATAGAAACAGACACAGAAAAGCCACCAAAATGGCAAGACAAAGAATCAGAAATCATATGAGAGAACAGAACAGAGATCCAGAAATAATGAAGTCAAGCAATTGAACAGATGCAGAGTTCAAAACACTGGTTATAAAGATGCTCCATGAACTTAAGGAAAGTATAGTTGAATTCAGTGAGAACTTTAACAAAGGGATAAAAGAAAATCATAAAAATGGAAATAGAAATTATAAAATAGAACCAGTCAGAAATGAACACATTATCTGAGATGAGGAGTATATTAGATGGAAAAAATAGAGTGGATAAAAAAGAGGATTGAATGACAGATATAGAGCATGGACAAGCTGGGGACACTCAATTAGAATGGCAAGAGAAAAGAAGCCAAGACTATAATAATAATTTAAGGAGCCTATGGGACACTGTTAAATGTAAAACTATTTGTGTCATAGGGGTATCTGAAGGAAAACAAGACGTTGAAGAGCTATTTGAAGAAATAATGATGGAAAACTTCCCTCACCTGGCGAAGGAAATAGACATACAACCCCAGGAAGTTCAGAGAGTCTCAAAACCAGGAACCCGAAGAGGCCCACACCAAGACACATCATAATTAAAACGCCAGAGGTTAAATACAAAGAGAGAATCTTAAAAGCAGCAAGAGAAAAGCAGTTAGTTACCTACAAGGGAACACCCGTAAGACTGGTAGCTGATTTCTCAAAAGAAACCATGCAGGACAGAAGAGATTGGCATAAAATATTCGATGTGATCAAAACCAGGCTCTACAACCAAGAATACTTTATCCAGCAAAGCTATCATTTAGAGGCAAAGGACAGATAAAGAGTTTCCCAGACAAAAATAAGCTAAGGAATTTATCAATACCAAGCCAATATTACAGGAAATGTCGGAAGAACTTCTTTAAGAAGAAAAAAATATGTACCCAAATCAGAAATAAAAAATGGCAATAACTACCTTCCTATCAATAAGTACCTCAAATGGAAGAGAATTAAGTGCTCTAAGCAAAAAATAGAGTGGCTGAATGGATAAGAAAACAAGACTCCTACATATACTGCCTACAAGAGACTCACTTCAGATTAAAAGACACACACAGACTAAAAGGAAGGAGATGGAGAAAGATATTGCCTTGATGGATCTAGAGGATATTGTGCTGAATGAAATGGGAAGGATAGTGAAAGACAAATATTGCATGATTTCACGTACATGAGGAATCTAAAGAACAAATAAATAATGACAGCAAGAGCAGTAATAAACTCATGGATACAGAGAATATTTTGAGGGCTACTAGATGGGAGGGGGATTGGGGGAGATGAGAAAAAAGGCAAAGGGATTAAGAGGTACAAATGGATAGTTGCAAAATAGACATGGAGATGTAGAGGGTAGCATGGGGAAGATAGTTAATAACGTAGTAAATGTGTAAAGGGGAGGAAGGGTACTAGATTTAGTGGGGTGACCACTTTGCGAGTTATATGGATCTCTGATTTCTAGGTTGTACTACTGAAACTGGTATATTATTGTATGCCAATTATAACTGGAAAAAAAACCTCATTGAATTGCACAATGTAAATACAAGCAACTAATTGTTTATTATATTTCAATAAAGCTGGGAAAAAATTTTTAAACATATTTTCACTAAAAAAATTGTATGCAAATGTTTATGACAGGTCTAAGCATATTTCACAAAAACTGGAAACAACTCAAATGCCTTTCAACAGATAAATGCATAAAACAAACCATAGTACACCCATACGTTTAAATTGAATGAACTACTGATGCATGTAACAACATGGATAGATTACAAGGTCCACTATAATTTCACTTATATATCATTGTCAAAATGACAAAATTATACTGATGGAAAATAGATCAGTGGTTGCCACGATTTGGGGCCAAGGTTGTGGGGTGATGGAGCGGTTCCATATCCTGGTTATGGTGATAGTTATACTAATCTATTCATTTGTTAAACCTCATATAATTGTGCCAAAAGAAAAAAGAAAACAAAAACGTACATTTTACAGTGTGATAATTTGAAAAAAATATTTTTAATTGTTAAATTTTTAAAGCGCGTGCACACACGCACACACACGTACATACACACTACCACTACGCATCTATCAGAATGGCTAAAGTTTGAAATGCTGGTTTTTATTAAGTACTGGCAAGGATGTGGAGGAACTAGAATTTAAACTGCTGGTGGGATTCTGAAATGGCAAAACTACATTGTAAAAGTGTTTGGCAATCTGTCTTAGTCCATCGAGGCTGCTATAACAAAATGACACAGACCGGATGGCTGATAAACAACAGAATTGCATTTCTTACAGTTCTGGAGGCCTGAAAGTTCAAGATAAAGAAGCCAGCATGGTCACAGTTTGGTGAGGGCTCTCTTACTGTTTGGCACCAGGCACATTCTCACCACATTATCACATCGTGGAAGGGGCAAGCTAGCTCTCTGGAGCCTCTATTACAAGGGCATTAATGCCATTCATGAAGCCTTCACCATCATGGCCTAATCACCTTCCAAAAGCTCCACCTCCTAATACCATCACATTGAGCATTAGGATTTCAATATATGAATTCTGGAGGGAAATAAACATTCAGACCATAGCAGGCAGTTTCTTAAACTAGTACCCATACACCTACCATACGATCCAAAAAATGCTAGTCCTAGGAATTTATCCAAGGGAAAGGAAAGCACATGAACATAGACTTGTATATGGAATGTTCAGAGAAGTTTTATTTGTAATAACCAAATAATGAAACGTCCCTAAAGACCATCAACATAAAAAAGGATAAACAATGTCTAACCACTATGCTGTTCACCAAACTAATATAAAATAATATTGAATGTCACTGTAATTGCAAAATCAAAATTAAAAAAAATGTGGCATTTCTATATAATGGAAAACTCCTAGCAATAGATGAAACTGTTGTTACATGTTACAACTTAAAAAAAAAAAATCATCTCAATATGTGGAGTGTAAGAAGCCAGACAAAATGAGTATATACTCTACGATTAAATTTATGTAAAATTCCAGACAATGCTAACTAATATATATCGACAGAAAGCAGATTAGTGGTTGCCTGGCGACTGGTGGGAGTTAGGAGACACAGGAGCCAGAGATTACAAAGGAGCAAGAGCAGGAAATTTATCACATCAAAACAACACATTAGTAATTATCCCTTGGAGCGTGTGTGCGTGAAAGGAAAGGTGAATGAAGTAGGACAACAATGGGTGCCTCCCAGTTACTCACAAAATTCTAGTCCTTGTGGAGGGCAGCAATCATGCATTTTGCCTGATTAATGTATAAATTACAACAAAAAGTTTTATACACTTCTCTATATGTGTAAAACATTTAGAAAATACGTGTAAAATCATGAAAATTATATATATATATAATTTGAAAATAATCATAAAAAATATATATATATATATATTTCATTTAAATAACTGTAACTATAGAGTTATATTGTAGACCAGGGATTCATACAGTATTAGAGATGGGTAGAGTACTATGATCATCGACTGTGAACCTCTTAGTTTACATGGAGAATAGTGAAAGGACTTGTTTCAGGTCAAACAACTAAGACTTGAGACACTTTACTTCCACGGGAAGTGTCATTATTCTACCTTCCTTTCTCATCTCTTGAGCTAGCTCTCTTTCTGTGACTTCTGTTAAATCCTCTGCTCCCTCGCATATAAAATATGTTTGCATACACATATGAACATTACATATATACATGCATGCATGCATACATACATATATACATGGTGTGCTGCTAATGTTTAACAACCAACTCTGTAGGAGGAGGGGCAAATTTACAGTACACACTTGCCAATTTCCCTGTTCTAATTTCTCCCACCATGACTGATTTCAAGCTACGAACGTGATGTCACTGAATGCAGAGTTTTGGAAGCGATATGCAATAAAACGCCATTTATAGCTTTTTCACACTATAATCTACAGTAGACAAAAATAACCCCAAGAGCACAGATTGATACTAAAATGTAGTAAAATAACTAGGAAAAATATGTTTTGAGTGTTTACTGACTTTGGTTTGGTCTGCCGGTGGTCATTGGCACCAATTCACCATCAACAGAAACCCTCGGCTTGGGGTGCAATGAAGAAGGAAACTTTATTCAGTGCAAACAGCTTAATTGTGATACCGCGTGAGGCTGTGAGACAGCCCTGGGGAGAGGTGGCCCTGGGGAGAGGTGGCCCTGGGGAGAGGTGGCCCTGGGGAGAGGTGGCCCTGGGGCGAGGCTGCCCTGGAACAAGGCAGCTCTGCTCTGCTCGGATGGGCTCCACCTGTTCTGGTCTTCTCTGCTCTGATCCAGGGAGACTTCTTTGGTGTGACAGCCCCAGCTAGGGAAACATTGTTTTCTGCCTTTGTTTGAAAGAGAAAATGCACCCTCTGAACCAGAAAGGAGCTGACTTATGTATACAAAAGTCCCCGCCGCTGATCTCTGTCCTCATGCAAATGAAGGCTCCAAATCTTCGCAGTTTGATTGGTCCAAAAGGGGCTGTCCTGATTGGTCAGATGGAGCCACTCTGATAATTGGAGATGATTGAACCCAGCGTGAGCGAGCTCAAGGCCTTCCTTGTCCATG
>NW_006440648.1:948271-949345 GCF_000325575.1 Pteropus alecto
GGGGTGGGATACAGCTGTGTAGGTCCCACTGGACAGGGAAAGCCTCAGTCCTATTGGTCAAAATACAATTCCAAGAACTCCTTTGTAAGGTTTGGTTCCCACAGCAGGAACACAGTGCAGGCGGGCAGTTCAATGTGTGAGGCAGGCAGTTTAGTGCAGGCTTCTCCCTAAAGCCCGGCTTGCATGAGAAGCCTCTGTTTAGAAATGGCTATGAAGCTGTTTTTAAATTTGAGCCCAGTTACTCACCAGGAGCCCTTCTTAGTATGTATCTTCTTTCAGACAGTAAACAGTTTTAAGGTAATTTATCTAATTGCAATTTTATATAATTTATATTTACTAATGGTATGCTTACCAACTGGCTCATAAAATTTTCTAAAATTTTAATGATTGACTATCATCAGTTGGTTTGAGCCAGCTCTAGCATATCACTGCTGCATAAACAAACACAGATTTTTATGTGTGCTTCAAAAGTTACTTGTAGAATTTCTTCCCAATTGTAAAACAAAACAAAACAAACCCTCCCCCCCCAAAAAAAACAGTGTAATTTTGCATCGACTTTATTTGTAACATTTTAGAATTTGGTAAAATAGTGGATTAATTTTATGGACTATTCTTTGATCATCCTTACTGAAAATGGTAGAATTGAATAGCCGCCATGTATATAAAGTCAAAAAGGTGAAATAAGTAATTTGAACCTACTATAGATAGATGATTTAATACTGGAATCACATTTCTCCAGCTGTGTTTTTATATTTATCTAAAACTTTATGTCACATTACTTACTATTGTTCTTTCCTTTCTTCCATGTGTGTGTGTGTACACACATATACATATGGAGAGAGAGAGAGAGAGAGAGAGAGAGAGAGAGAGAGAGAGAGAGAGAGAGAGAGAGAGAGAAGGCGAGAAAGAGAGGTTTTCATGGTCAGCTCACACAATTATGATGGTGTGATAACTACTTATAATATTCTGTAATTGATGTTTTGATATTTTGGGATCATGGGGCCATGCTAATGCCTCAAGGTTGTTTGCACCTCCGCCTTTCCAGTGTCTTTGCAGGTGTGTAAAAACCTTTCT
>NW_006440649.1:0-1495 GCF_000325575.1 Pteropus alecto
GCCTGCTCTTGGCTGGCTGCCTTTTCCTGCAGCTCGAACCGACCAGGTACTGAAGCCTTGTTGTATTGTGAGTAATAAACTGCATGTCTCATTCTGCTGGCCCTCCTGGTGTTTTTTGTTTTGTTTTGCTCTTTCAGAATATCAAAGACCCACGTGCCAGTTCCTGGCTTGGAACTCCTGTTAAAATTGGCAGGATGTTCCGGAAAACACCCTGGTGGAGGTAGCCTCCTCTACTGGGACATCCAGGGGGAATCCAGAGTCTGCCAAGAGGAAGCCCATGTGGAAGTTGGCTGGGAGGAATCCTGATGCTGAGGGGAATCCCGGGGTGGGCCTTCAGGCACATATTGTTTGAGGTGGCAAGCCTTGTAGATTCCTGGAGCCTACCACCCAGGGAATGGGGGTACACCTCCACTACGCCTATGAGCCTCTTAAGTTTCTGCTGAAAGTAGGGAAGTATTGTTTCCTAAAAACTAAGGAGCTACAGGCAGCGCAGTGGGATGGCCCTTCCTGCAGGTCCTACGTGAAGCTATTACCCAACAGATGCAGGCCAATAAAAGAGTGAAAATGCTGGAAGAGGAAGAGAAGTTAGAGACATGCTAGTCACACAGGCTAATAATAAAGATGTCTTGGGCAACAAAACAGGCCAGTGAGCAGCTGCGGGACCTAGCCTGCCGCTTTGAGAGAGAGCAGGGATGAAAGCCAACAAGGGAGCGTGTGGCCGTACAGTCGGAATGGAATCCCTGTAAGTTGGACCCCACCGCAGAATGGGAGTTGGAATCAGATGAGGAGGTCGAACTGTCCCTCCAGAGGGAGGGCACTGGTGCAACTCAGGCTCACTGGGATATAGTTCAGAAGTTAAAGACTCAACAGGACCACCCAGCCGGGCAGGACCCAAGGAAACTGCCTCCTCCCTTAAAATATCTACACACCTCTGCCGGCCATGTACACCAGTGGAGCTGGTAGAACTGACCGCCAAGTTCTGCCAGAAAGGATCAGAAGCCATTGTGGGGTGGCTTCTTTGCCTCAGGGACACGGGTGTGGACAGTGTAGTACTGTCTGGGGATGAACTGACCAGACGGCCTCTGTCACCACCCACCCTTCCTTGCACCAACGCATACGTGCGGCAATCCAGTATCGAGAAAATGTGTCGCTGCTGAATTGGTTCGTGGCAGGCTGCTGCGCAGCGTGGCCAAACAAGGGGGACCTATCGATGGCCCAGCCATGTTGGATGTCTATGCCAGAGCTGTAAATGTTCCTCAGAGAGATGGGAATGTGACATGCTATTTACATCGAGCCTTTTGAGGACCTGACATGGTGCCTTTTACTGCTGGAATGTGGGACCGCATCATCCAGAAAGCCCCATCAGCCTCTTATGGAACCTTACTACCAGTCCTGTCCACCCGAGTTGGGAGAACAGTTCACGTGGCAGCATGGGCTGTTGTGGATTTGGGGGAAATTGAACTGGCTAGACAGAGAGGAGGGGCCCAACAGGTTC
>NW_006440649.1:3282-24143 GCF_000325575.1 Pteropus alecto
CTCCTCAGACATTCATCTAGAAACTAAAGATGAATTTGCCTTCACATGGGAGGGACAAAAATGGAACTTCACTATCTTGCCCATCCGGTATCTCCAAAGCCCCACCCTCTGCCATCGTTTTGTGGCTGAGGACTTGGTTGGTTGGACTAAACCCGCCACCATACAATTGTACCATTATATTGATGATGTCATGTTAACTTCTGATTCTCTTTTAGATCTGCGGCAAGCTGCCCCAATGTTCGTAACTCCTGCAGTGGAAAGGATGGGCCATCAAGACTCATGAACACCAAAAAGTTTAGTGGTTACCATAAGGAAAGCAGGACAAGGAGTTGATAGACAAGGGTAAAGGGGATCAAATATATGGCAATGGAAGGAGATTTGACTTTGATGGTGAACACAATGCAATATGCATATAATATTATTGCATTGTATAATCAGAATATGTAATTATTAACCCTTGTCACCCAATAAATTTAAATAAATTAGAATAAATACACTAACATTTTAATAATTTTGAATTTTTTTTCTCAACTTAGAGAAATCTTGTAGGAATCTTATGAAGTTCAGTAGTTCAGTGTCACTTTAGTTACTATTTAAGATCAAGTAAAATTAATTTTCCATTTCATTTAAAGTACCACATAAAATAATATTGTATTTGACTGCTGGGTGCAAGTTATACAAATCTGTTCAATTTGTGAAAATTGTTAAGCTGATATTTATTTTTGAACATCCTTATGGCAATGGAAAGAGATTTAACTTTGATGAATAAATGTTTTGAAATTCAAAGAAATGTTAACTCATAAATATTTGAGATTTTTCTATATATCTTTTTGTTACTTGTTCCTAATTTAATTTCTTTATAGTCTAACAAAGTAAATATTTTTAAACTTTGTTAAGACTTAAATAAATAGCCCAGAATGTGGTATATTTTGGTGAATGTTCTATATGCATTTAAAAAGGATGTATATAGTGATGGCTTTAACTGTCAATTAGGTCAAATTGATTGAGATTGCTGCTCTAGTCATCTAAAGTGTTACAGATACCTTGCCTACTTGTTTGTCAGTTATTGAGAGGGAAATATTGAAATCTCCAGTTAGAACTACAAATATTTGTCTATTTTTCCTTTAATATATAAGGGTTTTCAACAATTAGCTTCATTGAAATATAATTAAGAGACAATATAATGTACTAATTGAAAGTATACAGTCTATTGGTGTTTTTAATATAGTCATAGTTTGTGGGACAAAAAACAATTTCAGAATATTTCATCACCTGAAAAACAAAAATACCTTGTACCCTTTAGTTCTTTAGCTATTACCTACATTCACCTCTCTCTATATCCTACAGCACTGCCCAGCCCTAACCACTGCTTATCTACTCTATGCATCCAGAGATTTTCCTGTTCTGGACATTTCATCTGAATAGAATTACATTCGTGATATTTTGTGAGTGCTCTCTTCACTTGGTATGTTTCATTTTTTTATTCATTTTATAGTATGTATGACTGCTTCATTCTTCTTTATGACCAAATATTTCGCTATTCTGGAGGCTGGAAATCCCAAATCAAGGTGTTAGTCTCTCCTGAGGCCTCTCTCTTCCCTTGGCTTGCATATGGCTGCATGATGCTTTGTTCACAGATCTTTCCTCTGTGCTTGTGCATCTCCAATATCTTTTGTGACTCAAATTTCCTTTTATAAGGACACCAGTCAAGTTGGAATTGGGCCCACCTAATGGTATATTGCTTTAATTACTTCTTTAAAGACTCTGCCTCCAAAAAGTCATATTCTATAATACTTGGGTTTACGACTTCAACATAAACTTTGGGAGGAACATAATTCATGCCAGGAAGTTATATTGATTGATTTTCATGTCTTGATTCATTCTTGCATTCCTTAGATAAATATCAGTTAATCATATTATATAATTCTTTTAAAGTTCTGCTAGGTGAGGTTTATTGAGGATTTTGCATCTGTATTCATGAGGAATATTGACTTCTTGTTTACTTGTGATATCTTTGACTTTGGTGTTGTGGTACCAGTGGCATTTTGGTTTGAATTATGAAGTGTTTCCTTGAGACATTTTTGAAAAAGTGATACAGGTTTGTATGATGTCCCCTTTTTATTTCTTTTTTTTTTTTTTTTCAGTTAGTCTACCTCAAGTTTTATCAATGTTGTTGATCTTCCAAAGCACCAAATTTCTATTTCACTAGTTTTCTCTATTGCTTTTGGTGTATTTGTTTCACATGTTTCTGTTCTAGTCTGCTGTTTTCTTTGTTCTGCCAGCTTTGGGTTTAGTTTTTTAAATTTATTAAGGTCTAAGTTTAGGTTATTGGTTTGAGGTTTGTTTTTTCACCTATAAATTTTCCTCTGTTCACTGTCTTCACTGCATATTTATAATAATTATAAATATATGCATCTGATGACAGAACAGAAAAACACATGAAGAAAAACCAACAGTAATAAGGGGAGAAATTGTTCTACAATAGCAGTTAGAAACTTAAATATCTCACTTTCAGTTGTGAATAGAAAAAGGAAATAGAATATTTCAACAATACTTTAAGCAACTACATCTAACATCTTGAACACACTATCCAACAATAGAACATGCCTTCTTTCAGACATTTGTAATGAAAGACCTTAAACCATAGCCAGTTAAAACGAGCAGAAGTTCTCAATAAGTTTAAGAGAATAGGAATTAAACAATTTGTTCTTTTGACAACAATAGAATAAAAGTATTTTAGTTTCTCTGTCTCATAGTTCTTGAAGATTTTAAAAAATGATTTCAGTGTTTTTAAATTTTTTGATGGTTTCATTGTGGTCTAGCATATAGTCTATCTTGGAGGATCTTCTCTGTGCTTTTGAGAATGCTTTTTGGGTGAATTGTTCTATACATAGCTATTCAGTTTAGGTAGTTTGTACTTTTGTTCAAGTCCTCTACTTTTTTACTGTTTTTCTAGTGATTAGTGTGGAACTGTCCGTTGTCTTCAGTTATGTCCAGTGATTACTGTGGACAGTTCCAAAGTTCCACAGTTCCACATTAATCACTGGACATAACTGAAGGTAATGGACAGTTCCACACTAATCACTAGAAATTAGTAGAACTGACAGTAATCAGTGGAACTGTCCGTTGCCTTCAGTTATGTCCATTTTTGTTTCATCTGGAATGAAACATTTTTGTTTCATCTGGAATCTGTTAATGTGCAAATAATTGTAATTTATTGATTTATTGACTAAATAAGATGTAATATCCTTTTATAGTTTAATTTGTCTGATATTAGCATCAATTCAATTCTCCTGTGTTTACTATTGATATGGGAATTTTGTCATTATAATTTGACTTCTCAACCTTTTTGTGTGTTTGGATTTAAAGTGAGTCTCTTTTAGGCAGCACATAGTTGGATTATGTATATGCATTCTGCTCATTCTGCCTTTTAATTAAAATGTTTAATTCATCCACAACTAAATTATTTTCCATTAAAAAAGGATTTACCTCTGTAATTCTATTTATTTTCTATATGTTATGCCATTTTGGTTACTCAGTTTTTACTTACTGCTTTCTCTATGTTAAGTTTTTGTAGTGTTCTAATTTACTTCCTCTCATTTATATATATTTCTCGATGCCATATGTGGTGATTTTTGTGATAAACCCTGTGAGGATTACAATTAAATTTATAACACTCTAGTTTTATTTAACATCAAATTAGGTTTATTAGTATACAAAATTTTTTAATAAAATAGCTCCATTTTTACCCTGCCTTGATGTTATTACTGTCACAAATTACATCTTTATACAGTTGTGACCATTAATGTAGTTATCTGATAATTTATGTACTTGTTTTTAAATCATATTAAAATAAGGAATCATAGTACTACTGGTATGAATGAAATACCTTTGCCAGTGTTCTTTATTTATTTGTATGGCTTCAAGGTAATTGGCGGTAATTTTTTTATTAGAGTCTGAAGGACTTCTTTTAGCATTTCTTGCTGGACAGATCTAGTAGCTTTGAACCCTCAGTTTTTGTTTATTTGGGAATGTTTTCCCTCATTTTTCAATGATAGTTATTTATAATAGAATTTTTCATTGAGTTTATTTTTTCTTTTAATAGTTTAAATATGTCATTCCACTGCTATCTAGGCTAAAGTATTTCTGCATAAAAATGGCTATTGATCTAACAGGATTTTTATAAACGAGGCAATGCTTTTTTTCTGCTCTCAAGGTTCTTTTAGGCTTTAGATTTGTATAGTTTTTTAAAATGTATCTATAGTAGTAAAATTTGAATGACCTTTAAGGGATTTGGCTATCTTAAAAGCTTCCAGGTTTCCAGATCAATTTGGGAAGTGGTGTTTATCCAGGTACTATGGCAAACTCCTCTCTGGACTGCAAGCAAATAATCTAAGGTAATTTTGTTTTCAAAGGCTATCTGAGCTAGGGGATCTTAGATCTTTGTTGAGCTCTATTGGCTTTAGCGGCAGAGTGGGCTATCCTGTTAACAGTTTTGCTAAGATTTCTCATCATAGTTTCTAAGTCTGTTATGGGAATGCTGCCAAAAAGAGAATATTACCAAGAAATATTCTAAGGAATTTATCTTGGTCACCAGAATATCCTGCAGGTTATCCTCATATTTATAAGGATTCTTGTCAAGATCTGATTCACTATCATCAATAGGGCCCTCTTTTTTCTCAGATTAAGAGTTGGGAATAATGGCTATAACATCTTGAGACTTGTGATAGATGATGTCAGATGGCCTAAAAAGCGTTGTCCACTTAGTCTCCCGCTGTATAGTCAATTGAATGCCCAAGGCTGATTTTTAAATACACAGACAAAATTATAGCCTGTAGGGTTGCAGAGGTTACCTGCAAATATCTGGTTATTTATGGACTCATGAATAGGAAAAGAAATGTGAATTTTTCCAGAACAATACTCAGTATGTTTGAGCACCCTTCTAGGAGTCCTTCCTGATATGGTTGTATTTTGAAGGCTGAAACGTTGGAGTTGTGGCAATGTGGGCTGTTTTCTGCTATTATGACCTTACAGAGAGAGTTTCTGTGGTGGTCAGTGTTGTGATAGGTGCAGTAGACTTGATTATCAGGAAACTTATTACATAGAAAGTCATGTGATAGAAGAGGTGTTAGAAAACAATGTAGTTAATAGCAAGGGAGAAAGCGTAACCATATGTGGTGACATCCATGTAGGGTGTGTCTAAAAAGACACAAGGGAAAGACATAATAGGTTTAATAGGTTAACCCGGTATGTCTCAGGAGGAGGAGTATTTGTAAAATCAACAGTAAAATTATGGATGTCTGAGAAATTGCTAATGAGAATAACTGGAATCATAAGCCCTACAGAAGGTAGAGGTAGGCAGCACTTAGACAAGTTTCCAAAGGACTATTGTATCATAACATTTCTATGCCAAAACTTCCCATTTGTAAGGGTGAGAATAGTGAGGGTCTGAAGTACTTTGTAGTCAGAGAGGTTAATGATATGGTATAATCAGAGTATACAGTGTAAAACACAGGGAAGGTGACTGGCTTGTCACAGAAAGATTAAGATCATTAGTATACCCAGAGATATAATTACAACTCTCAAGTAAACATAAGAATTATGCATAGCAGGAATCAGCTTTATAGGCCAGACCTCACATCTTGGGAAAAACAGGATGTGATTCAGGGTTGATATGGAACTTTTAATTTGAGGTCTTTAAGAACCTGTGATGTCCAGTCAGATGAATCAGGTCTAGATAAGATTGTCATTTTTAAATGAGAAACATAAATCAGTGAGTAAATACCCTTTAACTTTGTGGTGCAGGGATTAGTCAATAATACCTGGTATGGTTTGTTCTATACCAGGCTGGAGGGAATCTTTGTGGAGATGTCTTTTCCAATAGACCATATCTCCTGGTTGCAAGCCATGAAGTTTGAGATCTTTGTCTCCCGGGAGTGTGCTATGGAAAGATCATTCTGCAACCTTTGAATTATTTTTGAAGGCCTTTATAATTCATTACAAAAAGTCATAAGGTCTTATTTATGTAAAACAGTTTCCTACATTCTTTGATCTAGCCTCATAGGTCTCCCAGTAATAATTTCAAAATGCAACAACTGATATTTACCACAAAGATAGACCTTAGGTTAAGCATGCAAATACATCAATTCAGAGGCAAAAATCAGAGTAAGTAATGAGTCCAGTGAGAGAAAAAGTTATAAGAAGAGCCATGTTAAACATAAACACTGCAGGAGTAACAATAAGGATAGCTATTTTAAAGACCTTTTAGAAGAATTGTTCCCCATTGTTGAGTACTCACCTTACTAAAATCTGAAACTCTAATCTTTCAGTCTGATTAGCAAAGACCTAAACCCATAACCCAGCAGACAGAAACAAAAAGAAAAGAAAAAGTGCTCAAATACAGGCTACTACCTTGACCAAGGAAGGAGATTCAGGTCCAGGAGGACTTATGGCCAAAAGCCAGGACTACAGAGATGGTAGAGCCAATGTTTTCTGCAGGTGTTTTGCACAAATCCATGGTGGCACCAGAATCAAAGGACTTTCACTCTGGCTCTTACTTATAATACCATGTAATGTTAACCAAGAAAAGATTTAAGCTGTAATAAAGAAAAAAACAAAACAAAACATTTATTTGAGTATAGAATTGCAATCTAGAAGATACAGAATCAGGTAGCAAACCATTTATGCTCCATAGAGAACAAAAAAGGATAGGGTTTATAAATACAAAATTATAAATTTACTTCCATTTAGATCCTCCATGTATGCGAAATATGCTGGCTGTGTTAATAGAGCTTGGTTAGGTCCACTGAGTAACTGAAAAACGCTGGTCAGTGAAACAGATTGGGTCCTCTCAACGGGCAGAATGTTCTGGTTTCCATGGTAAAGAAGCAGCAAAGTCCAGGAGACTGTCTGCAAAAGTTCATTGGTAGTACTTGCATAAGGCAGACTTCCTGTCACCTCCCAGCTCCATTTTAGTTCTCTTGACATAAATTATTATGTCTTGGCAATTTCTATTCACATATATGATATGGAGTATCTTTGCATAAGCTTATTTTACCATATGTATATCTTTAGTGAGGTGTCCTTTAAGAAAGCCTTTCCATATTTTTGGACCAGGATGTTCATGTTCTTAAAAATTCTTTGTGTATTTTGGATAACAGCTTTATTTCAAATACGTTTTCTGCATATATATTTTTTCAGATTGTAACTTCTCTTTTTATTTATTTTTTGGATAGCGTCCTTAGCAGGGCAGAAATATTTTAATGAAGTTCAACTTACCAGTTCTTTAATGAATTTGGTATATGTAAAAGACGTCAGCATACCCCAAATCGTCTAGTGTTTTCTTACTTTTTCAAGAAGTTTTAGTTTTGTGTTTTATTTTAGGTCTGTCATCAAATCTTAGTTAATTTTTGAGCAAGCGAAAAGTCCAATATTTTCTACTTAATAGGTCTTTATTCTCCTAGGTTTTTTTCTTGCATGTGGGTATTCAGTTGTTTCAGTATCATTTTATTGCTTTTGTTTCTTTGTCAAAGATCAGGTGACTATATATATGGATCTACTTCTAGACTATTCTATTCTATCAATCTACTTGTCAATTATTTATAGTCCCGATTTTTATAGCTTTAAGTAAGCCTTGAAATTGGATAGTGTCGGTCTTTTGATTTTGTTAACATACTTTTTCAGCTCTAAAATTTTTATTTTTTCCTCTTTATTTCTCTCTCTTTACTAATATTTTCTACTTAACAGATCTTTATTTTCCTGAATTCCTTTAGTCCTTAGTCCATGGTTTTCTCTAACTCTTTGAGCACATTTAACACAGTTGATTTAGAGTAGTTGTCTAGTGAGTCCAATGTCTTTCTTCCCCCAGGGACAACATCAATTAACTTCTTTCCCTTTCTTCCCTCCCCCTCAACTCCATACTTTTGTTTCTTATTTTGCTTTTAATTCTCTTTATTGTTGTGGACACTTTCAACATTATATAACTCTGGAATTCAGATTCTACAATCTGACTAGAGTTTGTTATTTGCCATGGGATGTAATTGTTTGTTTACTTAGTGACTTTTTAAGACTATTCTAGGATGATATATTTTTTTGTTTTATGTGGTTACTTAATATTTATTTTGTGCTTACCTAATGATTGGACATACATTTCCTTCAACACCTGGAATCCAAAACAGTGAACAAAGAGAAAGAAAATACTGTCTCAGTGATATAGATTGACTCTGTAAAAACTTATTTTCCTGTTTGTTCTGAGTTTAAAGGTTAAACCAGAAGAAAAAGTTTAGAATCTTCTCAGAGCCTTTGTGAGCATTTATTGTATCATCAGCAAATATACATTGCTTCGAGATTCTATTTTACATACAGGAGATTTTCAAGACCTTATTCCTGAAAGTAACTCTCTCCTATGTTTCCTTTCTTGGTTTTCAGCAGATCTATTATTTGCTCTAATGGCAATCTTTTGGTGTCAGTGCTTGTTCATTTAACTTCTAGTTTTTTGGGGACTGCTTGTTCACTTTTCTGCCCTGTGAGATCCTACTTCTGTGAAACAAAGACAAGCACTTTGCATGAGTTCTGCATGGAATCCTAGGATAGTTTAAATAGATAGACATGGGTGGCCCCTGTAGCAAGTATGAAACATTCACTTTAGGAAGAACATATTCCTTTGTTATTTTTGGGGTGACACTGGTTAATAAAATCATATAGGTTTCAAGTGTACAATTAATTCAGTAATACATCATATGTATATTGCATTGTGTGTCCAAGAATATATCCCTTGAAACATAAAGCTGGTAAAAGTACATGCTAATGATATATTTTTCTGATATTCTGATATCTCAGACAATGGAAAACTGGTAAAAATTAGAAAGATGAAGAACTTTATGAAAGCTTTGGCCCCATTGCAGCAATTGAACTCTATTAGACACCTGTCTTCCTTCCCCATAAGTTATATACCCTTGCCATAAGTTTAACCGAGTGTACTGAGATCTCTCCAATTACTACTCTTTCCTGAGCAGATTCTCCTTTACATATATGCTCCAATATGCAGGAAACACTGCGGCTCATCTATCCCTTCAACTCTTCAAGAAAAGGAAACAAAAAGAAGTTTGAATACTTCTGAAAATAAAGCAACTATAAACAAATCTGTAAGAGTTACTGCACAAAAGGAAGAAAACTCAGGCCCATTAGATGAATCTGACATCACTGATCTAGGAAGAAGAGATAAACCAGCCGAGAAAATGACACAATATTTTACACAAAAAGTTTACACAAATTAGATATAGCATCTTCAGAAATTTCAGAGAAATCAGCTGACTCAATAACTTCTAAAAATATAAGCCCTTTAGGGCCAAGCCCTCTCTTGAGAAAAAGAAAAAATAAGGAAAAAAAAAAAAATAAAAGACTCATAGTAAAAGGAAGAAATCAAGAAATAAAGCCACAAACTCACAAACTCAGATACTTCTTATTGTGTTTCTATTTGGTGTCTAAAATGAAAGAAAACCAATGACATTGTTAGATATTGTTTTGTTACATTTACTGAAACAACTACAAACAAAATATGATGAACTTAAAAATACAGTTTCCTTAATATAATTTAAAACAGATTATTTAGATGTTCAAGAAAATTGATGAAATGTAAAGGAATCATATGGTTTCAAGAAATGTAAAGGAATCATATGGTTTCAATTCATGAAGATTATTTAGATGTTCAAGAAAATCGATGAAATGTAAAGGAATCATATGGTTTATCCAGGCTCCCAGGGCTATTATTTAAAGCAAAAACATTTTGGGGAGCTGTAAAATATCTTGTCATCAATTAGAAAAGTATGATGACCAACAATGAGAAGGCGAGTCTCTTAAAATATGCTTATATAAAGATAAGTTGCATGTTACTGTCTGTTGCCTTCTAAAACTGTACTTTATAAATAAAAATTTATTTGAAAAAAATTTAAAGAAGTATCTTCCTTGGGAACAAGGTCTACTCTGTATCCTTTGGTATCCAGCTTTCAAAATACGCTGCTAATGTTCCCTAGTACGAGGCCACATAAGTGACTAACTTGAAACAAAATTAAAAGTGATGAAAAACAATGAAGGGAAAAATTAGTGTGGGTTAATGCTCACCAGTCAGGCACTTCCCTTTCCAACATAGCTATGATCTTGAAGAACAAAGTGACAGAAGTTGTCAAAGAATCTGCTTATTGAAGACACCAAGACCAACACTTGAGAAGGGACTAGATCAGAGATAAAGAAACTGCTAATGATCTGGATTGAAGACCAGACACAGAATGTGGCCTTCTCAGCACCATGACAATCACAGCCAAAGCGCAAAGGCAGTTTGAGATGTTGAAAGAAAACGGAGGACCCAACTACAGCGTTGAATTTACTATAGCGTGACATTGGGTGATGAGTCTTTGAATGCTGATGTGAATGCAGTAGCAGAACTTTTGGAAATTCTAGATAATGCGGATTGTGGAGGCAAATGACACAAATAAATATTTAATATGAATTAAATCTCCCTATTCTAGAAATGGATGCCTGAAGAAACTCTAATCCATAAGCAGGCCAAGTCAATGCGAGTTTCAGGGCTTTTAGGGATAGGATAACGATCTCACTTGGGGGCAGTGCCACAGGCTACAAACTGAATCCACTGCAAGCTGGCACAGTGAGAACCCTCGGGTCATTAAGCATAGCAGTAAGCAGACACTGCCAGGGTACTGCAGGAGCAATAAGAGTCATGGTGACTCTTCCAAGATGCCCTTCTGAATTGCTGTGTCAACGAAATGGAGAAGTACTGTTTGGAGAATAGCATACCTTTCAAGATTTTGCTTATGGATGATAATGCTCCCGGATATCCTTTCATTGGCGATCTTCTTCACAATATCAAAGTGGTACTTCTCCCCACAAACAGTATCTCTTTGATCAAACCAGCAGGTCAGGAAGTTCTAGCAGCTTTGAGGCCTACTTCCTGAGCAGGACCTTGGTCCAGACTATTGCTGCAACCGAGGAAGACACTGAGAAAACACTGGTGCCGTTTGGAGGCATTACATTGTGATTGCATCAGGACCTTGTTTGGGCTTGGGGTGATGTCACCGAGGAGTGTACGAGTGACATCTGGAAGAAGACATTCAAGAGGTTCACCCACGATGTCAGAGGATTTCCCAAGGATGAGGAGGCTGCGAAAAGCACAAAGCAGTAGCTGAGATGGCAGACTAGTTTAGTCACTGTGCGTGGATGAGAATGACATTGAGGAGCTTCTAGAGGTGGTTCCCGAAAAACTGACTAATGACAGGAACACACAGTTGAAGAGATGAGCGAAAAGGAAAGGAAACTGCAGGAGAAGGAAAAGAACACCCAAGAAAATTCACAGTGAAGCATTTGGCAGAAGCATTGGCAGACCTCAGCAAGCTCCTTAAGAAGTCTGAAAACGTGGACTGCAACAGCAAAGGCTTTCAGTACCACAGGGAATGTTATGGTACATTATCTGCTTACAAGCAAACCTCTGTTAAAAAAAGAAAAGAAAAGAAAGAAAGAAAACCAAGCAAACTACCATGGAAATGTCTCTGAAAAGAGTGGTAGCTCCAGAAGAAGAGCCTCAGGCAGGTCCTCTGGGAGGTGTTCCAGAAGAAGGCATTGTTATCACAGGAGGGGACGACAGTTCCAAACTTGTTACTGCCCCTGAAGACCTTGTAGTTAGTGGGACAGGTTGTGGAGGTGGGGGGCAGTGATGTTGATGTTCCTGACCCTGTGTAAGCCCAGGCAAATGTCTCTGTTTGTTACAGTTTAACAAAAAGTTTAAAAAGTGAAAAAATACTAATAAAACTTATTAGTATTAATAAGTTTTTAATTTTATTAGTATTAAAAAATACTAATAAAACTAATTAGTAAAACTTATTAGTAGAAATGTCATACAGCTAGCAATGTGTTTGTGTTTTAAGCTAATTGTTAAAGTAGTCCAACACATTTAAAAAGTTTTAAGTTTATAAAGTAAAAAATTACATAAGTTAAGGTTAATTGAAGAAAAAACTAGTTTTAATAAAATTTCTATGGCCTAAATGTAGTGTTTATAAAGTGTACATGGGTACAATATGTTCTAGGCCTTCATATTCACATCACCACTCACTCACCCAGAGCACTTTCCTGTCCTGTAGTCTCCATTCATGGTAATGTCCTCTGTAAGTGTATCATTTTTAATCTTTTATGCCATATTTTCACTGCATTATTTTTATTTAGATACACAAAACATACCTTTGTGTTACAGTTGCCTATAGTATTTAGTATAAGAATACATGCTGAACTGGTCCATAGACTAAAAACAAGAGGTTGTACCATACAGCTTATGTGCATAGTGTAGGTATATCACCTACATTTGTTTAAGTACCACACAGTAATGTTCCTAGAATGACAAAATCACCTAATACTGCATTTCTCAGATACGTTCTTTAGCAACGCACGACTGTATACAGGAAGTTGTTAATTTACACTTTCAATAGGTTCTGTGACCTATTGTGAAACAATGTTTAACAAAACCAAATTTACCAAAGTTTAAGTGATATAAACCAGAGTCAAGTTCACATAGCATCTCATCAAAGGTATAACCGACATTATTTGAGGACATGCTGTATATACAATGGAATGTTATTCAGCTATAAAAAAAGGAAATCCCATGATTGCAATAACAGGGATAGTACTTGAGGGCTTTGCTTTGGGTGAAATAAGTTGGAGTAAGATAAATATCGTATGCTCTCACTTATATGGGAAATCTATAGCAACAAAAAAACCCAAAAGTGTATATACAGAAATCAAATTGGTGATTGCCAGAGGTGAGGAGTGGATGATCGGCAAAATGGGTAAAGCTAGCCAAAAGCTACAACCTTCCAAAAAACAAAACAAACCAGATTCTTGATTCTTCAATATTGCAAGGCTTCCTTTTCAGTGAGCCCCACTGGACCTTTCACCAGAGAATGCATTTTGTATTAATGCAGAGTGCTCACCTGTAAAGTGAGCAATATTTTCCATTGTGCTGCAGTGTTCTTCCCTTTGTTTTGTACTTTGTAATACATCTGTCGACACAGAAAGGTCTGTCTAATTGTGATTATTGACTGTAGCTTGCAGTCTAAAGTAGCGGTTTATATTTAAGTTGTTTGGTTTTATGGTAAATGGAAGGTATGTGTTATCAAAGACCTTTCACATTCACTGTGTAATTTACTACCCAAAACTATGGGTATTAGCAAGAAGTTTTTGCTCCTGTCCATTGAAGGTTACAGTTTTGGAACCATGTCTTAAATATAAGTCATCTTAAATAAATTTAACATATAATTAAATATATAAAGTATATAGTTAAACTGTTATGTAGTATTTTATTTAAAGTTGCAAACTGAAGTAATTGAAGGCACTGAAATAAAGCAAACCGGTGGTTTACACAAAGAAACTTATTATTGTACCAGCTATATAACTTTCTAAGAACCTTTAGATAGAAGCAACATTAATAAAAATATGGACTGATAAGTTCTGTAGTATAGTGGCTATAGTGGTGAATGTAAGGTTATTAATATTTGTTAGCATAACAGTTACCAGTGGACAGGATGATGTTCATGTTATGAGAATCTTTTTTTTTTTTCCTCAGCTTGTGAAGCACTTACTGAGTGGGAATATCTACCTCCTGTTGGACCTCGCCCACCAAAAGGTTTTGTGGGACTCAAAAATGCTGGTGCTACTTGTTACATGAATTCGGTGATCCAGCAACTATACATGATTCCTTCTATAAGGAACAGTATTCTTGCAATTGAAGGCACAGGTAGTGATATAGATGATGATATGTTTGGTGAAGAGAAGCAGGACAGTGAGGTAAATTGTAATTATAAATTCTGGTTTTCATTTGTTCTAATATCTTGATACCAGATACTATTTTTCTCTCTTTGAATATGGAAGCATACATGGGATTTTTCTGAACTACATTTGATAATAGGACAGGAATCTCTGAGCTACTACCTCTGGCATGTCATAATACTCATTATCAATAGACCTTAAACTGTAATTGGTAATCTTTATCACTACTTTTTCTGATTATTTGTTAAAGCAGCCATTAATCATGTTTTATATACCATGGTAAATATAGTTTGGTGTTTGTAAATACAAATATTTTTAGTTTTTTTAAACTGTATTTTCATTCTGTAACTTTTTAAAGTATATTTCAGTTATTCTGCCTTTATATATTTTTTCACTTTCATATTCTGTGCTTATTCTTAGGATACTGTCAATATTTTTCTTAATGCTTTACGGTTTTATCAACAGTGTTAGTTAACGGTAATAGATATTCAGGAACCAAGTGCCTGATGAAGAATAAGGCAATAAAAAGTTGGGATTCAGCAGCTGGTAGAGTGGCTTTTACATAAATATGAAGGACTTAAGTTTTGCTTATAATTAATAACTTATTTCCCCAAAGTTGCATTCGTCTCCTGTTGTCTACTCAACTAAACCTTTCTGTTTTATATTATACAACTTACAGTTGACAGTTCAGGATTATTCTTGTGTGATCTTTTTGTGAAAGATCATCTGAAATTGTGAGGATAAGCACTAATATAACTTGAAAGTATATACTTTACATACACAAAATATAAAGTAATGCAGTTCATTCACTATTCATATTTGTCTCAACTTATTTTATTATAATTTTTAAGTTACATTAACTCATCACTGATGTATTTTGGTATCTAGAGTAATGTTGATCCCCGAGATGATGTTTTTGGATATCCTCATCAATTTGAAGACAAACCAGCATTAAGTAAGACAGAAGATAGGAAAGAGTACAATATTGGTGTCTTAAGACACCTTCAGGTCATCTTTGGTCATTTAGCTGCTTCCCGACTACAATACTATGTGCCCAGAGGATTTTGGAAACAGTTCAGGTAAATTATGGGTGGATGATAATTTTGGTTTTCTAAAAAAATCTCAATATACTAATTTTAAAATTTTTTTAAATATATGCTAGAATGTATAATTCTTTAACATTCACAATAGTAGTGTCTAACTCCTTAGTTTTTTCTTTATCATGCATTCAATAAGAGAAGGTAAAAAATATCAGTCCAGATTTTTCTAATTGCATTTTTTTTGTTTTCGTTTGTTCTTGTATCTTTAAGGTTTGAAGATCATATGATCTTTCATAACTACTCAGCTCTGCTTTTGTAACAAGAAAGCAACCATAAACAGTGGCTGTGGTTTAATAAAATTTTGTTCATGGACACTGAAATTTTAGTTTAGAACATTTTCTCATGTCATAAAGTACTACTACCATTTAAATATATGTAAAACCGTTTTAAGTCTTGGATGATACATAGGCATTTGGCTGGATTTGGCTCATGGACTGTACTTTACTTAGTCATGATAAAGAGGCTTGATCAGAATCAAGTATTATTCCTAATTTCTTCTGGACATGACTGCTTCATGGGGAGTGATTTTACTTCCTTGAGTAAATACAGAATATCTTTCCTCTGGTAATATTAAGAGTCATGTAGTTGTCATTGACCAAGTATGTTATTTCATTATAATTACAAAATGGCAATATTCTAATTTTATTATTGATTGTTCATTGATTAACCTGATTAGGTTTGTGAAAAGAAACTTGCCTTCATCATCTAGTACACATATTTGATAAGAAATCTTAATTTATAAAGCAGTAAGAAAACTAGGACACTTTTTCTTTTTTGTATGTTTATAAAATAATCATATTGTTTCCTAGCATCCTTCTCAAATGATCAATAAAATTTGGTCTATTTTTAGATTGTATAAAACTTAATTACTTATTTTTATCTGGCTTTCTGTCTTTCACTAAATTTATCAAGTCCTATTTTGTGTCATCCCCAATTACACAGCTCTTTATACTGTGTAGAAAAAGTCTGCAATCCTTCCTAGAGTTTAGAATTCTTTGAGCAAAATACCTCTAAGTAGGTTGGAGGTGGGTAAGCAAAAGGGATCATCTGACTTCTGGGTCACCCTCCATCAGAATGGTACCCCTTATATATAAAATTAACATATTAGATTTATTTTGAAAATCATAAAATTATAGCATGACACATATTATTTCATATAAATTTTGATATTCCACAATTTGAAGTATAAGCTAGGTAATAAGAGTGATTTGCGTATATAATGCCTCCGATATATTTTAAAGTTTTCTCTTAATCTTCACTCAGTTATTTGTATATTTATATGTATGTGTAATTTTAATTAGCAAAATTATGCATGTATGCATGTCTCTACCTATATATATATCTACATAGATACAGCTAAATATATAGGTGTAGTTTTGCTTCTGAATTATGTTTGTATTTAAACGTGTACTAAATTATAATTTTTGCTTAAATATGTTTATGGTTTTATTTTCAAATTTATTCCTTCTGTGTAATGATAGAGCTCACAATTTATTTACCACTTTTGTATTACTTACATTCTAGACATATGCTCTTACTGTGTTGTTTCTTTTATGGTAAAGTTTACAAAATAACAAAATTCATTATTCTATCTGTTCAATAGTGTACAATTCAGAGACATAAGTTTTTTGTGAGGACTTATCATTTCTCTCAGTATATACTTAGGAATGCAGGTGCTAAGTTACATGATAATTCTATGTTGGGTTATATGGTAATTCTGTGTTTAACATTTTAAGGAACTGCCAAATTGTTTAACATTTCCTGAACCACTTTCTCACCAGCAAAGTATGAAGATTGCATTTTTTTCAACATCATGCCAATATACCTTTTTTAAAAATAATAATAATAATAATAGCTTTCCTAGTGGAGTGAATTAGTATCTCATTATGTTTAAGTTTCATTTTTCTAGTAACTGTTAATGTGGTATTGTTGAGCATCTTTTCATGTATTTATTATCCATTTGTTTTGGAGGGTTTTGGGTTTTGGGTTTTAGGTTTGTTTTTTGAGGAAAATGTCTATTCATTACTTTCTCCATTGTCTGTTTTTTGTTGTGTCTATTGTGTTTTAAGAGTTCTTTGTATATTCATTATAATAGATCCTCATAGATAAATGATTTACAGATACTTCTTTCTGGTATAATTTTTTCACTTTCTTTGTAATGTCCTTTGATGCACAATAATTTTTAGTTTTGATGAAGTCCTTTTCATTTATTTATTTTCTTTTTCAGGTTTCTCTGCTAAATCATTATTTCTTATTGTGGTGAAATAATAAAGTGTTTTCGGTATATAGTTTAGTAGTATTAAGTACAGTTGCATTTTGTGTACCACCATCAATCTCTAGAACTTTTTTTATCTTGCTAAGTTGAAACTGTGTGTATTATTAATAACCCCCCTAATGATTTTTATGTGTTGATTTTTGTGTTTTACAACTTAGCTGAATTTGTTGCTGAACTTTGTTTTTTTATGGAATCTTTAAGATTTCCAATTTGTACACCTTTATTTCTTGCTCTGGTGTAATTGGTATGGCTAGAACTTCACAGTGCTGTGTTGATAGAAATAACAAAAGTAGGCTTCCTTCCCTTGTTTATGATTAATGAAGAATGTTTCAGTCTTTCACAATTAGATTTTTACCTTACACACCATATGTATTAATGCTGACCCCAAAGAGATGAAATACCTAAATAGAAGGTATAAAACTTTTAGAAGAAAACAAGAGGGAAAGCATCATCACACTGGAGTTGGTAGTGATTTCTTAGCATGACACTAGAGACAAAGAAAACAAAAGAAAAAATAGATAACCCAGCATTCTATATGCAGTGAAAATATTCTTCAGTAGTGAAGAGAATATAAGTATATTTTCAAATGAATATATGAAGAATTTCTTTACAGTTAGACCTTCTATAAAGGAAATTGTAAAGAAAGTTCTGGTTGATGGAAAGAAAAAATTTACCAGGCAAACCTTGGAATTTCAAGAATAAGAGGAACTAAAAAATGAAATACTTAGTATTTAAAATACCCTGTTTTTCTTCTCTGATTACTTTAAATGTGTGTAAATCTTGAAAACAAAAAAACTGTGAATGAAGAGGTTATTCAATATGTATTCATTTAATATATTTAACAATTACAATGATCTTTATAAGATAAAACTGATTAGGTAGCTGTGAGATGTCTGTCACTTGAATGGCAGAGTATTTAGATTATAGATATTACAATTTATAGAGCAATTATTTTTAAAAAACAAAGATACATTAACAGATGCATGAAATAGATACATTAACAGACGCATGAAATAGAATACTAACCTATATTTAAATAAGAAAAGGGCAGAATTCTGATACACATACAAACAAAAAATAATAACATGCCTACATTCTGTTACATCACTAGTAATATAAAATGTAAATTGGCTCAGTTAGAAGACATAGATTGTCAGATCAAATAAAAAAAGTCAATTTTATGCAGTATACAAGAAACAATTTAAATCTAATGCTGTAAATTTTAAAAGTTAAAAGATGAAAGCACACAAGTGTCAGTGCACATGTATCACATTGGTTAAAATTTTTTAAAAGATAGTGACAACACCAAATGCTAGCTAGGATGCAGAGAAACTGTGTCATGTATTGGTGGCATGAATAATACAGCCACTCTGGAAAGCAGTTTGGCAGTTTATGTGGTACTATAAACAATCCAGTAATTGCAACCATGAAAATTTATACTAGAGAAAAGAAAATTTTAGTTTACACCAAAACTTGTACATAGATGTTTATAGCAGTTTTCTTTATATTACCCACAAACTGGAAATAACCAAGATGATATTCTCCAACACCTCAGTAAACAAATTGGTATACCTATGTTATGTGATAAAATGGAAGGAATTACCTGTGCATGCAACAAATTAAGTGAATCTCAGTATTATACTGAGTTTAAAAAACCAACTCCAAAAGTTACATCTGTATAATTTTCTTTATATAATATTTTTGAAATTTCAGAGTTTTAGAATGAAAGATAAGTGCTTACTAGAGTTTAGAAGTGAAGCGGCAGGTTGTTGGGTATGATTGTAGAAGGACTGTTTAAGAGATCTATATGATGGTAACTTCTGTATCTTGACCATGATGATAGACATATACATACACAAGTGATAAATTTGCCTACAACTAAATACACAGTTATAAGTATAAGTAAGCCTAGAAATAACCTGAGTAAGATTGGAGCTTGTACCAATATCAGTATATCTTGATTGTGATGTTGCACAATACTTTTATAATATATCACCATTGGGGAAATTGCATAAAAGATAATTAGGATATCTGTATTAGTAATTACTGTGACTAAATTAATCTCAAAGTAAATTTTAATTTTTTTAGAAAATCAAAAGATGGAAAAAGGGATAAAACATGCAGTCCTTAATATAAAAATTAAAAGAACAAACTCAGATAACATTAGAACCTTTTTCATTTGGAAAAAACACTTTAGTTAGGGATAAATGACTATAAACTTTGCAATATGACACCCAGAATTTAAGTAGAATTAAATATCAGAGTAGTAAATATATAAGAATGACCTTCTCCTCTTAGGGTAATTGTCTCTTTACTTGAATTCAAAATGCGTAATATTTAATAAAGCAGATATTATTTAATAAAGCAGACACTATTCTTAGAACCTACCACCCATTTTAGTCACCCTCATCTTAGCCACACCATCTTAGTCAATTCTTTTGACACTGGAGTACTATTTTAATTATGAGCTTCACAGCCATTATCATTGCCACCCTCCACATGGTTTGTATTGGTTTGTTTGTACTACTTATATGAAAGGATAAAGTCTCAGCTTATACTTCTGATGTCATTGTCCATTACTGTTATGAAAAATAAAGTATGGATATTCTACAGTTATAAAATAGTATTTGTTTTATTTTCTTTTTTTCTTAGGCTTTGGGGTGAACCTGTTAATCTGCGTGAACAACATGATGCCTTAGAATTTTTTAATTCTTTAGTGGATAGTTTAGATGAAGCTTTAAAAGCTTTAGGACATCCAGCTATATTAAGTCAAGTCCTAGGAGGTTCCTTTGCTGATCAGAAGATTTGCCAAGGTTGCCCACATAGGCAAGTACTATTTAATGTTTTAATATGGAGTTTCCAATGCTGTTTTTTAATAATATAAAGTTCTCACTAGTACTTATTATGAAAGCAGCGTGTGCTAATTGTTACTAAATGCCTAAAATTGTGAATGAATTACATCCTTATGTTATATACCACTGTATATATATTTTTTACAGTAACATTTGGCTTTTTAATGTACAGAATATCTTATCACTTTATCTTACATTCTTATGTGTTCTGTCATATCCTAGGACATACAATGGCATTTTCCATAAATCTATAGTTATCATTTATAAAGACATTTTCTTTCATGATATATTTCAGTAACTGAAATAATATTAAATGTGGTAAGTTTAGAATATAACTGGCAGATGCAGGTCTGGAGCAGTGTTTCCTTTAGAAATTAGAAGGTTGATTTTGAAATTACCATCAGTTCTTCTCATTCTTCAGATATGTTGGATGTGTTTTATACATCAAACCATTTAGCAGGAGTTAACAAGACAGTATGATACTATTCTGTATCTTTGGTGGATAGTTTAGGTGAAGCTTTAAAAGCTTTAGGACATCCACTATGCTTAGTGTCGTAGGAGGTTCCTTTGCTATTAATGAAAAAGAGAAGTTGGTTTATTAAGGGTTTCTAATAAAAATAAATAACTCTTGGTTAGTATTATTCAGAAATTTATTGAATGGATACACATTTAGGCCTACTATGTGAAAATTGTACTTGGGGGCTTGACTTCTTGTTATGTTCACATAATGTTGATTTGAAATCCTTTCTCACCAAAATAATCACAAGATAGTGCTACAGACCAGTCTGTTATTCTACAAACATTACTTTT
>NW_006440649.1:24221-24670 GCF_000325575.1 Pteropus alecto
TCTGCAGACTCTATCATAGTACCAACATGAATAGTAAGCCATTCATAAAAACATATATTTGTACTTGTTTTATTTTCTCTTTCTGAATTATAGGTTTCTATTCTAAAGGGACTGTTTCTAAACCATAATACCCCCTTATGCCTTACTCGTGATAGGGAGACACTCTTGATGTATCTGCTCAGTGAATGTATTTAATGCTTGATACTGTTCTCCACCTCTCATTTTCTGAGTTTATTAGTGTTTGTCATCGAAAATTTCTGAGTCTCTTGTAGAATGTTGCCACAATTTTGGATGCTGACTCCATCAAACATTACTTATTCTCTACTAATTTGTATTACTCTTTAGAACACTACAGGCACACAGAATATTGTTAGAACCTGGCATCTTAGCTGCTCCTTTCTATTATAGGAATTGAGGAGCATTTAAAAATTGATTTCATAAAATGGAAC
>NW_006440649.1:27787-75219 GCF_000325575.1 Pteropus alecto
TTTTTTTTCACTAAATGATATTTCTTAGACATCTTTCCATATCAGCACTTACAGATATTCTGAATTCTTTCTTTTTTAACCGTCTATGGTTCCTTCACTTCCCTCCCAGACTTTCTTAATTCCATTTGTCCATCCATCCATCCATCTACTTATATGTGGTAATACATGAAATCCACCAAACTGCCATTCACACTGGTTTAAATTCTTGTCAGCTTTCTGATCCTGTTCTCGACTCATTCAAAAGATTTGTTATTTCTTATTTTAAAAAACACAATGCCAATGGCTGAATTAACTCCCTGGGCTGCCGAGCTGAGAATGCCATCAGATTTGGCCGCCTTCTGAGTGCCACCCCTGTCCAGATCAGGCACCCAGCCTTCCTCTGGGTCCTTTCCAGGATGAAAACATGGAGTCTTTTTCATGTCTTAGCTAAAGTTCTCTGACCCTTGAAATCAGTGTCAGCTGCATACTTTTGAGAATTACTAAAAGAATTAAAACAACCCAAATAAAATTTTCAAAGTAGCTTTTCAATAATAAAAAAACTTTTCATTTCATAAATAGTGTTTTCCCCTTGACTTTATAAATCTTTATTACCTTTTCCTTGCCACAAATTAATTTTTAAACAGATAACACAAAAGCAATGTGAGACAATATAGAGACTTTAAGCAGTGACGCCACAGAAGCCTGACTTCAAATAACCACCCTGCCTAGTTTTTTCATCTGTGAAATAGAGATGAATACCTATCTCTAGCAGGTTTTTTATGAAGGTGAAGATAAGCAATAATGTGTGTAAAGAATCTAAATGCATTGCCCGGTGCAATAGAAAATGGCCAATAAAAGATAACTATTATTATTAATAACACTGTATGACTAATGCATTCTACATGATATGGAAAATAACTACAATTTATTTTTTATCAAGTTCACAACTAAAGATAATCTTTAGAAACCTAAGGAATAAATTCCTTTTGATCATTTCTTAAATAATATCTTTAGATACGAGTGTGAAGAATCTTTTACAACTCTGAATGTAGATATTAGAAATCACCAAAACCTTCTTGATTCTTTGGAACAGTATATCAAAGGAGATCTGTTGGAAGGTGCAAATGCATATCGTTGTGAAAAATGTGATAAAAAGGTATGTATAGTCCAGTTTTAAAAAATATATGATTGTGTTTAACCACTGTTTGTGTTTAACTTGTATATTATATCTGCTCTCCCTCTGCTTTCTTGTTCTGGTAGCAGAGAGGTAGTCAAGATAATAACTGATTTAAGGATTTGTGAGTGAAACAAGAGAATAATTCAGTGAACTAGGAAAAATCATTTCAATTGAGTACTTAAATTGAGAACTCACAATAGTTTGATATCACTTTTTCTTGTAGTTCATAGTAGCACGCTTTCTATTTTTGCCCTTAAGCAAATTGCCCTTGAACTCTTCCCACCTAAAGAATTGATAATGGAAGACATTTTTCTCTTTTATACATCACGTTACTCTGCAAGTATAGAAGAACTGCGCTAGTTTTATTTGATTACAATAGATTTTCACAGCCTTGCGTTTTAAGCACCAGGTGTGATTTTTATATCTAGCCAAATAATTTTATGGCTAGCCACTAGTTATACCTCTAAACAGTTCCTGAGATGGAACCATAACATGTCTTTGAAAATAAAATTTATATGGTAAAGAGTAAATATTTTTCTGGGCCCACCATACTCTCACCTTCCAAGTTACCTACATTATTTTGACTTTAAACACCATTTAGATTGTGCCCGCCAAAGCTATTCTGCCTGCTTCCCACATGTCTGAGACAGTTTCTTCTGGAGCAATTATTTCTTATATATCCTGTCACTCTTAATATCCATGTTTTAAAGTAAAAGACCTTGATACCACCTTTGTCAGAAAGTAGTGATGATTAAATACATTAATTAATATGTGTGCAGTACTGAGCATATTATCTGACATCCAAGTGTCATATTAGCTACTATTATTAATAGTTCTTCGGTTTACTCACAATAGAGTCTTTTAATCATCATAAAAGGAAACATCAGAAAAGTAACATGATCCGATAGCAGTAGTAGTATGGAGCCACGTAGCCATCATTTTATCACTGATTTTTTTTTGCAATTTGCAATAAATGAGAAATGATTTACACATTTTTAGGCTTTGTATAAACATTTTGAAAGAGTCAGTAGTGACAGAATGACTTCAACTGTGTTCTTTATCATGTATTCATCTATTTGTAAATAAATACAGATAGGTCATAATATTTTTAATTATTACATTGTTTTATGTTTTATTTGGGTTATAAAAACATGTTTCTTTATTGTTTATTGTAGGTTGATACAGTAAAGCGCTTGCTAATTAAAAAATTGCCTCCTGTTCTTGCTATCCAATTGAAACGATTTGACTATGACTGGGAAAGAGAATGTGCAATTAAATTCAATGATTATTTTGAATTTCCACGAGAGCTGGATATGGAACCTTACACGGTACTAGGTGTTGCAAAGCTGGAAGGAGATAATGTAAACCCAGATAGTCATTTGGTACAACAGAATGAGCAGTCTGAAAGTGAGGTAGCAGAAAGCACAAAATACAGACTTGTAGGTGTGCTTGTACACAGTGGTCAAGCAAGTGGTGGACATTATTATTCTTACATCATTGAAAGGAATGGTAAAGATGGTGAGAGAAATCGCTGGTATAAATTTGATGATGGAGATGTAACAGAATGTAAAATGGATGATGACGAAGAAATGAAAAATCAGTGTTTCGGTGGAGAGTACATGGGAGAAGTATTTGATCATATGATGAAGCGCATGTCATACAGGAGACAGAAAAGGTGGTGGAATGCTTATATACTATTTTATGAACGGATGGACACCATAGACCAAGATGACGAGATATTAAGATATATTTCAGAGCTGACTATCACAAGACCCCATCAAATTATGTCACCAGCCATTGAGAGAAGTGTACGGAAACAAAATGTGCAATTCATGCATAACCGAATGCAGTACAGTTTAGAATATTTTCAGTTTGTGAAAAAACTTCTTACATGTAATGGTATTTACTTAAGCCCCACTCCAGGTAAGCTTCTGGAATTTAGCTGCTTATTAATAAATAATTTTTATTTCATTTATAGGATTTTTTTAGGTATTAATATGTGTTCTAGGTTTTTTGTTTTTTCCTTTTTTCATAAAATTAGTCTTCAAATCATTTTATTTTAAAACTCAGCTTTTCTTAGTTCCAGTCGTTTTAAAGTCAAATTATTTAGCATGCCTATGTCTTTAAATAGTGGCAGTCATTGTCTAGAAACATAGAAGAGCTTTATTACATTTTCTTTTGACTAAAACATTACTTTCAGATGTGGTTTAATGAAGTGCTAATATAATCACTAAAGATTACTCTTAACTAAGATTTTGAAAATTTGGAGCATTTGTTTTAACACATTTAAATAATATGTTTTGATTGTGTATATGCTTTTTATTTAAGGACAAGATCAGTTGTTGCCTGAAGCAGAAGAAATCACTATGATTAGTATTCAGCTTGCAGCTAGATTCCTCTTTACCACTGGATTTCATACCAAGAAAATTGTCCGTGGCCCTGCCAGTGATTGGTACATGGTTTTGGATTTTATTAATATTGTCCATATAGTGGGTTTAATTCATTACTATACTGCTTATTTTTCCCTAACCTTGGGACTCTTATTTCAAATTTCAAAGAAAAGGTAAAAATCTTGGTAGTAATGTTGAGAGAAATTATTTGATTTTCATGTGCCTTTTATTAGAATTGGCTGTTTCTATTAACTTGTATTTTTTTTTTGTCTATTTTATCATGAAATATTAAGCTTTATGTTTACTAATGGGCATTCTGACTTAAGTATTATAAAGTAGAAATGGTTTTAGTAGAAATTTTGAAATGGTTTTAGTCTTAAGTATCTAATTATGGAGCTATGGAGGATTTTATAATATCTTGATCTAACAATTATTTTTCGCATGTTTCAGATTAGATGTTAAGGAGATATCACTAGGGGAGGAAGAGTTTGATAATAGATTTGCATTTACCTACACAAATTCTCATTTAATTAATTTTTTAACTGTAAGACTAGATCAAGTTACAAGGCTGAGATTTGTATTAAAACCAGCCACGACCATTAACTGTAGAGAAAAGCTTTCCTTTTTATTTAGTTCATAGAAACATGTTGATTCACCGTATCAATCAAAATAGAAGACCATAATAAAAAATTATTTTCATATTTTTTTCCATATATTTTTGTTTTAGGTATGATGCACTGTGCATTCTACTTCGTCACAGCAAGAATGTACGTTTTTGGTTTGCTCATAATGTCCTTTTTAATGTTTCAAATCGCTTCTCTGAATATCTTCTGGAGTGTCCTAGTGCCGAAGTGAGGAGTGCATTTGCAAAACTTATAGTATTTATTGCGCATTTTTCTTTGCAAGATGGGCCTTGTCCTTCATTTTTTACATCTCCAGGACCTGCTAGTCAGGTAATTGGAAACTTCTGTAACAATGAAGTACTTAGAGTAAATACTGTTTTCTGCAAGTTCGAATTAGTAAATATGTACATCTGTTTCACATATTTACCTTATAAGAATGCATGCATACATTACTGGGTTCATTAAAATTATTTTTCAGTGATGAATAATTATTGGGCACTTTAAAAAATAAGAGAAATTTCTTCTGTTCATTTATTGCAGTAATGTGTAAGTCTTCAGATATTACATGTTCACTTTACTTTTTTAATAGCTAACTTTTAATTTTTTTGTTAAATAGCCTTTTTGACATAAAACAACACATGGATTTTTTAACAGTTGCAACGGTATAAAGCATCTATAATAGAATATATTCCAGCTCTTCGTTTCCTCTCAAAAGAAATTATAATTAATAATTTCTTTTGTGAAATTTGTCCCTCATGCAGCGAACATGTGAACATAATTCTTTTTTATGCAAATAGAAGTATACTTAGTTTTTCATCTCATTGTTGATAAAATATCTTATTTTTTATAGTCATGTGATAACTTAAGCTTGAGTGATCACTTATTAAGAGCAGTATTAAATCTCCTGAGAAGAGAAGTTTCAGAGTATGGCCGTCATTTGCAGCAATATTTCAGTCTGTTTGTAATGTATGCTAATTTAGGTAAGTACTTTTCATTAGTCTGTTTACTATATTGTTTCATGTACACATTAAATAATGAAAGCATTTTAATACAGTGATTATATTTAATCTCTTCCAAAAGAAGCAGTATCCCATATTCATATTATTAAAACCCACTGCAGACTTCTTGTATAACTTTTTAGTGGCAGTTTGTCTCCTATCCTTTCTTACTTACTTTCGTTGGTAGTCATTAAACTCAGAACCCATCTGATTTATGTTTTCATGTCTTAATTCTGGTTTTGAAAAACTGATTCTCAGGCCATATTCCATCATCTAGGTCAGAATTTCATGGGCTAGGAAAATCTGTATTTTCTTAAAGATCCCAGGTGGTGGTACTTGTCAGGTTTAGAATTATTCATACAGAAATTGGCCTGTACTCATGTTTTGTTAAAATAAAATAAATTTAAATCAGTAACAAATACATAAATTGTTCACTTATTCTGTTGAAATCAATATCAATAATAAAATCAATATTTTTAAGATATCCTTTTTAGAGTCACCCACTTATTCTCAAAGCACCTATTTTTCTTCTCATTGGTTCCGGAATTCTTACCTAAAAAATTGTACTGTACTATTTTGCTGATTCCACTGTATCTGTAACTTTTTTGATTTGTTTCCCAGCAAGATTGCAAAATTCTTCTGATCAGGGCTTTGCACAGTAGCACTCAGTCACTTAATTGAGTGAATGGATGGATAGCCAAGGATATACATAAGTTTTCTAGTATTTTCAGTGTTGTTTTAAGTCATTATTTATTGAGGAAAAAGATCAATTTGTTATAGTTGCAGGAATAAAATTGAAGGTCAGTGATTCACATGTTAATGCATCAATAGCTCAAAATTAATTTTTTTAGGTAAAGTCTAGTTAAAATTTTGCAGTATTAACATACATTGATTGATTACATTTTTATAAGTAATTAAGAGAATTAAGAGATTGTTTTGAATAACTTCTAAAATCACAAATATTTTACATCCAAAATTATGTTCTATGCCAAGTCATTTTCTTTCTTAAAGCTTTACTTGTCTAACCTACTAATCAACTGTTAATCTGTGATTTATGAAAGAAAATTCTCCTTTTTTTTCTTTTTTTTCTTATTATTTATTTTTCTTATTTGCACGTCTATAACTGAGATTCTGGGATACTTATAATTGAGAAGAAAGAATATCACACAAATTAGCATAATTGAAATTCTTTTTTTATTCGTATTTTTTTTTAATGCAGAACTACCAAATATAACCACTTTCAAAAATCCTACAGGAAAAAAAATAGATAAAATAAAAATAAAATCCTACAGGTTTCATTTTAGATACTACTTGTTCATAAACCATTCATCATTGATCCATAATATAATTTAATAGTAAATCTCACAACAAGAAGTATACCTTGATAAATCTTTATATTAAATTCTCAGGGCCGGATACATTTTAAGTTTCAGAATTCTTTTGGATTTTATAAAGGTGAAACAGTATATTTACCACACTTATTTCATATACCCTTTAAGATCTGTAGCAGTTCCCTAAAATCAGACTTATGAGAATTTCTGTGATAGATAATGAGTATTTACTTTGGAGCAATAGATGGTGAATAAATGTCAGTTCAAACTAGATTTCATCAGAAAGTATTATCATTACACAAACCTTATAAAAAATCTGTTTTTAGAGCTTTTTGAGTTTCAGATAAAACATGATTAATCTGTCTTTATTGTTGTCCTAGAAAAATAGTAATGAATAAAGAATCCTAATGGGATACAAAGTGGAGTGAAGCATGTCTAAGGGAGTATCTGACCTGCATTTAGAGACTAAAAAGGAAGGGGCTTGCTGTAGAAAGTAGTGTGGGGAATTGGTTGGTAAATAGTGAATGGCAGATACAGAGACATTATCTAGAGTCAGGGGGAAAATCCACGTAAGAGTAAGAAGTATCCAGAAAAGAGAGGATGAAAAAAAGGAGAAGAGTAATTTAAAGTAAAAACAAGGGAGAAGTGAAGTTAAAGAATTTTCTTTAGCCTCAAACCAAGAAAATTGGGACAGAAACCTTAAATGGCATGAGAAATGGGAAAATAAGAAAAGTGAATATTTAGGGTTTTCTTTTCCCAAAAAAAGTTTGCCAGGGAAAGAAAAAGAGAGAATGGTCATTTACAGAAGAATTTGTCTCATTTAATTTAGTTTCTGTCTTTATCCTTACTATAGATGAGAATTACTTTCTAGGCCCCACTAGTCTCTCTAGGCCCTGGATAATGTACATTTTCCTTAGGGTTCAGTGTAATTGGAATCCAGAATCCATCACTACCTCAGTTAGAATAATTACTTTAACTGAATTATGTGTATTCTCTCTGCATTCTGTTTGTATTTCTGAAGTCTTAACAAAAGTGATGAGCTTTATAGGAACCTATATCAGATAATTTCTATCAGTGCAGCACTTGCCATTTTATTTTATTTTCCTTTATTTTTTTTACACATTATTTTCCCTTCTTTTACAGGTATGGCAGAAAAGACACAGCTTCTGAAATTGAGTGTACCTGCTACCTTTATGCTTGTATCTTTAGATGAAGGACCAGGTCCTCCAATCAAATATCAGTATGCTGAATTAGGCAAGTTATACTCAGTAGTGTCTCAACTGATTCGCTGTTGCAATGTCTCATCAAGAATGCAGTCTTCAATCAATGGTAAAGTAAAATGTTTCATTATTTTCAGTAGTTTAAAAATAATGCTAGCCTTCTCATTTTTTAAACCATTAGTTTATTTATTAAAAAGACCTTTTAAAACTTATTCCTATTGTGATAAATCCCTTACTTATGAAATGGTTAGTTTAAGAAATTTAACTTTAGGTTTCTTTTTTTCAATGTCAGCATTTATATTTTTGCATCTCATCATCATTTTAATAAATGTTTTATTGTGGTTAGGAAACTTTATGATAACTTTTCAGAATAAAAATTCAATATTATAATTTTGTGACATTCTTTATTCTGTTCTAGGTAATCCCCCTCTTCCTAATCCTTTTGGTGACCCTAATTTGTCCCAGCCTATAATGCCAATCCAGCAGAATGTGGCAGACATTTTATTTGTGAGAACAAGTTATGTGAAGAAAATTATTGAAGACTGTAGTAACTCAGAGGAAACCATTAAATTGCTTCGTTTTTGCTGCTGGGAGAATCCTCAGTTCTCATCTACTGTCCTCAGTGAACTTCTCTGGCAGGTTAACAGAAAATGAACATTTATATTATCTGTAATTTGATTCATTATTCCTTTAAATAAGTAATTTTAATTGTATTTTACCTATTTTTAGGTTGCATATTCATATACCTATGAACTTCGGCCATATTTGGATCTGCTTTTACAAATTTTACTTATTGAGGATTCCTGGCAGACTCACAGGTAGATATACTTTTTGCTATCAAAATGATTACATTCTTTTTAGAGTCTACAAATAACTGAAATTACCAGTGGCCAAATAATATTTTTTACTTTATAAAGCTCTGTTGAATGGTTTATCTTTTAAAAATATAATAAAAAATGGAAAATTCTCACCTATCACAATTTTATTAAATTTTTATTCTTCTAAGACTCCAGTTTCATATGTAATACTAGTTTTTTTCCTTCCATTTAATGTTTTTCACTTTTTTTTTCAGTTACAGTTAACATTTAGTATTATTTTTTATTAGTTTCAGGTATAGGAGCATAGTGATTAGACATTTATATAATGCATGAAGTGATCCCCCTATTAATCTACTACCTACCTGATACTATCCATAGTTAGTAAAATTTTATTAACTTTATTTCTTGTGCTGTACTTCACATCCCGTGACTATTTCATTACTACCAATTTGTATTTCTTGATCCCTTTCTTTTTTCAGCCAGCCCTTCAAACCCTTCCCAGCTGGCAACTATCAGTTTCTTCCCTGTATCTGTGATTATGTTTCTGTTTTGTCTTGTTGTTGTTGTTGTTGTTTATTTAGTTTTTTAAATTCTGCATTAGAAGTGAAATCATATGGTATTTATCATTCCCTGACTTATTTCACTTAGCATAATACTCTCTCCATCCTTCCATGTTGTCACAAATGATTAAGATTTTATTTTTTTATTTTATGGCTGAATAATATTCCATTGTATATGTATTTTTCTAACCCATTTGGCTATTAATGGGCATTTAGGTTGCTTCCATATCTTGGGTATTAAAGTAGTGCTTTAGTGAACATAGGGGTGCATAGATCTTTTTGAATTAGTAATTTGGAATTAGCATTTTGGATTTCTTCAGATAAATACCATATAGTGGAATTGTTGATTCAAATGGTAGATCCATTCTTAATTTTTTGAGGAACCTCCATACTGTTTTCCATAGTGGCTGCACCAATTTGCAAGCCCACCAACAGAGCACGAAAACTCCCTTTTCTCCATATCCTTGCCAGCTTGTCACTTATTGATTTGTTGATGATGGCCATTCTCACAGGTGTGAGTGATATCTCATCATAATTTTAATTTGCATTTCTCTAATGATTAGTGACTTTGAGCCATGTTTTCATGTGTTTATTTGACATCTGTATGTCCTCTTTAGAGAAATATCTGTTTGAGTCCTTCTCATGTTTTTTAATTGGATTTTTTGGTGCCACTTAATTTTTTTATTAAGAAAACAACACAGGCTTTTGATAAGTATTCAAGTTTTTTTAATATTGTCTTAAGATTACATTGTGCATTTGACCTTTGAGCAACATGGATTTGAACTGCGTGGGGGTCCACTTAATTTTTTTTTAGTAAATACATACAGTACTGTAGATGTATTTTTTCCTTAAGATTTTTTCTTCTAGAATACAGTATATAATACATAATACATATAATATACATATCATACAAAGTATGTTACTCAGCTGTTTATCTTATCACTAAAACTGATACAGTATGCTATTAGTAGTTAAGTTTTTGAAGAGTCAGAAGTTATACATGAACTTTATTCTGTTTGGCTGTTGGTGCCTCTGACTCCTGGGTTATTCAAGAGTCAACTGTACTTATTTTTTAATCAGTTACATTAGGTAACATTTAGTTATCTAAAAGTAATCCCTAACCTTAGTGGTTTTATTAGTATATGAGGAGTTAAGAATTACAACTTTTAGAATTAAGGCTATCTTACTAACAAGTCTTTAAATGTCTCTCAGAATTCATTGATATGTTTTTTGCAGTAAAGTCAGCCTAAGAATGATTATGTAGAATTAGTTGCCCACCTCTGCCAGGTAACCCTCAGTTTTCTCCCCACAGGGGTTATATTATCGTGGTTTATTTTAGGAACCAAATATATGTACATATTGTCACCTATTGGTCATTGTAATAAGCAGAAGAAAAACCTGAAAATATACTTGTGTTTCATAAATTTGTAGGATACAGTGCTTAAAGATAAATTATTACCATATCGAATTTTAGGGATACTAAAAATAGACTTCTTGAATAAATGTTTTCGAATTGTCACCTAATTCACAATCAGATTTCAGACAAATCATTAAACATCAAATAGCATTAACAAAAACTAATTGCCAAGAAACAAAAATGTTTTAAGTTCCAAATTGTAGTCATTAATTTCAGTATTATGAAAAGTTTGATATTTTTAGAAAACTTTGTTTTAATGGAATCTGATTTTCTCCTTTTTATAAAAAAATTTCTAAGTATATATTGTTTAATGTGTGACTTTGTTTTACTATACTTTAAATTTATCAGTCACATCCTAGCCTTGGTTTACCCAAAGAAATGATCAATGATAAAGGTATAAATGCTAGATTCTTGTGGAAAATATTTGTCTTTTATGAACAAATTAATCAGATATTGATGTTATGAGGGTAAGCGTGGAAATTTTTTGTGATGGGCATATACTTTATTCAATTTAAGAGATATTTACAATGTTTTACTATTACGAGGCACTGTAATTGGCAACAGAACAAGAGAAGCAAAGATAGTATTGATCATAGTGGATATGAAAACAGTCAACACTAATGTTGATGTGGCAGAAGTGTTAAGTATTACTCGTTATTAAAACAAGAACTAAAATAGAATAATTATTTTAATACAAGTTTTTCAAGATAAATACTACCTATGCATGTTTTTTTCTGTGTGTGTAATGATCAGACTTGGAAAAATGCCTGAAAATTGTTTTCCACATGACTTAAGTTTTAAAAAACATTTTAAAAAACTTGCTTTCTATTTACAATATGATGATATTCTATTAAATAAAATGTGTTGAGGAGAATTTTTTTCTAGATGCTTTAGTCCAGGTATTGATACCAAAGAAAGAAGGTATCTTTTGTCCCATAAATAGTTTTAAACTAGATATTGAGGAGAACAGAAAATAATTAGCTATATAAGATGTTATGTCGAGATTTGGCTACACCTGAAATGAAAATATTAATCATTAGCAAATCAGCCAAATTATACTATTGCTTGTGAAAATCACTTTAACTACCACTACCACGTATGTATTGAAATGATTAGAATTCAAGTTCATTTTGTGCTGCTAAATTATGTTGCTATCAATCATTAAATCCTTACTTTACACTATTAAAAATGTAATCTTTTTTATGATCCTACTCGAAGTAAATTATTCTCAACCAGAGTAGTCATGAAAACATAGTAGTAGTTAACTTTAATAAAAAATAGTATTGGAATTTTTAATTTACTTCTGATAATACATTTAAATTACATAGCAAAATCATTTTGGATTAATAATAATTTGGTAAGGTTTCTGACTCCTGAGAAAGACTTAGCTTCCCAGCTTCCTACTTCTATGACAATTAAGCAAGTTGTTTGACTTTTGTACTACTTTTCTCATCCATTATATGGGTTTACTAATGCTACCTACTTAAATAATTAACTCTAGAGTTAGAGTAGATGACTGTATCGAAACATATATTGAATGGCACACTACTCAAATGTTAGCAACTAGATATTACAAATTTTTATATCTTTTTTTTTTTTTTTTAGGATTCATAATAAGTCATTCTTAATTCACATACTCTCTCTAAACAGTTTCAGAAAGGCTTCCTGGGTGGTCAGAAATTTTTTCCCAAAATAAACAATATTACAGGTGAGAATTTTTCTTATAATTTTGTTACAATCCGAATCACAATTAAAGACTTTTAAAAGAAACAAATCATGAAAATTTGGAGTTGATATTTTAAATTAATATTGAAAATTATTCCAAATTCTTTTACATAATTGTAATTTTTTTTCTTTCTCAAAGGGTAATGGAGATCTTAAAAGAAAGTGGACCTGGGCTGTGGAATGGCTTGGAGATGAACTTGAAAGAAGACCGTACACTGGCAATCCTCAATATACTTATAACAATTGGTCTCCTCCAGTGCAAAGCAATGAAACATCAAATGGTTATTTCTTAGAGAGATCACATAGTGCTAGGATGACACTTTCAAAAGCTTGTGAACTCTGTCCAGAGGAGGTAAAAAAAAAAAAGCCACCAGTGGGCAACAGATAAAAATGGAAAAAAGAAAAGTAATTTTTTGTTTTATAGGCTAGTGTTTACTATGTAAAAATTTTGTGTTGCATTTTTAATGGCTTTAATGTTTAGTATTGACCAGCTTATATCAAAGGAGCTTATTAATGCAGAGTTATTTTGGAGAAATTTTTTGGAAATTGTCTAAAAATCATGTATCTGGGAGAATCTAATTTTTTCCTCTAATTGTAAACTTTATCTGCAGCACATGGGAAAAGTTAAAGAGGTTACCTTTGTGGATTCTTAAAATGTATCTCAAAATAAGGAAATTTTAAAATTTAAAGTTGCTTTCATAATCATTCTTAATTTTTTTATGTATTTAAAATTAGGAGCCAGATGACCAAGATGCCACAGATGAGCATGAGTCATCTCCTCCAGAAGATGCCCCATTATATGCTCATTCTTCTGGTTCTCACTATCAACAGGTAAACAGGCACTTGTTTGTTTTATCTATTCTGCAAACCAAATTTTGTGCTAATATTTGTAGTTAACAAAAATGTTAACAAAATTAATAAAAATCATGTATTAAAAGTATCTTAATTGCTTTTGCTCCAATATTTAGCTGCAATGAAAATGTTTTTCTAAATTAGCAATTTGACTTGTTTCAATAGATGGTTCAGTGTAAAAAAGTAAGTTATGAAAAAATGTAGACAAAACTTTCATTCAAAAACAATAATTTGGGGGAAATGTTTCTTAGACATTCGTACTGAGATTAAACTACAGATGTCACTAATTCAGATCTTTTAAGGCAGTGATTCTTAAATTTAATGTACCTCAGATCATCTAAAGGCACTTGTTAAAAACAAAAATTGAGGAGTCCCATCCTCAGGACTTGATTCATTAGAGTAGGAGGGTTTGCAAGATTTTGCATCTCTAACATGTTTCTAAGTGATGCTGTTGCTGCTGGTCTAGGGACCACACTTGCAGAATCAGTTCTTCTAGAAGAGCAGCTGGTATTAAACACTCTTAAAATACTTTCTCTGTAAAGGTTAAATCAGATTTTATCATAACTTCACGTATTTAGGTGCTTTTTTTTCCATAACACTTTATCATATGATACTTTCCTTAAAATATAGAATTGATTTATAAATTACTTTATAACTACTATGTTTTTAATATATAAAGTTCCTAGAAATAAAAAATATGTCTACTTTTAGACAAATTTAGCCCGTTTTTAATTTCAGCTTTAATATATGAAAAGTTTAACATGTAGGTCTCTCTTACCCTCTCAGAATAATCATGTGCATGGACAACCATATACGGGGCCAGCAGCACATCACTTGAACAGCCATCAGAAAACTGGCCAACAGGAACAAGAAAATTGTGAAGGCAGCGAAGAAGTATCCTCATCTCAAATGAAAGATCAGTGAAATATTCATAATTAACTAGTTCCTTTAAGACCATGCACTCAGGCCTTACAGTCCAAACTTTTTATGTGTAGCTAGTATTTAAAACTAGAAAAACTGTTCAATATAGAATTTTTGTTCACTGTCTCATTTGCAGAAATTTGCTGTCACCTTCAGGGGAAAGTGTATAGTGTTTTATAAAAAATGACTGATTAATATTATGTAAATGGCAAAGGTGTATATAGTTTATTAATGTTTGACTTAATTCTTACACAAAATTTTTTTGATAGGGAGGCAGCGATCTACAAAATAATAATTTTCTTGTTAATGTCCACTGCATTCTGCAGCCAGTATTGTCTGCTTCATGGCAGTTGGATCAGTCTTTACCAAAAAAAAAAAGTAACATAAAAGAGCTCATCCATGTCAATCACGCCAGTAGTTTCTTGACAATTCTTAGTTACTGGAGCCATATCAAACTGATACGTAAACTTTGAATTATATGAATGATGTTAAAAAGTTGGTGTTGTAACATTGTTTCTGGATATTTTTCATTACCTTTTTATTCTGGTGGTAGGTTAATCACCTTAAAGCTGTAGTTCTGCTATAACATTTAGCATGGCTTCACACTGTTTGTGTAGCCAGTAAGGACAAAATCACCTGAAAGACAGCAGTTTCCCCAAAGTGACAGCTATATTGCCCAGAGATTTTATTTCACGTAACTAGAGCATACATAATAAAATAAGGAAGAAATGTGACAAACAAGCAGTTTTTAGTTGCACATACATTCTTTATTCTCAGTGTTTGACAGTTCAGTCTCTTGATGGGATGAAGAATGTGAATGTATTGATAATATGAATTTTAAATTATTAAAACAAATATGCAAAAGTTTGCTATGCCACAATGTTTGGAGCTTATAGAAGACTGTATTTGATATTCTTGTTTTGTTTTTTGGTAGATTTTCTTAACTGAAACTTCTAAAATTTTGCTTCAACTGGTGTCCGATAAGGTGGGCATCATCAGAATCCCATAATACTTTGAAGTACCATAGAACCAGGATGTCTGGCTGATTTTTCTAGTCAGTCAGAATTTTACTCAAGCAAGAATTATCCCAGTTCCTTTCCCATTCCAAAACTCTTACTGTTGTGGGTTTTAATTAAAACTTAAGTTTCTGGCTAGTTAATATATTTCTGAAGTACTGTTTAGAATACACATTAGCTTCAGGATTCCAAGAAATTCATGAGTTAATACTATATTTAAAAAAGAATTGGTAATTTTTGAATGTCTGTAATATTTTGGAACCTGTCTAAAAACCAAATATTCCTGTGAACAGATACAGCCTGTCTTATACTATTTAAATATTTTGCTGTTTTGTTTTATAGAAATTATTTTGCTGAATTCACAATAGAATTTGATTTAAGAATAATTTTGTCCTGTGATATTTTTGTCTCATATTCTTTTTTTATTCTTAGGGACTACACATTAAAATTAATTCCTTGTGTAATATGCCTTATCATGACACTGCATTCAACATTTCAGACACATTCAGTTTTTGTGCTTTAAAATGACTTGCCTTTTGGTAATATATTTGGCAATGGAAGGAAATCAATGGGTGGTGATTACAATGAAATATTTACATATATGAAATACTATTGAATTTAGAATACACTTGAAAGTTATTGGATTTTGTTGATCATTGTCACCCCAATAATTTTTAATTTAAAAAAAATAATTTGCCTTTTGCCCATTAGTATGAAGATTTAGAGAAAAGGAAAACAAGTATTGTTTTTTGGCATATTTTTATAATCAGTTCTTATTATTTAAATTAGTTATGTTCTATAAGTATTGCCATGCACTGAGTTAACAAATATTGAACCAGCCGCTCCTAGGAGAAGTACTACATTAAAACATTGAAAAGAGTCTGATCACATTTTCACCTGTCAATATTTAATATATATTGTTAATTATCATTAAACTCAAGGCCAACAGCACTGTATAACTCATGTATTAACAATGGTTATCTACCATACATGTTTGTCCATAAGGCTCATTTTGGCCTTTTTGTGCTTAAGAGCAGTAGACAGCACTTAAGCACTGTGCTTGGACAAAGACATTTTAAACAGCAAAATCACACACACACACACAAAATTAATAGAGTGTGGCACTTGGGGAAAAAACCCCTTTTTTATAGAATGAGAGCTGAAATATGAAGGCCGATTGTTCAACCTTACCTAGAACATTGATGTCAAGTAACCAATTTTTTTGCTGCTTTGGACATGTCAGTAAATGGCCACAACTTTGATTTTGTATTAGCAAACTTAACTGAGGCTTTACATGGCATAGGAGGCTTATAAATTCCAAGCAACCCAGATTGGAACCTTCCTACATGTAGAAAAATTACAAGTTTTAAAGCTAAGAAAGAAGATAGTCTCATTGAGAGAAATTTAATTGAAAAATTATTGTATGCAAATCTTTTTCTATATATATTATATATTCATTATTATACATATTGAAATTTTGAGAGGTATTATAGGAGCAGCATAGTAGTGATTTTGAAGAAATCTTTTTCTAACATAATGGCACATTTTAATTTCAAGTTCTTCAAATTAAAGATTATTAAATTGTTTCTCCAACAAAGCCACAGCCAAAAACAAACAAAAAAATTAGTAAAATGTGGCAGTCAATGAGCAAAAGAAAAAAGCTTTGAGTACCTGATGTTTTGAGCATTAAATATGGTTAAATGTTTGAGACATCAGTGGTCTTTCATTAAAAGAAATTTTCCAGCTTCCTTTCCTGGCAGTATGGCTCCTAGGAAGAAGAGAGGCGAGAAGAAGGGCCATTCTGCCATCAACGAGGTAGTGACCAGAGAATACACCATCAGCATTCACAAGCGCATCCGTGAAGTGGGTTTCAATAAGCGTGCCCCTCAGGCATTCAAAGAGATTAAGAAATTTGCCATGAAGGATATGGGAACTCCATATGTGCACCTTGACACCACGCTTAACAAGGCCATCTGGGCCAAAGGGAAAATCTGGGTGCAGTTGTCCAAAAAAGGTAACAAAGATGAAGATTCACCAAACAAGCTATATACATTGATACCTATGTGCCTGTCACTTTCAAAAATCTACAGACAGTTACTGTGTATGAGAGCTAACTGTTGATTGTTGAATAAAGTTACAAAACTGCCCCCTCCCAAAATATTCCAGAATTCTCAATGACATTATTACTTTATGGAAATTCTACTTTAGAAAATATGTGAGTATATAAATGTTAAATATGTTTTAGTTGTAAAGTATATGTAAACAAGGTTTTTGTCCCGTGGGTTCTAGGTGTTTTATTGCATATCTTGATAAAAATCATATTGCTTCTCATTCCTCATTTCTCTAGCAATCAAGTTTTCCAAAGTATGGTCAAGGCAGACATTATAAGAATCTAATTGTTGTTTGAAGTTTTTGCCTTCTATTGACTTTTGAAATTTTCAGTCTTGTTCTTTGTAGCACTTACGTATGAAAATTAGAATTGCTGATTCCTCAAAAAACAAAAGTCCTGGGCCAGATGGCTTCCTAGGCAACTTTTACCAATCATTCAAAGAAGAATTAAGACTCTCAAACTATTTTAAAAATTTCAAGAAGAGGGAACCTCCCTAACTCCTTTTATGAGGCCATCATTACCTTGATTCCAAAACTAGATAGAGATTACAAAAAACTATAGGCTGATACTTCTTATGAATATTGATGCAAAAATCTTCAACAAAATACTAGCAAACTGAATTTTAACAGTACATTAAATCATAGACTAGATCAAGTTGGATTTATTCCTGGGATGCAGGTTGGTACAATATTTGAAAATCAATGTGATACATCACATTAACAAATCAAAGTAAAAATCATATGATCATATCGATAGATACAGAAAAAGCATTTGATGAAACCCAGCATCCATTTACGATAAAAAAATGGTAATGGAACAAACCTCAACATAACAGAGGCCACATAACAGACCTGCGGCTAACATCAATGTGGAAATGCTAAAAGCATTTTTCTTAAGATGAAAAACAAGAGAGGGATACCTACTTTCCCCATGGCTCTTCAACATTGTATTGGGATTCTTAGCCATGACAGTATGACAAGAAAGAGAAATAAAAGGTATTTGAATTGGAAAAGAAGTAGTACAACTCTTGCTATTTGCCAATAACATGATATATAGAGAACCCTAAAGATTCCACTAAAGGATGGTTAGAGCTGATCAATGAATTCAGTAAAGTAGCAGGATACAAAACTCTGAACCCAGAGGCAGTTTTATACACACATGATGAATTTCAGAAAGAAATTAAAAATACAATTCCATTTGCAATTAAATCAAAAACTATAAATTACTTTGGAATCAAATTAACCAAGGAGGTAAAAAAACCGGTTCTCAAAAAATTATGTCATTTAAAAAAGAAATTGAAGAAGATACAAATACTCAAAGGTAGGAAGAATGAACATAATTAAAATGGCCATACAACCCAAATAAATCTATATATTCAGTGCAATCCCTATCAAAATAGCAATGGCATCTTTCAGAAAGCTAGAACAAATCTAAAATTTGTATGGAATCATAAAAGACTCCTAATAGCCATGGCAATCTTGAGAAAGAACAAAGTTGGATGGATCCACTACCTGATATCAAATGATACTACAAGCCTACAGTAATCAAAATGGTATTGTTCTGGCATAATATAATGTTGCTCATTAGAACAAAACATCCCAGAAATAATTCCATGCCTATATGTCACTTAATAAATGACAAAGGAGGCAAGAATAAATAATGGAGTAATGACAGTCTCTTCACCAGGTGATGCTGGGAAAATTGGACAAATACATGCCAAAAAAAAAGGTGGGCAACCTTCTTACACCATGTATAAGAATAGACTCAAAATGAATTAAAAACTTAAGACCCGAAACCATAAAATTTTTATAAGAAAGCATAGTAACTGATATTGCTATCAGTAAATTTTTTTTTTTTTTTTGATATATCTCTTTGGGCAAAAGAAACAAAAAGGGACTACATCAAACTAAAAAGTTTTTGTACAGCAAAGGAAAACAACTGACAATGTTAGAAGATATTCATGATACATCTAATAAGTTAATATCCAAAAATACATAAAAACTCAGCAACAAAACAAAATGAAATCCAATTTAAAAAATGGGCAGAAGACCTGAACAGATATTTCTCCAAAGAGGAAATGCAGATGGCCAGTAGACATATGAAAAGACACTATAATAAAAATTGCAAATTAAAACCACAATGAGATATCTCATACCTGTCAAGATGGCTATCATCAATAAATCAACAAGTGATGGTAAGCATGTGGAGAAAAGAAAACTCATACACTGAGATTTGATGGGACTGCAAGTTGGTACAGCTACTATGAAAAACAGTCTGGAGGTTTCTCCAGACTAAAATTAAAAATAAATCTACCTTTTGACCCAGCAATTGCACTTCTTGGTATTTATCCAAAGAAAACTAAAACAGTAATTCATAAAGATCTATGCATTCCAATATTCATGGCAGCACAATTTATAATAGTCAAGATATGGAAGCAACTTAAATGCCCTTCAACAGATGATTGGATAAAGAAGTTATGGTTCATATATACAATGGGATATTAGTCATTTAAAAAAAATGAAATTCTACCGTTTGCAATGACGTGTGGTCTAGAAATTCTTATACTGAGTGAAATAAGTCACAGAGAAAGATAAATACTGTATTTCACTTATATGCAGAAATCTAAAGAAGAAAACTAATCAAAAACATTAACAAATGTGGTGGACAATTTGGTGACAGACAGAGGGGAGGGAGATTAGGAGCCTGGGAGAATGGGTTGAAGGGTTAAATGGACAAATTAGTAGTTGATAGGTGGTCACAGGGTTGAGGAGCACAGCATTGGGAATGCAGTCAGCAGTTATATAATGGCGACAGGTAGAGCCAGGGGAGGGAGGGAGCAATTAGGGGGATCATTTTCTAAACTAGAAATGTCTAATCAATGTACTATATACTTGAAACTTAATAAAATTTTTTAAAATTAGAATTGCTGAAGTGCTTTTTTTTTTTTTCATGGCAACTTTTATTAGTGAACTAAAGGCAAATCCTAGTTTAGTCCTAGTATGGATAAAAAAGATACAGATCAGGACCTATTTCAATTTGAGTCATTAAAGAAAACCATCTGTGGATCTTCAAATAACTAATTCAGAATATTTTTTACCAAATTGTATTTTTTTTCTGCTTTTGCTTTCATGTGCATTACTTGTACTGTTAAATTTTGTAACAGTCTAGAATTTTAACAATAAATACTCTTTTCACTTTTAAAATGCTTGTAAAGTTCAGAGATCTCCAACACATTTGATAATTCAAGCATTGTTTATGGTTGCCACTTTTTATAGTAAAAGGATATAGCTTAAAATCAGACAAGGGAAGAGGCCTATGAGACAGCCCCTGGAAGTTAAAAGTGCAAAGCTTCCAGTTGTTCTCTCCCACTGAGGTCATGGACAGCTGCTAACTTCTCCTAGGAGTGATTGAATGTTGTCAATCAGAAACTCACACAAGCCTGACACACGAGAGTTTTTATTGGCTCTTTCTTGTAAAGATGATTGAGTACCAGACACTAGAGAGCACCAAATCTTACAGATCAACGGGTAAACAAAAGACAATCTTATCAGACAGTACTCCAACTGTTTATGTAGTGATCTCTAGGTTTTTTTTCCCACATACCTTATAAAACAACCAACCAAACTTTCAACTCTGTAGTTGTTGTTAGGTTTTACACTTAGAATTGTTGAACTGCCTGTGAATAATTTTGGCCATAAAACCTTTTCCCCTATAGAGTGAAAACTGTAGTGGAGGATGTGCATCATCCAGGATAATGAAAACTCTTCATTTTCTGTATCTTTTCAATAATGAAGGTAGAAAGTTATTTTTCATAGGTTCTTTTAGACTTAGAAAATATTTTCCCCCATGTAGTATTTTGAGGTGATAGACTTGCATGAGAAACAGAATAATGTGATTTATTTTTGAGGTGTTGCTGTGCTTCTTAAACTTTTACTAATTTTCATTCTAGTCATAATCGAATTCTTCCACATCAGAACATTAGGATGCTTCTTTTGTAATAAAAAAAACAGTCTACTTGGGTCTTTATGCTTTAGGTGCAATAATAAATTCTTTTGCCATGTTTTCAGAATATTCTAAGTAGTAAGGATGCATCCTTGAGATTGTATCTAAAAAAAAAAAAAAAAAAAACCTATATAGGCTCTCAGTGGTAATGTTAAATCCAATAAATATATCTTAATCAAAATGGTGATTGAGAAAATATTGAAAAGATTTGAAAATAAGTCAATTTTAAATTATAAACAACAGATCGCTATTGTTAGGCTTTGCTCTTATAAGGTTTTCAAATGCTAAAAAAGTCCTAAACTACAGATAAAACATTATGAAGTGGGGAATCTTTGCAATTGTGCTTGTTTTATGTATTTATGACACTGAGATATGACAAGACTGAATACCTGAACGGTACCACTGAGTTTGGCAAAACATGCTCAGCACATAATGTTTTGGAATGTAACTTTATAATGCTTATTAGTGTATTGAACAGAATTTGTTTTATTTTTTTTATTTTTAATTACAATTGACATTTGATATTTTGTTATCAGATCTATAGATAGTGGTTAGACATTTGTATAATTTACAAAATGATCCCCCTAATTAGTGTCCACCTGGCACCGTACATAGGTATTACAATATTATTGACTATATTCCCTATGCTGGTACTCTGCATCCCATGACTATTTTGTAACTACCAATTTGTACATCTTAATCCACTTCCCCTATACACCTGTCTCCCTAATCCCACCACCATCCAACAACCATCAAAATGCTCTTTATAACTATAAGTTTGTTTCTGTTGTTTATCTTCTCATGATTCCACATTAAAATGAAACATATAGCATTTGTCTTTCTCTGACATCATTCAGCACAATACCCTCTAGGTCAGATGGTAAGATTTCGTTCTATTTTGTGGGTGAGTAATATCCCATTGTCTCTATCACCTCTTCCTTATCCATTCACCCACGGATGGACACCCAGGCTGCCTCCATATCTTGGCTACTCTAAATAATGCTGCAGTGAACATATGGATTCACATGTTCCTTTAAGTAGTGTTTTGGGTTTTTGAAGGGATAAGTACCCAGAAGTAGGATAATTGGGTTTTTCTTTGTCTCTTATTATAGTTTTTGTTTTAAAGTCTATTTTGTCTGGTATATCTATTGCTATCGCAGCTATTTTTTTCTTTCCATTTCTATAAAATATTTTTTTCCATCCCTTTCAGTCTGTGTGGATCTTTCAATATGAAGTCTCTTAAATGCAGCATATGTGAGGGTCTTGTTTTTTTAATCCATTCTACCACCTTATGTCTTTTGATTGGAGCATTTAATCCTGTTGCATTTAAAGTAATTGTTGATAGATATGTAGTTACTGCCATTTTATTATATATTTTATCTTTTTTAAGTTTTTTTAATATTTCTGTAATACTGGTTTGGGGGTGATGAACTCCTTTAGGTTTTCTTGTCAAGGAAGCTCTTTATCTGTCCTTCAAGTACTAGTTCTAGGTCCTTGGTTTTCATCACTTCGAACATTTTGTGCCAATCCATTCTGGCCTGCAAAGTTTCTATTGAGAAATGAACTGACAGTCCTATGGGAGCTCTCTTATTGGTAATTGTTTTTCTCTTGCTGCTTTTAAGATTACCTCTTCATCTTTAACCTTTGGCATTTCAGTTATCATGTGTCTTGGTGTGGGCCTCTTTGGATTCATTCTGTTTCAGACTCTACTTCACAAATTTGTATATCTATTTTCTTTGTTGAGTCGAAATTTTCCATCTTTGTTCAAATAGATTTTCAATTCCTTTCTCTCTTCTTCTGGTACATCTATGGTGTGATGTTGTTAGCTTGATGTTATCCCAGAGGTCTCTTATCTACCATCCTACCATCATTTTTTGTATTTTTTTTTTCTTTTTGCTGTTCTGATTGGGTGTTTTCTGCTGTCTCATCTTCTAAATCACTGATTCAAACCTCTGCTTCATCTAATCTGCTGATTTTTTTCTAAAGTATTCTTCATTTCAAATATTGTATTCTTCATTATTAACTAGTTCTTTTTTGTTTTCTATCTTTTGTTAAAATTCTCACTGAGTTTATCTACACTTCCCCTAAGTTCATTGAGCATCCTTATAACCAGTTTTTTGAACTTTGCTTCTGGTATATTGCTTATCTCCATTTTGTTCTTTTTTGTTGTTTTGTTTTTTTTCTGGAGCTTTGTTCTGTTCTTTTATTCTTTGTCTCCCCATTTTGTTTGCCTCTTTCTGTTTGTTTCTATGTATTAGGTAGAGTAACTCTGTCTCCCAGTCTCAGTTGATCGACCTTATATATTTATCTAATAGGTGTCCTGTGGGGCCCAGTGGCTCAGTCTCCCTGGTCACCAGAGCCAGTTTCCAGGTGTGTCCCTTGTTTGGGTTCTGTGTGCCTTCCTGTTGTAGTTGTGTTTTGGGAGGGATTAACCCCCTTAGGCTGATTGGTTGTGAAGACTGCCAATGACTACAGTAGAGGAGCTGTTGTGCAGACACTGACCCTATAGAGCAGGATTTGCCTTAGCAGGGCTCTGATGTCTGCCTAGTCCACCCTTTGGGTTTGTCATTTGTGAAAGTGGTTGGGTGGTACTCAGTTATGGTCTGAAGTGGCCACTAGGTACATTGGTTCTGGGCCTCTTGGGAGGAGCTGGCCAGGGTCAGCTGCTGCTGTTCCTTGCCCACTGTCACATGGTTATAAGGTACAAAATGACTTGCAGATGTTTGTCACTGGAAGTGACTTAGGTGAACCTGCAAGTTGGATGGGGCAAGGTATCAGGGAATCACCAGGGCAGGGTGAATGGTTTAGCCAGGTTGATGAAGATTCAGGTATGGCAATCTCCCTCATCTTCATGCTACATGAGTGGGGAGGAATTCCTAAACTAAGGAATAGCTCCTAATAGCACTTATGTGTAGGTGAAAGCTGCCCCTCCCATCCTGACCCTGAAGCCAGACAATTCAGTTTCTCCCTGTATGCACCTATTACCTTTCAAGATGCTGCTCCATTGCTGGAGCTCAGAGCGAGTTTGTCAGTAGAATGTCTATGCGCTGGTCCTTTAAGAGAAAAGCCTGGGACTCCCATAGCCCCCTTGTCTCACTCAGCCACCACCTCTGGCTGGTTTCAGCCCAAAGTTGAGGGGTGTTTCTTCCCATCATTAAAATCCTGGGCTGGGGAACCTGGTGTGAAGCCCAGACCTCTCACTCTTCAGGGGCTACCTCTGCAGCTGAGATATCCCTCCAGATCTTTATCTGTCACATGTGGTTTTGAGACCACCTCTCTGCCCCTCCTGCCAGTCATGAGGTGGTCTTTTCTGTATGTCCCCAGGTGTAAAACTTTTCTGTTCAGCTAGATTTCAGACAATTCTTAATGATTTTTTTTTCATAGTTTTGTTGTAATTCTGATGTGGTTGTGAGAAGAGGCATGCACATTTACCTACTCCACCATTTTCACTGGAACTCATAAATTAAATATAAAGACGTAGGTTGATTAAAAGAAAAGGAATAGATAGAGGTATGCCATGCTAATACTAATTAGAAAAAAAAATCTAGATTAGTAATTTTAATTTCAGAGCTAATTTTAGAACTAAGAAAATCATTATGGATATAATGGTCATTACATGATGATAAAGGGACTAATTTCCCAGTAATTGATCAAGAATAATTAAAAACTTTTTACATGTACTTGCCTAACAAAATATAGTTAAAATATATGGGACAAAAAACTAATAGAAATGCCAGGAGAAATAGACAAACCCACTGTATAAGTGGCAACATCAGTACTATTTAGCATTTGAGAGATCAAGCAAACAGTAAGGATTAGTTGGCCTGAACAGCACTGTCAAAGAACTGGATCTAATTGACCTTTACAGATCACTACACTAAACACCAGCAGAATACACATTCTTCTCAAGCTCATGTGCAACACTGATTAAGAGAAATCACATTCTGGGCCATGAAACACACCTTAACCCATTAAATAAAATCTTACAAAGTATATTCTCAGCCAGAATAAAATTATATTAGAAATCAACAGAAAGAGTAATTTTAAATCCCAAAATCTTTGAAGACAAATGGCATAGTTCTAAATACTACATGGGTCAAAGAAAATTTTTAAAATATTCCTAACTAAATGAAAATGCAACTTATTATTTGTAGGATGCACAAAAGCAGGAATAACAGTGAAATTTATAGCATTGAATAAATATACATAGAAAAACAGAACCTAAACTCAATGTAAGCTCCCATGTTAAGAAACTAGAGAAAGAATAACAATTTAAAGATGAGGAGAATTAAGAGTGAGATTAGAAAACAATACAATAGAGTGTCAACAAACCAAAAGTTGTGGAGATTGGATTAAACATGGCAGAGTGAGAGACGTTCCCATATCTCTCCATTTGAAACAACAATAACCTGAATATCTGAAACTCAACAAAAACACTGAAACTGCACACCAGCACATCTGAGCGTGGGATCTGCACATAAGAGATACCACAGGAACCCAGATGTCAGGCAGTGGAATGGGAGAAACATAGAAGAAGCCTCTCACAGCTGGAGCTCCCTGTAGGAGGAGGGGGAAGAGAGAAGGTGTGGTGAGTTCCCTGAGCAGCCCTGCCTGGGAAAGCTGTGAGCTCCTTGTAGCCGGCAGCAGCACCCAGTCATCAGGGCACAAGGCAGAGAAATGAGGATGGGAGAAAAGCGTGGACAGCAGAGAAACAACAGATGATTTTTACCGGTTGCAGTTGCAAAACCGAAGCTGAGCCTCAGGCCCCATCCCCCAATCCAGAGGGCCCCTCCCCTCATACCCTCCGAGACCAAACACTGTGAAGCTCCAGGGGAATCTAAGCAAACACTACCAAAACTGTTGCTAATACTGACAGGGACTGAGACTCAGGGTAGCAAGTGTGATTAAACATCTATAAGGGAAAAAAAGACATTAAGATTTTATATGAAGCAGATCCAAAAGGCTTAGATGTCACCTGTTGGAAATCAAAGAAAAACACCTTTGTAACAGTCTAGGGACCATTACATAATAAAACTTTCTGGAGGGCAAAAAAAAAGGGCACGCTTTCATTAATGCCCAGGTGAAAAAACAGTCTGTTAAACTCCATGAACAACAAAGGTGACAAGGCATCTCAGCAAAAAAGAGAAAAATCTCCAGGAAATAAGCTTAATGACATAGAAATATGCAACTTAAATTACAGAGAATGCACGATGGTACTTCTGAAAAAAATCAATGAGATCCAAAACAATTCATTTCAACAATTTCAACTAGGTGAGCAGAACGAGTTCTTTAGCAAGGAGATTGAAATCCTCAAAAAGAACCAAATAGACCTTCTGGAGATAAAGAACACACTGCAAGAGTTCAAAAACGAAACAACAAGTTTGGGAAATAGAGTCAACCAATGAAGGAAAGGATCAGTGACATCAAAGACAGAAATCTAGAAATAATTCAGAAGGAAGAAGAGAGAGACCGAAGAATGAAAAATAATGAAAGAAAAATACAAGAACTAGCTAATACCATCAGGAGAGGAAACATAAGAATAATGGGCATTCTCAAAGCAGAGGAAAAGGAGCAGGGATTACAAAGCATATTTTCAAACAAATAGTGGACGAGAATTTCCCAAATCTAAGGGATAGACTGGAGCTTAGAATTCAAGAAGTCAACAGAACACCCAATTATCTCAACCCAAAAAAGCCTTCTCCAAGGCACATTGTATTAAAATTATCAAAAATCAATGACAAAGATAGAATTCCCATTTAGGGCTTGAGTGTGTTATATTTTCTTCGTCAACTCTGATACCAAGATGCAGTAGGCAGAAATATTTGGAGTCCTCCCCTGGAACTGGAACTGGTAACTGGTGCATGGTATTCTGTTCTCTTGGGATTGATGACTAATGCATTGGACTCTGCTAAACTCACCCACTAAGATCAGGCACAAGACAAGTATGTCCTCTCTCTCCACTCTTATTCAACATCATATTGAAAGTCCTAGCTAGTACAGTAAGAGAAGACAAGAAAATAAAAGATATACTCACTGGGAAAAAAAAGAAAAAGCATTTTCTTTTCAGATAACACAATTATCTATGTAGAAAATCCCAGAGAACCAACAAAAAACTGTAATTAGTCTATGGCCATGCTACCTTGAAGTGCCTGATCTTGTTGATTTCAGAAGTGTTGGGTTTGGTTAGTACTTGAATGGAAGACCACCCAAGAATACTGGGTTCTGTAGGCATAAAAACAAACAAACAAACAAATGAAATTAATATTAATTACAGCAAGATTATGGGATACAAGGTCCCATAAACAGTGTTGGGTTTGGTTAGTACTTGAATGGGAGACCACCCAAGAATACTGGGTTCTGTAGGCATAAAAACAAACAAACAAACAAATGAAATTAATATTAATTACAGCAAGATTATGGGATACAAGGTCAATATACAAAACAATAGCTTTATATCAGAAATAAACAGTTGGAATTTGAAGTTTAAAACACATTACATAAAAATATAAAATTTACAATCGCATCAAAAGAATTAAATGCTTAGGTATAAATTTAATAAAACAGGGACAAGATTTCTATGCAGAAACCTACTAAACTATTGAAATAAAGAAAATATAATTAGAGAGCTATGGATCAGAAAATATTGTTTTCATGGCAATTCTTCCCCAGATCATCTGTAAATTCAAAGCTGCCTCTATCAAAATTCCAGCAAGCTGTTTTGTCAATATCAAGAAACATTCTTAAGTTTATACTAGAAGGCAGAAGACTCACAACAGTCCACAAAATATTAAAAAACAAAATTAGATTATTCCTTCTACCGAAGTGCAATGCAAATTATAAAGCTAAAGTAACCCAGGCAGCATGATATTGGTAAAAGAATAGTCATGTAAATCTAAACAAAAGAGAAACCAAGAATAGAACCCTAAAAATAGAGTTAACTTGCCTTAGGCAATACAATGGAGAAAGATCCATTTAACAAATGTTGTTGAAACACAGACCTTACACTTTTCACAAAATTAACTTAAAATGGTTCATACCTAAATTTATGTCCCAAGACTATAAAACTTACTGAAAAACACAGAGGATAAAACTTACTGACCTTGGGGGGGCAATGAATCTTTTATTTAAACAGGTTTATTGAGATAATTCACAAACTCTACAATTCACCTGCTTAAAGTGTGCAATTCAATCATTTTGGGCATATTACATTATTAATATTTTTAAATTGTGGTAAATATATGTAACAAAAGTTGCTATTTTAGTCACTTTTAAGTGTACAGCGGCATATATTAATATCCTTCACAACATATAAACATCACTACTATTTTCAAAACTTTTTATTATCCAAACAGAAACTCAGTAAATATTAAGTACTAACTCCCATTATATTCTCCTCCCAGTCCTTGATAATTTCTAATACAATTTTTATCTTTATGAATTTACCTATTCTAGATATTTTATATAAGTGGAATCATGCACTATTAGTCCTTTCTGTCTTCATATTCCAAGGTTCATCCTTACTATAGCAGGTCTTCATTCTTTCTTATAGCTTAAAAATATTTAATTGTATATATGAGCTAATTGAAAATTATATTGATCTCTGCCACCAGTTCCTGGCACAGAGCTCCCAACCTCTTAAAATGATAAGAACAATAGAAATATCTCCTGTCCCTGATACAGAGCTCCTAAAAATTTTATAAATTTCTAAGAGATGAGAATGCTAGATTTATCTTTTGTTCTAATAAAGTGATAGTTGATGGGCCTCTGGATGGTGGATGGAGGCTGGTCATCAGAAAGACTAAGCTCTGATCAGAAGCTTGGAATGTTTAGCCCTGTCTCCTACATCTCTAGAAAGGAGAGAGGGACTGAATGGAGTAACTAATTCATGGCATTTACATTTGAAAGCCTCCATAAAATCCCAATATGGGTTTGGAGAGCTTCCAGGCTGGCTCATATATCCATACGAGGAGGGTGACATACCCCAACACTGTGGGGAAAGAAGCTTGTGCTAGGGATCCTCCTAGATCTTGCCCTGTGTATCTCTTCATCTGGCTGTTCATCTGTGTCCTTTATTGTATCTTTATTAAAACAGTATATGTAAGTAAGTATTTTCCTGAGTTGTATAAAGCACTCTAATAAATAAGTAGAACCTGAGGAGGGGTTGTGGGAATCTCTGATTTGTTGCCAAATTGCCCAGAAGTTGTGGGTAATCTGGAGACCTATTTTTGATTGTCATCTTGGGATGATGAGACTAAGACCTTAACCTGTGGGATCAGACATTATTTCCAGATCTATACTGGCAGAAGTGAGCTTTATTGTAGATGGTGTCCCAGAGATTTGTCGTGGGGGGAAACTTCCACCCACTTGATGACTGAAAGTGAAGGATTTTGTCTGAGTAGTAAAGGAAACTCATAGGTTAAAGAACAGGGGTTTGTTTTTTTTCCTACACAGCATGGAAAAGAATGATTTGGGCATACAGTGACACCCAAAGCATAACATGTGGGGGGGAAAAATGAATAGTAAGACTTTATTAAAACTGAAAATGTCTGCTCTGCAAAAGATATTATAAAGAAAATGAAGATACTTGGAAAATTTATTTGTAAAACACATTTCTGAAAAGATACACAAAAACTTTGAAACTAAACAATAAGAAAGTTAACAACCTAATTAAAAAAACAGAAATCCAACCAAAAGAAAATACAAAAATGGAAAATGAAAAGATTCTCAAAATCATATGTTTTTGGGTAATTGAAAATTAAAACAACAGAATACCACTACAGAGCTATTAGAATTGTTAAAATCCAAAAACCTGACATTACCAAATGCTGTGGAATCCCAGAGTGACAAGAACTCTCATTCATTGCTGGTGAAATCGTAAAATGATACAGTCCTTTTGGAAGATAGTTTGACAGTTTCTTAAGAGTTAAACATAGGTTTACTGTATAATCCATTACAATTAAAAACATGTCCACACAAAAACCTGCATGCAAATTCTTATAGAAGCTTTATAATTGCCCAAAACTGGGAGCAACCACAATATTTTCAGTAGCTAAATGGATTAACTGTGGTCTATCTAGACAATAGAATATTACTCACTAATAATAGAAATTAGGTACAAAGCCACAAAAAAATATAGGGGAATCTTAAAGCATATTGCTAAGTAAAAGAAGAATATCTGAAAAAGTTGCATACTATTTGATTTCAATTATACGATATGCTGGAAAAGGCAAAAATACAGAGATAGTTAAGAGAAAAATGAAGAGTTGCCAGATAAGAGAAGTAAAAAGAATAGGATTGAATAAATGAAGCACAGAGGATATTCAGCACAGTAAAACCATTCTGTATGATAATGATTTACATATTACATTATGTGTTTGTCCAAAATCATAGTACTTTATATTTAAGAAAAAACTTTAATGTATGCAAATTTTAAAAAATTTATTTAGATGATTGATCCTAATAAGGAATGTGGACTGTACCAGTGAAAAGATTTGGGTGAAAGTTGATGACTTAAATGATCTTAAAATGGTAGCATCTGTGAGAACAAAGACAAAATTAACTACACAAAAACATTATACATGTATGAGGGTTCTCCAAACAGAACCAATTATACATGTACATAGAAAGAGGAAGAAAGAGGGATTAATAGGAATTTGCATTATTATAGTGGTAAAGAAGTTCTAAGATCTGCCATCTGAAAGCAGAGAAACCAAGTGTAATTTAGTCCTAGTTCAAAGGCCTAAGAATCCAAAGTTGATGATGTAAATCCCAATCTAACTCTGGAAGTTCAAGAACTAGAGCATCAATATTTAAGATAATATTTAAGAAGATAGATGTCTCAACTGAAGCAGAGAGAGAGAGAGCAAATTTGCCCTTTCTCTGCCTTTTTACTTTGTAAGGGACCTTAATGAATCAAATAATGCCTATATATATTGTGGAGGTTCATCAGCTTTACTCAGTTCACAAACTCAAATGCTAATCTATCCCAGAAATATTTTCACAGACACCACCAGCAATAATATTTTACCAGCTGTCTGGGCATCTCTTAACTCAGTCAAGTTTACACATAAAATTAAACATGACAGTACTATAGTTAATAAAGTTGCCTTTAATAAAGATATGGGTTAAAAACACTGACATTGCACAGATAAGAAAGAGGAAGATGCTACAACTATTTATGTGGTAATGTACTGGAGCTGGAGATATTACTATGCATATAAATTCAGATATCATAATATATTAAGGTAACTACCTTAATAAAGACACATACAAATACATATAAAAATATTTATAGATATGTGATACACTTGGGACCCCCAGGCCTGGAGCTTGCATTTGGTTTTGGATATTCCTGAAGAACCACCAGGAAGAGCAGAGAGGTGAGAAATACCATTTATTACTCATAAGACGGGGAAGCTACAGTAGAGATGCAGAAATAAAGCTGCTGACCAAGAGCAAGCAGAGTTCTTTTTGCCTATGAGTTGAGGGACAGGTTATCTCATGGGGGAGCCACCTCTTTCCCAGCCGAATGGGAGCAACATGTGTTGCTGGGTTACAGAGCAGATAAGGACCATGGGAGCAGCAGGAAACGTCCTTGGGGGCAGGCACCGCTGAAAGCCCTTTGTTCACTGCCTGCCTTAGCTGTTGGCTGGGCAACCAGCACTCTACAGAGTATGTGGATGGGCTGTGTTCTGAGTTAACTGTGCATGCACAGATGTATTTCCTTTCTGTGACCTATGAGATCCTAATAACAATGGCATCTCAATAGAAATAAACACAACTAGTACCCAGAATCTGGTTTCTAATACTATTCTCTAATTAAAAAATAATAATAAAACAGGGCTCTTTGGAGAAATGTGGATACTAGGATTGGGGCTAGAGATATATAAGTCTAGAATAAGAAGAAGTAAGGAATTTCACAAAAATTAATCAAAATCCACATGAATGGAAAGATATCAAATGGACTTTGGAGCGAAATGGAAGAGTTCTCAATGGTCAAATGTAGAACAATCTGAGTAATGAAGTGAATTAAGTAGAGTTGAATTATAACTAAAGTAAATAATCTATGAGTTCTGACTTTTAGAAATGATTGGAAAAATACATAAATGGGGTAGAAGAGATAAGTGTACTTTGCAAAGAATTTCAAATAACTTATGTAGATACCTGCTTTCAAGGAGAGGGAACATAAATTTCTATTCCTTCAGTATGAGATGCACAGAGTGACTTCCTTCCAAAAAGAATAGTATGTAAAGGACAGAAGAGTGACTTTACAGTGGAGAAACTTGTAAAACACTACCTAAATGATCCAGATCAATAGCAACACTCAGAAGTCATGTTGATAACTTACCCTTCATATGATGAAATGAAAGATACTTCATCTCTATAGTCTTCTCAAAAACCTACATTCTCAGTCTAATCATGAGGAAAAACATCAACAAATTTCATTAAAGAGGCACATTACAAAATTTTTGACCAATAGTCTTGAAAACTGTAAAGGTCATGAAAAGCAAGGAGTCTAAGAAACCAAGAAAACCCTAATAAGACATGATTAACTGAATAGGTTACTAGACCAGAAAATTACATCAGGTAAAATACTAAGAAAATCTGGATAAACTATGGATTTTAGTTAATAATAATGCATCAGTTTGTTCATTAATTATAACAATGTAAGATGTTAATAGGAGAAGTTGTTTTAGGGAGCATATGAGAATTTCCTATACTAACCACTCATTTTTCTGTAAACCTAAAATTATTTTAAAAATAAAATTTACTTAAAAACAAAAGACTACAAAAGGTTATGGGAACATATAGCAGGGAAATTGTATAATAATATTGAAGACTTTGTAGGAATTCGAGACAGGACTACAATATTTTATATGGAAGGAATATGGTAAACAAAATACAGAGGAAGATAGTAAATAATGTGATCGAAGAGTTCTTTTAGAGGCAGATCTAGATTCTCTTGAATGTTGTGAGAGATAGCAAAGATTTTGTAGTAGGGATGTGGTAGAATGAGCTATAATTTAGGAAAAAACTGTCAGCAATATAAAGAGTGAGGTAAAAGGGTAGAATCTGAAGACAGAAACAGCAGTGAGGAGGTTCCTGGAATAAGTATTAAGAACAGCACTGATCAATAATCAATCTATTTTAAGAATACACACTTACTCCTTTGGAGTAAAAGCAGCTTATATTAAATCATTTATATGACTTTTAAATTGACATTTTTGAAGAAAAATCTGCTCATTAGTGATGTATAGTTAAATAAAGGCCTGAATGAAACAATAAGACAAGGAGACTAACTTGACATCCATATAGTGAGAAAGGAGGAAATTATTTATTGATAATGGGTATGATATAAGAGAAAGGGAGTAAAAAAAAAAAAATCACTCCAGGTGTATGACTCTAGGTATTAGTGAAGCTATTACATAAGATAAGGATTTTTAAAAAAAAATGACTTTTGGAGACATGGAAAGTTCTGTTTAGGAGCTGTTGAATTCAAAGTGTTTCTTTTTACTTCTGTGACTCAGTCATTCTTTGATAGCATGTTATTTAATCTCCACGTTTTGTGGTTCTTCCTGATTTTTTTTTTTTTTTTTTTTTTGCAGTTGATCTCTAGTTTCAAATCATTATCATCAGAGAATATGGTTGGTATGTGATTTCAACCTTTTTATATTTTTTGGTGCTATCTCTGTGTCTCAATATGTGGTCGATCCTTGAGAATGCTCCATGTGCACCAGAGAAGAATGTATAAGCAGGTGTTTTGAGATGGAAGGCTCTGTAAATGTCAATTATGTCCAGTTAGTCTAATATGTCATTTAAGGATGTTATTTCCTTATTGATTTTCTGTCTGGATAATCTGTCCATATCTGACAGTAGGGTATTTAGGTCGCCTATTACGACAGTATTTTGGTCTGTTTCTTCTTTTACTTCTGTTAGTAATTGCTCTACATATTTTGGGCTCCTTTATTGGGAGCATAGATATTAATAAGTGTTATCTCTTCTTGGTGCATCATTCCCTTTATCATTATGTAATGTCCCTCAAAATCTTTCTTTAACTTTTTTATTTTGAAGTCTACTTCATCCAATATTAGTACTACTAATGGTAGTACAATAGTAGTACTAATATTGGATGAAGTAGACATATATATACAGTCATCCATTTTCTTCTGTGTGTGCCTTACCTCCATTTCTCTTTGTCAATCTGAATCTTTGAGTTCTCCCCTTTTCAGTTATTGTTGTCTCAGCTTGTCCCTATATATGCTGAATGTTCATTACTACCTTGCTATAGCAAATCTTTTCTTATCGTTTAAGCTTCTAATACCCTGTTCTTGATAAGATTTGCATTCCTCTGCTTCTATCTGCCTGGTTGCCTTATTCCTAGTTATGTATCTTTTTGTCATTTTGTTTTAGGTGAGCTGACCCCTTTCAGTTTTTCCTATAATGCAGGCCTGATAGTCTAAAAGAAAGCTTCGCTGGATACATTATTCTTCACTGGTAGTTCCTTTCATTTTTAATAGTTTGAATATTTGATTCCACTCTTTTCTGGCATGTAAAATTTGTGCTGAAAAGTCTGACGATGATCTAATGGTTTTTCCTGTATAGGTTATCATCTTCTTTTCCCTGGCTGCCTTGAGAATTCTGTCTTTGTCATTGGTTTTTGATAATTTTAATACAATGTACCTTGGAGAAGGCTTTTTTGGGTTGAGATAATTGGGTGTTCTGTTGACTTCTTGAATGCCAAGCTCTAGCTCATTCCTTAGATTTGGGACATTCTCATCCACTATTTGTCTGAAAATGCTTTCTAGTCCTTGCTCCTTTCCCTCGCCTTCGATAATGCTCATTATTCCTGTTGGTATCAGCTAGTTCGTGTATTTATCTTTTATTATTTTTCATTCTTCGGTTTCTCTCTTCTTCCTTTTATTTCTAGGTTTCTGTCTTCAATACCACTGATCTTTTCCTCCATTTGGTCAGCGCTATTTTCCCAAGATTGTTGTTTCATTTTTCATCTCTTGCAGTTTGTTCTTCATCTCCAGAAGTTCTATTTGGTTCTTTTTGAGGATTTCAATCTCCTTGCTAAAGAACTCATTCTGCTCACCTACTTGTTTTTTCAATTCCTGAAATTGTTGAAATGAATTGTTTTGGATCTCATTGGGTTTTTTCAGAAGTACCATCCTGTGTCGGAGCCAGCCGATGAAGTAATTGAGGGTACCTGAAAGGGGGAGGATGGACTGAGGAAAAGAAAGAAGACAGACAGAATTGCAGGTGGGATCACAGAATCAAGCTGTGTCTGTGTCCCCGAGTTTATTTAGAACACACTATTTATAACATTACAATAAGAAAGACAGTAGTCAAGAACCAAGGGTAGCCAGATTACTTATCTAGTAGAACAATGAGATTCTCACAACTCAGAACTGCTAAACTGTAGCAAGGAATGTGCAGTGATTGCTATGTGAACAGTTACCTCCCGGTTTTTCCCAGCGCTTTACAATCTCAACTTCTTACATTGTTGCCAAGTACACAGATATCCTTGTTCCTTGTTATACGATTTCACATGTCCATAAGTGACTCCCCACAATCCTGCATGCTCTGTCATTTAAGTTGCATACTTCTACGTCATTAAGCTTATTTTCTGGAGATTTTTTCATTTCTTTCTGAGCTGCCTTATAACCTTGGTTATTCATGGTGTAATAGACTATTCTGCATTTTTCCCAGAAAGAAGATTTATTATATAAATGTCTCTCTTTTCCTGGTGGAAAGAAAGTGGTTTTTTTGTTTGTTTGTTTTTTGGTTTTGGGTTCCCAGTACGTGGTGTCTAAGCTTCTTAGATCCCTCTTTATATAAAGCCTTAATAATGCCTTTTATATCTCATAGATGTTTTTATTGTTCAGTTTTAGATTTTAGCTTATTGTTGTTTAAAGAGGAGAAATCTGGGGACATTTCTCACTCCACGTTGTTTCTGACATCACTTACCTTGTAATCTTTAAATGATTATTTCTCTTACTTCAGTCTCTTACAAGTCCCAATATCAAATCTATATTAAGCTTTGAAGCATAGAATAATGAAGAAGTTTGCTTCAAGCAGAATATTGCATATAGATAGATCCTTTATCAAGACTATGATAACTTGTATATGACATGCCATTCTCTTGTAATCAAAGATTTATTGATTATCTAGGGAGAGCTGGGGTTGTGACAAGTTTTCTTCCTTTTGTAGGCTACTCCAGGAGAAAGACAATTATATTATAATATAGTAAAATATTAAAGTGGAAATGATTACTTATGGAAGTCATTTGAGGTGCTGTTAAATGTTGGTTCACTTAGCTACCTCAAGTATGTACTTTAACCTTTTTCTGAGTGAATATATTTTAAAACAAAGCTTTCTGTTTTCTCTTTTCATTCTCAGTTAAATACTCCTATTGTTGTGGTGCTCAAAGGGTTTGCTTCCTGAGGTGCTCTATTCAAGAATGAGCCAGGGTTATCATTAGGCAGTTTTATTCACTTCGAGCAAGTAAAGGAGACAGGGATTCACATCCAAAGCTCTGTCTCCTGAAAAGAGGCTTAGCCATTGATTATATACACTATTTTGTTAATGACATGGTGATTTCTTCTTTCAGAGCCCAATTTTATCCTGCTGTTTTTATTTTACTAGAAAAGTAAAACCTTACAGCTTCCTCTGCAAAATACTGTGCTACATTTTAACACTTAGTAATAATTTACTCAGCCCTGGAGAATCTTGTGCTAGCTAACAATTCCCCCTGAGATTTTTCACTCCTCATTCTGAGGAAATGAGGATAAGGGAAGGTCATACTTCTATAACTGCTGAACATTGACAAAGTATATCTTTGAGTTAGAGGAGTAAAATTTGCTGGCTCCAAGACTTATGAAATTCTAGGAGTTCCCTAGGTTTGGAATTCCTGAAAACAGGAGAGCATAAAGAGATAGTTATTTATCTGCCACCCCTTATACATAGGAATCTCCTTAATGCCCCATTCCTGGCCAATTTTTAAATCATCTTTGGTATACACAGGAGTGTAGTGATTTAAAGTCAAACTGGGAAGGAAGGCTAGCTGCACTACTGTTTTGTTTAGAGCTGTGCTTTTTGCTTTGGCATTGGCAAAGATATTCCTTTTTACCACCTCTTAGTCTCCTTTGTGGTGGCCCCTGCAGTGTACCACCGCAATTATTTTTATGTTTTCTGAGACGCTATAATAATTTTAGGATTAAGGGTCCATATTTCATCTTTATTTCCAACTATCGTCAATCCTCAATCCTTCCAGATAGCCCCATGGGTATGGAATATAGAGTATGCATACTTAGAATTATATATAGTCAGGTTTTTGTTTTCTCCTAATTTCAGGACTTAGGTCAATGCTATGAGTTCAGTTTTATTGAGCAGAACTCCCAAGAGTAAGAACTCTTGCTTCAGTGATATTGAGCAAGGATATTGCTCTGTGTCTTAACTGATTATGAAGGTACTCCCAGAGGTGAACCATATTTCTTCTGAGTTGGCTAATGGCTCACTCTTAAGATCATTCCTACTAGAATATATTGTGTTTCAACACAGTTATGATCTAGGGCCTCAAAGGAGGTCAGCAATAGAGTAGCAGAATAGAGGGTATGACAAATTTTTAGAGCAATGCCACCATTATTATCTAACAACGTGGCCTAGTATTGCATCATTCTTTCTGTTAACCAATTATTTTCCTTGGTTTCAAGAACTATAACTATCTCTGTATAATTTGAAGCTGTCCTACAGTTAACTTTATTGCTTCTGATATTAACATGCAATTTACAGCCACGGTCCTCAGAAAAGGTAGACATTCTTGTGTCACCATGTCAATTTGCTTAGAAAAATAGGGAATCATGTGTCTTAGATGCCTCAGCATTTGAATTAAAACCTCTAAGGTAATTCCTAGGGTCTAATGTACATACAATTCAAAGCCTTTTTCAAATTAAGTAAACGCAGGCCAGCCACCTCCTGTAGTTTTACATTAATTTTCAAAGTGTTCATGTACTCTCTCCCTCTCTGAGGGAGTCGCCTCTTCTTTCAATAGGGGCCTGGCTATAAGACCAAAATTAGGGGTCCACATCTTACAGAATCCTGTTATTCCAAGAAAACCTCTCGATTTTGTACAGTTCTGTGCCAAAACTAGACTGGTTTTTGCTGCCTTTCACTTTGCTCTAGGCTTCTTTGCCCTTGTGAAATCAGAAAACCAAGGTACTTAATTACTTAAAAAGGTGTCTGGATCTTTTTCTGGAATACTTAATATCTCTTTTCAGCTAGATGGTTTAAAGATCAAAAGAATATTTCTGTTGGAAGTTTCTCTTTCAGGGCTGGCAATTAGAATTTCACCTACATATTATAGAAGAGATCCATTTTCAAGTTGGAGGTCCCTCAGGTCTTTTGCAAAGGCCTCTGCAAATCAGGTTGGGGAGTTTTTGAAACTTGTGGTAACATACTCTAGCAATACTGGGGCTTTTTATGGGTTTCAGGATCTCATTCAAAAAAGTTTGTCTATAGCCATGCCACCGTGAATGTGCCCAATCCCTTCTGATCTCGGAAGCTAAGCGATGTCGGGCCTGATTAGTACTTGGATAGGAGACCACCTAGGAAGACCAGGTGCTGTAGGCTTTAATTAAAAATATGTTTTAAAATATTTTTTTGGAGTCATGGTCCAAGGAAATGCAAAAGAGCATCATTTAAATTCAGGACTGCGTAATATTTGCTAGATTCTGGGAGATTGACCAACAGGGTATAGGGCTTAGGAACACTAGAGTGTACATACTGTACTACTTCATTCGTAGCCCTTAAGTCTTGTACAATTCTATATTCTCTTATCCCCAGTTTCTTAATAGGAAGGATTAAGAAGGCAGTGTTCAGGGTGAGTGTCGTTTGAGAAGTGCGTTTAGGATGATTCCCATTTTTGCCTCAGGTTTTAGTGGGTATTGCTTTACCTTGGACCAGTGGTCTACTTGTTTGAGTACTGCTATAACAAGTAGAGCATACTTTGCTTTTCTAACTTTTCCTTGTGCCCAAACAGCTGGGTTAACCTGGTCTTTCAGGACCTGGTGGAGTAGGACCATGAAACCTATTACTTCATTTTTGAAAATTAGTACTTAAATTTCTCAATTTAAACACATAATACCCCCTAATTTACTTAGTAGGACTTTTCTAAAAGAGGACCTGGACAGTCAAGTACATAGAAGAACGAATGTGACAACTGTTTTAATCTTATTTCACATGTCAGGCTCAAAGAATGTCTTTGTATTTGGCTTTCTAGACACCCCTTTAATATTACACTCTCTCTTGGAAAGGGGTCCTTTCTGGGTAGTAAGAACAGAGTAAGTGGCTCCAGTACCTAACAGAAATGCAATTTTCTCCCCACGAGTAACAGAGTAACCTGAGTCTCCTCATATAAGATAAAAATGGAGCCAAAAGAAGAGTCTCTAACCCTATCAGTCATCATCTTTTATCTGAGGTAAACTGCAAAGAATTAGGAATTTCCATTTATTTCTTTCACTGAGGATGCTTGGAATACTCTCTCTTCCAGTATCCTATTTTATTTTATTTTATTTTATTTTATTTTATTTTATTTTATTTGTTTGTTTGTTTGTTTGCTTACTTTGCACATGATTAGGCTGCAATGTTGCTTGATTGTTCCCACAGTGGGTCCCGGGTGTTACTCAAGGTGATTTTCGAACTCTCACCCAAAGCCTGGAGGAATACAGCCAGAAAAGAAGGGTTTTTTAAAAATCTTTCCTTTGTCTTTCTTTTCTTTGCCACATATCTCTTCTTAAAAACCCCAAAGGCCACTTTTACCAATTGGGAGGTGTGGGTGGTAGGTTCCACCACTGTCTGGTAACTTCTACAGATATACAAAGAACTCTGAGATATGAAGAAGTTATTCAGGGTTGTGTTACTCCCTGGGTCCTTAGGGTATATGTGGTGTTTTGTCTTAAGTGTGCGTTTAAACTTTCAAAGAAGGCTGAAGAGTTCTCATTGGCTTCTTGATCAATGTTTCTAACTTTAACCCAATTTTCAGGGTAGCAACCATGGCCTTAGGCTCCTATGATACTCAATGCGACCCCTGTCTATTTTGTCATTGGGTTCCCACTCAGTATTGTGAACTGACTCATCTACTGGCTGCCAGATCTGATTATTATACTGAGTAACATGTTATCATTAGCCTCTTTCTCAGCTTTTAATTGTTTGGTAATTTTTTCCTTGGCAGTGAGGAACTGAACATCTCTGCAAGTGAGATTATGGATCATGAATATAAATATACCATTATGCAAGCTAATAAGCTCTCCGTCCAGACTAGCCCAAAGCCTTCCAGTTATATAGAGCTGATGTCAAGAAAGGAACATGTGCAGTTACCCCTTCCCCATCCTGAACCCCTCCAAGGAGGCACAGTTTGGCCTCTGGGTAAAAACCAGTCAGTACCTTGATGGGTAGTAGACTCAGGTAGTGAGGCTTACAAGGTAGGAGTATTATCTCCTTGTTCTAGGGAAGTTTTCAAAGGTGTCCTTAACAGGTTAGAGAAAACAAAAGAATTAGGAGGCTAATAACTGGAATAGAGAACCAAAAGGAGCTTAGAAGAAACAGACCTCCCCAGGAGGGAGGCAGGATTCCCATGTTTGGGGGAGCCTGAGGGCAAGAAATCAAGAAGGTATTCTGAGAGGCCCTTAAGGTCTGACTGACAGCTTAGTTTCAAATGCCTCTATACTATGTCTCTCTCTCTCTCTCTCTCTCTCCCTCCCTCTCTACACAGCTAATATGGAGACTGATAGGGCCCAGTACTCAGTTAGACAATGTGGAATTTTCTCTCTCTCTCTCTCTCTCTCCCTTGCTCTCTCTCTATATATATTGGCGGGGGGAAGGGAGCAGAATAGGATGGGATTTTGATATAATACCAAAATTTTGAATGCATGTAATTTCATTCCATTTTTCCACCAATTGTGACATTGTATTATCACTTAAAGAGCAATTTTTAGGCCAATGTTCTTGGTACCCTAAACATTGGACATGTCCCTAAAACATGTTAGGGACTTGCAATATTGCATGAGAAAATTTGTTTTTCTTTGTGAAACTCTTATATTCAAAAAGTGTCCAATGTTTCAGGGTGTATCCGAGGGGACTAAACTCTGGAATTATAATTTCCTATTTTTCATAAGAGATATTTCTAACCTCTCAGATAACCCAACACTGGCTAGCCCACGAGTAATAGTTTAAGGGTTTTACATTTATCTTCTAAAACCTGCTGCTGTAATGGAGCCAAATTCTGTGGGTTTACTATTCCATTAAATCGGTGAATTCTGTTCTTGTTTCCTGATTAAGAGGTCTTAACGTAAGAAGAAAAGACTCGTATGTCACCAAAAAGGTAAGTAACAGAATCCTAGGGTGACTACTGGAAAGTACTGAATTAAATAGGGCCCAGGGATGTTTTAGGGCTCTTGTCTTTAATTCCTCTTAAAATTCCCTCTGTCAATATACCAACAAAGGGTTTTTTCCCCTGTAAAGTCCCAGAACCTAAGCACATTCCAGAAATGAAGCTATCATTCTGACATTATGCCAAACTCTATCTCCACACTAATTAAAGTGACTACCTACTCACTTCCCTTCTAAAGCACTGAATGAAGCAGTTTCAGGTGACCAATCTGCTTTGCTGTCAAGGCAGCGCAGAAAGCCATTCCAGTGGTCAGCACCAAGTGGGGGATCTCCTGTAGGACAGATCCTCTCTCCTGTTAAGAAGCCCCAGATGAGCTGCCGCTACCACACCTCTTTGTCAAGTATGCACACCAGGCCAAGTGGGAATCTTTTTAGGGGAATGCCATTCGAGTCACCAGATTTGTTACAAAACTCAAGGAGTTCTCTACTTGCGATGCTCTATTCAGGAGTGGGATCCAGATGGTTTTATTTATTTGTAGGTTTTATTTACTGATAAAGGAGACTGTGATTCACATCCAAAGCTCTAAGGGAGGCTTAGCCATTGCATATATATGCTATTTGGCTAATTACATGTTGATTTCTTCTTTGCAGAGCCTAAATTTATACTGTTGAGTTCAGATTAAGCTCATCTGATTATAGCTGAATCTGCAAAATACTGTGCTACATTTTAAAATTTAGTAAGAATATCGTGTAGTAAGAACTGCCCAGACCTTGAGACCCTTGTCCTTTCTAACATTGTCATAACGCTTTAATTAGCAAATCACCCTAGTTGTTTGGATCTGAGTATGTCTATTAGCAAGTATTCATTGAAAATAGAAAATTGCTATTTTAAAACCTCTTCTAAGTACTCTAATGACAGTACGTGCAAGTCAGCACTACTCACAGGTAAAATAAGGCTCAGAAACTGGGTAATTATGTCCTATTATTGCTCATTTGAACATACAGATAGAAGTTATCAGAACTCATAGCTTCTGAATCTCGCTTTTACCCTGGTCTGCCTGAAAAGTAAATAGCAAGACCAAAGATACCTCCAGTGCCTCATAATATGAATTCAAAAATCACAGCTGGAAACTAGTGTTTTACAAGAGAACATTTAACAATTTGTATGAATAGTTTTGGTTGTCACGAACCAGCAAGGGCTACTAACATTTTAGTAGGTTGGGGCCAGGTATGTTAGATGTTCTACAATGCAATGGCTAGTTCTTTGCAAAGGATTATTCACATGGGCGAAAATCCTGTTTGTCAGAACTCTGCTTTACATATTGTTAAAAAGGTGGCAAGAGACTTAAAATCACTTGTGTTAAGCCTAAATCATCAAATCAAGACTTAATACCTAACCTAATTGTTAGTTTCAATCTCCCCCAGAAATGTAATTTAAATCTGACAGTCTGAAATTTCTTGGTCAGTCCTAGTGAGGTTATTCTCCTGACAAATTCTTTTTATGTCTGCTAAAGAAAGGTGACTTTGAGGGAAAGATGGGCAAAGAGGATCAAATATATGGTAGCTGAAGAAAACTGGACTTTGGGTGGTAAATACACAATAGAATATACAGATGTCAAATTATAACATACAGCTTAAAATTATATAATTGTATTAACCAATGTTACCACAATAAACTTAATATTAAAAAAAAGGTGACTTTGCCTGATACAATCCACTTTGTACACTTCTGCCTGTATAAGCTTTCCATTATGTATAGCTCCTCTGTGTGCCTTTGTGTTTGCTAGACGGTATGCTAACCAATTTTTTTCATTAACTTAACTTTTTTAATATAAGCAAAATATTTTTGATTAATGTCAGCATACTGAGATTTTTTATTCAAGACTGTACTGCCACCATTTTGGAAAATATTACCATCAAGAGCAACACTGCATATATAAAATATGGACACATTTTATTTGTATTGTGGCTGAATGGGACAGCACTTGACTGTTGTGAGATAATGAAGGACATTTACCTATTAAATATTTTATTACATATGATTTCCCTTTCAGTTCTTTGTGTTAGGTCATTTGGGGGAGAAACTGTATATGGGTGGGTATAACTTAGTTCACCTATGAATTTGATTTTAGGATGGTGAAAGTGTTGTTAGAAAACATTTGCTATAAAGGTGTTACCTACTTCAGGTGATACTTTGAAGTTGGCAAAGCATTGAAGTTGTTTGTTTGAATCACATTTGAGTATTTAAATTTTGAAACTGAAAAGCAGAAAAGTTTTTTATGTGTTAAATGTTTTGAGAATGAAGTTATTTGAACCCAACATCAGGAGCGCCTATAAACGTGGTGCAAATCCTTTTATATGTAACGGTAAGAGAAATGGAGGAGCGTTTAGGAATTCTGTGTACATGCTGCCGCTCGATATGTTATCTTTAATTAGAGAGGCCTGTGGTGCTGGATCTGGACCAAAGCACCTAGAAGAGGACCATAAAAAGTGATACTTGTGATGGCAGCAACACATTTTCTTCAATTTACCAGCCACCTTAGCAGCCTCAGGGTCACTGAGAGCTTAGGCAGCAGTATTAACTAGACGACGTGGATCGATGGGGAAAACAAAAAGGCTAATTAATATAGCTGGAGTGGCGGTCGGGGGCGGGGAGAGGGTAGTGGGAGGAAGAGGTGGGGCAAAGGATGTCTTCAGCAAGGTGAGTTATCATTAGCGTCATTCAGTGTATAATTGTTTTACTGTTCCCTCACCACGTGACGCGGAGGCCGCGTCTGCATGAAACCGACACTGCCCACTAGGAAACCTGAGGGGCGTGGGGTTCCTGGCTTAACCCCCGCAGCCTAAGCCATTCACACCCGGCAGCTGTGGCCGCCGGCTGTGCTGCGGTTTCCTGCTCCGGTTTCCGCCCACTCTTGGGTGAGTTCGTCTGTCAATCTCGTGTTTTTTCGCCTCCCCAGACGGAGGATTCTACTGGAGCCACCGTTGACAACTCTACAACATGCGCAACGCGGTTGATGCTTGGGGTCACGTGATCCTCAACATTTTTCGGTTTTGTGCTTTTTTTGACTAGTTCTGCTTTAGGGGGCTTTCCAAAGGCATGTAAGGGCTAGTTATAAAAGAGATGTTTTATGAAACTTATAATTCCTGGAACGGAAAGAGAAGATAAAGGGAAAGCGGTAGAGAAAGGAGGAAAACCGAGAAGGTGTGGAGGAGCGTGGGAGAGAGAAGGAGTATATTGGCTCTGTAAGATTTCTCATCTGTGGCGCGCGGGAGACTGCGAGTTCTCTCAAATTTTCAAGAATTCCTACACATTACAGAAGGGCGCGAGGAAAACAAATTCTCGCGCATTTTGAGAGCGTTTGAGCGCCGGACTTCGTAGAATATCTCGCGATGTTATGATTAAACGAACGCGAGTTAGGTCAGGCAGAGGTAACGGTAGAGACAAAGGAGTTGGAGCAGTGGGCAAAGGAGGAAGGTGGAGCTTTACGTGCTGACGTAAAGCCGTGAAGTGCGTATATTACGGCAGTTGCCAAGCTCTGTACTTCAGAGAGCGGTCCCCTGACATCTTCATAAGCTGGATCTGCACTGAGTCTCCGCGTCCTCGATTCGCTTCAGGCATGAGTCATGTGGCGGTGGAAAATGCGCTTGGTCTGGACCAGCAGGTAAGCCTAAATGTGCTTATTGAAACTATGTGTGGACCCCTTTCCCTGTTTTAACGTATGTTGCGGGTCAATAGACACTTTAATTTCTCTCTTCCTGATTCAGTGTGGTTTGCGGTGGGTGGGACTGTTGGCTGTTGGGGAAAGAAACTAGGTTAATTCTTGTGGAGGCTACGTGGAAAAAGGACGAGGCATTAGCGATAACTGGTATTGTAACTTGGGCCGGGTTCCGGCCTGGCTTGAGGTATTGGTCTCCGGCCATGCATAATGGCGGCTTTTGTGTATTTGTGTGGTCTTGCAGAGGTACATGTGAGAACAGTGACTGGTTAGTGTTTAGATGGAAGTACACCAAAGATGACTATTCTTTGTGTCGACGGGTTTGGTTCTTACTGGACAGCCTACATTCAGGCCTACAGGCGTTGTTTGTGTGGGAGCGGAAGGCGGACTGCACCCACGGGATGTGTGGTGGGGGAGGAGTGGGACTTTCTTGGGGTAATGGCGGCGGTCTCCTTTGTTTGGACGGCACGGCTGTGTACCGCGGCCGTCAACTAATAGAAGGCCGGGTCCTGCGGGACTTGAGCAGGCGGCTAACGATAAGAGACCACAAAGCAGCAATCTTGTTCTCCGGAGGTTTCCTGCCTCTAGGTCTCTGGATGACGAGGCTGTGTTTCCGGAGCGGAAAGTTTTGTGACGCAGAAGAGCCGGAAAGGGATAGTGAGAAGGGGAGGGAAGAATGGCCGCTACGTGCCTCCCTTGACCCGTGTGTGGAGATATGGAAGTTCGACGCTTTCGCGGACTCATCTCCGAGGTTAGGGATCTGAATAAGTTCAGAGTTACTGAATGGCCATTACCCAACAGTTGTCTTTATTTATTTACTTACTTATTTTTTGTATCTATTCATAGGTTAGGCGCTTGAGTAGATCGAAGCCGGTGCATATAAACGTTTTGTCATTTACTTTGTTCAGTGTAAGGGATAAAACATTGATAAGTCAAACCCTGGACCTGCCCTCTTCATTGGAGCAGTTACGGGTGGGAATTGCAGTATGGGATTTAAGAAGACTAGTTACAGGCTTTTTCCCTCAGGCAGGAAATTTCGTTACCGTGGTAACCTCCACAAAAACTCTACAGCGAATCGTTCTGACACTTTAAGTGTACAGTTTGTCTCGGCTTCTATCTTCAGCGTTTTACAGAGGGACTTGATTTAGGACATGATCTTGTCATACAAATACTTTATAAACAAATGTCGTGAAACAATGCATACTGACACTACTTTCTAACTTTTAATATAATGTAATTTATTTGACGTACTTGTCTACTAATACGATATTTTCCTGCTAACAATATGGTTATGTTATTGCCTACAGTTTGTTGAGACTTCATATGTTAGACCATAGTAATTGAAAATCTGACATCAATAGTACAGACAGTCGAATTTGTAACATTTTCTGAGAAGGTGGAATCCATTTTAACTTTTTATAAACTTTGCTCTTCAGAATCTGTTGAACTTAGTAGTAAGCAAACTCGACTTGGAAAAACTTGGAATAATTGAAACAGTAATACCTTAATTGATAATGCATGTAATTTTTCATGCACTTAGGTTGCCTACCACCTGTTCGCAAAGGATATTTGCTATTATGTTTAAAAACACTTACACATAAGTTTTTAAACATAATAGCAAATATCTTTAGACATGTCTAAGTTTTTAAACATGATAGCAAATATCCTTTGCAAACTGGTGGTAGCAACCTTTTTGCTTTGGTCTTTTATATTTTTTAAAATTTATTTTGGCAAATAATTATTGTACTGCTTCTAAGTACTTAGTTCTTGGTTGATTATTACAAAATGCAATAAAGTAAAATGACCTTTTCCCTAAGATACTGAAATCACTGTGAAGGGACAGGTAGATATTAAGATTAGATATTGCTTTTCAAAAGTATTGAAAGTCATTAATGCCCACTGTTTCTGACCAACTTATCACTAAAATGGAAAAAGTAAATACTGCCTTCACAGTGTAGCTGTCATTAAATATACACAAAGTTTAATGTCACAGTACTCACTATGTGATGGGTAATGGTGGTGTTGCTGCTTAGGAATTTATTCACATTAAAACCAGTTGAACAGTTTTTGGGGGATAAAGAAATTAAGTAATCTTCAAACTGTCATAATGCTTTTTAGGGAAACCTTTATGCTTAAAATAATACCAAGTAGAAAACCAGTGGCTTTGAGACATTGATGGTAATAAT
>NW_006440649.1:75251-82594 GCF_000325575.1 Pteropus alecto
TGGATGAATGTACTGGTGTGCTCGTGGCGTCTGGGAACTGCCTTTTGCATTTGTCATACTTTGTAGACCTTACAAGCATTAAGAATGACAGACATGGCAGCTAACTAGTAAATGCTACTGGGTAGGATTGGAATTTAGGACTTCTAATTTGTTCGTAAGGCTATCTGCTTAATTTTTCCCTTAGTAGCCTATATAGTCTGTCAGCTTGTGAACTGTTAATAATCTCTCCTCTAGTTTGCTGGTCTAGACCTGAACTCTTCTGATAATCAGAGTGGAGGGGCAAGTACAGCAAACAGTAAGTAAATTTTTGTTGTTGTTGTTGTTTAGAATCTTTATTAGAACTAAGTGTTAAAATATCATTTTTTTTAATTTGAAGTTAAAAAATTTCCTCCTCTTTTTGCCTATAAATATTTGAAGTATTTTGGCATGTCTGGATAATGAGACTTTTTTTAAAGGGACAGTTAATATTTTGTAGAAAGTTAGTTCAGTATTCACATTATTCAGAAACTGATGTCCAGTATAAATCCTGGCCAAGCTTGAAGGAGATGAGGATTTGTCCATCTCTTGTCTGAAATATGTTAAACCTAACTAAGGGAACCTGTATGTTTTGTGGTTTAGTTACTACAACTCATTTCCCACAAAGAACCAGAGACTTAACAATAGAAGTATACTATTGTTTCTTAGGTGGTATTTAGGATTAAAATGTCAACCTTGTAAAATGCTTTGGAAAAGTTAAATCTTTTGAAAAGAACAGTGTGTTGGGGGGACATTTTTATTTATATATTTATGTGTTCATTTATTTTGAGACTATTAGGTTTTACTGTTTGGAGAGGGAAAGGATTCTTTATTTGGCAGCAGATCTCAGCAGCTTGGGACTTAGATTTTTAAGAAAGAAGTTGATATACTCTGAAAAGCTTCTTTATATCTGGTTATTACATATTGAATCTTATATGCCATTGTATGAATTTATAAGGACTTAAATATGCTAATAATTTAGGATACTTAATTCCATCTAAAGTTAGAGATTTAATTAAAATTGGAATTTTTAGGTAATAGTTGACATCCTTCTTAATTGATATTGTGACTTAAATAGTTGACACTGTGACTTGAATTCTTTTGTTTCTTAATTATACACTAGGCTGTTAACTTAAATCAGGAAACTCAAAGTTAATAGTATCAATTTCTCCTTGGAATTATTTTTATTTTAGAGATTTTATGTATTTTTATTGTCTTTACCAGTGGAAACAGACTTTGGGTTAATTGAAATTCATTAATTGATTCAGTAGCTATTATTTTTTTAATAGGCTGTTTTGTTACAGTAATGATTATGTTTTAAATGTTGTAATTTGTGTAACAGATTCCTGACATTTAGAGCCTTTTGAAACCTTTGTCAAGTAACCAGTAGTGATAGTTACTAAAATGTATTTGGTTTGAGGATTTTTTAAAAATCCATGTTTCCAAACTTGCTACCTCCCCTACCTTTTTTTTTTTTGTTTTGGTTTTTGGTTTTGTTTGGGGGTACCCCCCCTTTTTTTTTTGGTTTAGAGTAAAAAGTCTTAATTAACAATAACCCACTTTTAGATATTTTTCTCCTGTTGCAAGATATTTAAAGAGGTGTGAAAAGTGTGTTTTCAAGGACCAGTTTTTAAATCAACATTCTTGTAAAAAGGTGTCTTGGATATGATAGGCTTTTAATTTTACATTCTCTCTTTAGAAGGGCGTTATATACCTCCTCACTTAAGGAACAGAGAAGCATCTAAAGGTAGGTGATCTTGACAACTTTTACTGTGTTTAGAGGTCAATTAAAGCTTAGGGAAAATGAGATAACTTTGGAGAGTGTATGTACAATTTTTCTTTAGTGCTTCTGTTTTTAAAAACTAGCACTCCTAACTTTAAAAGAGTTAATGTTGCATAATCCACACTTTTTTTTTTTTTTTTTTTTACCAATTTTGAACCCAAAGTTTAATTAGTATAATTACACTAGTATAGGTTCACTACTTTTGCACTTTGTAAACATTGATGTGGTTTCATTTTGAAAGAGTTGTGTTTGTATGTATGCGGTGGGAGTCCCTATTAGGTAAAACAACTAACCACATGGTAGTAAAGCCCTACTTATTGCTGTCTTGAAATATTGCCACAATGAAAATGGAATTATTGCAGAGTAGTTAACAATTCTAGAATTACTCAGCAAGTTGGAGGGATTGTTCTCAGCTTTTTTTCTATAAATTTAATTTGAAAGGTTTTGTCTGCAATGTTTTGAAAATACCTGATGCCTTTTAGTATTAAGTTTTTAATATAGAGTGATAGGAACCCTTTTGAGTGATAGGAACCTATTGCAGTTTTAAGTGCTGTATACTCACCCAGATGGGGATCAATAAGGCAAAGGTCAGTAAAAGTAAAGCCAAAAGGAAAGAAGGTAGATAAAGAAGTGGGGAGGATAAATTGTAGCTTGTGATTGGGTATTCTGCCTCCAAGGTATAATATGTAGTTTATAGCATTAAACATTTATTTGTCTACCATATGATCACTTAGCTAATGATAGGATTTTTTATTTTTCCTGAAAGTAACTAAACAGTTTTCTGGCATGGGTATTCCTCCAAATGTATCTGGCTGGAATTGCATCCAAGGTATACTAAATATTTTAAATGGAGTTGGCAGTATCTTAGAAAGTTGAGAAATGAAAGACACCTTAAAAACAGCATTTTTCCAGCTAGTAAAACCAGCTGGTTGGCTACTAGTGGAGCTATAAAGCAGAGGGAAAATAACAATAAATGTCTGAATCTAGATATCAGCTTAATTGTTGAATGAGTTTACCTGTGTCACCTTCCTTTTTCTGTCTGTAGATGTGTTTTTAGATAGATGCCCATATAGAAATAAGGCAAGGATGGGTTCCCCCCACCCACACACCCATTATGTCTGACTCTCACTAAGCTTATAGAAATAAATATTTTTGGACTCCTAGGATTTGACAAATAGTAGACATTATTGCCTGGGTTATGAATTTTCTTAGAGTTCTTATGGGAAAATGTGTTTGCTCTAAATGTTTTACCATTCTGTACCTGAAGTTGTCAAGTCATTAAAACCCAGTGGTAATTTTTGAATACAGTTACTTTTCACTTTTCAGGAGTCCTCAAAAGTCTGCTGGGACAAAATAACATTGAAACTCCTTTAATATTGACTACTTTCACTTTATTTCTTTAGGTGTTACACTAAGCCAGTTTGTTTATTTATGGAAGATGCTCAACTGATTTGTCATAATTATATCATTAATAGTAGGTTACTATCAACGTGTCTTCTCCAAGTTATTTCATTAAATAAGTCTCTGTCGTTCACCATGACACTTACCATATGACTATGTTGAGCATAATTCAGTGTGTGAACTTTGGGGTTTCATCTTTTATGAATATAGAAATTCTCTGTCCTAATATATTTTACATACTTTTTTTATTGGTAATTGTGTTGTAGATCTCTTAATTTAAGCTCTTCTTTAGATACAGTACAGTATCTGGGAATTCCAAACTGTGTATTGCATGTCTGCTATATAATAAATATTTTAAATCAATTTTTGTATTTAGCATTTGTGAGATTTATATTTAGGGATGGGACATAACAAAAAAGTAGCTTAGAGCTCTTCTAGCTTCTGCCTGTGAGGTTAAAAATTCGCGGGAGGCACTTGGGATTCCTCTGAGAGCAGCCATAGTTTTAAAAAAGGGTCTTACCATAGTCTTGTTAAAATGATCTCTATGGAGTAGGCTTCTGTTTTATAAATCTCTTGGGGGATGTATTCTTTCAGTACTTCATTTTTTAGATCATGAGGTTACTTTGCATAATAATTTACGGTGGGAAAGATGATTAAAGATAGTAAAAATTGTTTACTGATGAAAACCAATTATGTAAATCATGTTTCTTTTTCAAATGTTCTGATAAAAGTAATGCCTTTAACACTTGGTTCTGCTTCACCGCACCACCACCTTCCCTATTGCCCAAAGGATAAAATAAGAGAGACTGTCTATGACTAGGCACTTATATGGAAAGACAGAACTTATGTAAATTAATGCCAATTTCTAATTTTGGGGGGTTTTTTTGGAAGGATTCTATGATAAAGGCAGTTCAGGATGGAGTTCTAGTAAAGATAAGGACGCATACAGCAGTTTTGGGTCTCGAGATTCAAGAGGAAAGTCCAGTTACTTCAGTGATCGTGGCAGCGGATCAAGGGGAAGGTAAATTATTCTCAGCTTGCAAGTGTGTATACAATACCAGTTTAGGAACCAGCTCTTAATTTGATACATTATCATTTTTATACATTTCTTGATCCTTAATCATTGTATTTTCCTTAACAGACCATTTTTCTATTATGGATTTTTGGTTAATTAATTATTGGCTCTAAAAAGTCTTTGTTAGGTTCTTAACTTCTAAACAGAAATTACATGGCAATAAGAATGTTATTTGACCTCGTTTTTATGTTATTACAGCTTCTCTATAGAAGTTAGACATTTTTTATGATTGTGTAAGTGTAGTAAATTGAGAGAACTTAATATCTGTGGTTGGTTCTGTATTTGTTTTTCACAAAGCATGCTAAAACTAAAAACATTAATTTTTGTCATGTAAGTGGATTTTTCTTTTTATCCAAAGGTAACTAGGACAATTGGTATTTGTTATTTCTTTGTTTTTCTATCAAGTGTATTTAGATTACTGTAAAATGAAGATATGTAAGTACTTACTGGTTACAGGTACTGTAAAACTTAATTCTTAGCATTTGAGAACTATTTAAGCTATCCGTTTTGTAAAAAGTTCTAAGGAGTGTTGAATTTTTGAAATAAAGTTCGTAAATTATACATAACCATTGGTTAAGTAGATAGCCTTATTTCACAAATGATGAGGTAGCCAGCGTTGAATCGTTAATATCTTTGAAAGGTAACTGTGACTAGTGATTCAATATACAAGTACAATTCAATATACAAATACCTGTATATTGAATGATGTTAAGATGATATTGGCTAATTGATGTACTCTATCAATTACTTGTGCTGTTCAGATTTGATGATCGTGGTCGGAGTGACTATGATGGTATCGGCAGTCGTGACAGGACTGGCTTTGGCAAATTTGATAGGAGTGGACACAGTCGTTGGTGTGATAGATCAGATGAAGATGATTGGTCAAAACCACTTCCACCAAGTGAACGCTTGGAGCAGTAAGTTTTTGAAATGTATGTTGATTGTTAAGAAACTTACTACCTATTATAATATATATAATAATCATATTATTTCAGGGAGCTGTTTTCTGGAGGAAACACTGGGATTAACTTTGAGAAATATGATGATATTCCAGTAGAGGCAACCGGCAATAACTGTCCTCCACATATTGAAAGTGTAAGTTATTTTTTTGTTTTTATTTATCTTTTATTTGTTTGATATTTAAACAGTTCTTTAAAGTTTCCACTAAAAATATCTTAAGTTATGAAAAAGGAGAGACTAAAATTAATGTTACTATTATGAGTAATCTTGCAGTGGAGAGAATGTCAAACATGACCCCAAAACTACTTTTGTGCATTAGACTTGAGTCCATTTTCTTTAAAAATATATTGATTTGGCGCGGCGGGGCGGGGAGGGGGACTTAAAATTAACTATAAACTCAATCACAAATAGACATTTAGTTAGTTTCTTTTATTCTTAGTATAACAAATTGCAGCAGGTAGGGTATTTATACTTGTCTCTGTTTGATTTGGTTAAATTTCTTTGACAGTTCAGCGATGTTGAGATGGGAGAAATTATTATGGGGAATATTGAGCTTACTCGTTATACTCGTCCTACTCCAGTACAAAAACATGCCATTCCTATTATCAAAGAAAAAAGAGATTTGATGGCTTGTGCCCAAACAGGTAACTTTACTTGTTGAATAAAAGTTAGTAGGTTAATTGGGCTTCTTTTAAATAGAGTTAATTTCTGCATGGAGACTTGAATCTTGTGTTTAGGCTGACTTTAAGCTAGGTAAGGATTAGGAGAGGATCTCTCTTTTCTTTTTTGGATCCTTCGGGTGAAAGTAGTGTTTTCTTCAGAGAATTATGGGGAAGTCTATAACAAATTGTTAGCCTGGTGTTAACTGTAGTAGGGGAAAATAGTTAATGCAGTGGAGGGAAAGTTAGCAACATAATTGGAATAGGAAGTATAAAATCACAGAAGAGCCTACGATCCATAAAAATGTGGGTGTAGAAAATGAAAGATGCCTTCTACCTAATACTTGGGAATTGAAGAATGGGAGAGTGGGGGTGGTTTAGTCCTGTATCAGAATTTGGCCTGGGTAAAACACGTAAAAGATAGAAATATATAAAACTTGAATCATTTGTTAATACATTTGCTATAAGAAGTAGTAGAATTACATCTTTTATACTTAACCGGTCTTTGGGCCAAACTCAGCACATGATTTTTAAAATAACATTTTATTGAAACAGCTATACCCAGTGAATGGAGACAGACTGATCTGTAAAGCCCTTTACTGTTAGATTCTTCAGAAAGTTTGCTTTGCTAATTGTGCTTTACTTTCCAGAATGTAATAGCACCAAAAAAAGTATTGAAATTGAAGTTGATACCAGTTTAGAGATAAATGGTTGTGTTTTTTGTTCAGAGTGAAATACAAAGGAATGAATGTTGCATTGTTTAAAAGGACACAGAAATCATTTGGCATTATTTGCTTAGCTATGTAAATTACCCTATTTCCTAGAAAATTTATGCATAGAGTTAAGTAAATTTATCTTTTATTAAAGGACATTTGGAACACTTTATTAATATTCAAAGTTAAATAGCCAGTATTTTTTTAATAGGGTCTGGAAAAACTGCAGCATTTCTTTTGCCCATCTTGAGTCAGATTTATGCAGATGGTCCAGGCGAGGCTTTGAAAGCTGTGAAGGTAAAGGTTTCTTTATAAAATAAGTTTGCTTAGAAAAATTTTTATGAATATCTGCTGGGATCTTTCTTTTTAAATGATACTACATATACTTTATATTTATTTCTGCAGATTTTCTTTTCAATCTATTTCTGCAGTAAAAACTCATTCGGGGATGTATTCCTTAAATTACAGACAGATTTTTGCTGTTACAACTTTAAAAAAGAATAATAGTGTTGGATCTTTGAGTCTAATAAATTATACTTCTTTCTTAGGAAAATGGAAGGTACGGACGCCGTAAACAATATCCAATCTCTTTGGTTTTAGCCCCAACAAGAGAATTGGCTGTACAGATCTATGAGGAAGCCAGAAAAGTAAATACATATTTTATTGATTCTTCCTATGATTCATTGATTCTAATGATGTTTTTATGACCACTTAACATTCTTTGCTTATAGTTTTCG
>NW_006440649.1:83192-92462 GCF_000325575.1 Pteropus alecto
ATACTATCCCACCAAAAGGTGTTCGCCACACAATGATGTTTAGTGCTACTTTTCCTAAGGAAATACAGGTATTTTTTTATATAAATCTTTTTAGAATATGTGTATATAAGTAATCAATTATCTTCAGTTAATTAGAAAAATTTAAGTAGATAATAAGTTAGAGTTTCTTTTCTTTTTTAGATGCTTGCTCGTGATTTCTTGGATGAATATATCTTTCTGGCTGTAGGCAGGGTTGGTTCCACCTCTGAGAACATCACACAAAAAGTAGTTTGGGTGGAAGAGTCAGACAAACGGTCATTTCTTCTTGATCTCTTAAATGCAACAGGTAAAAACGTAAATAGTAATAGTGTGTCACGAGTAAGGAGAATGCATTTGGATCCCTAACCCCTGCCCTGCCTTTTTGCTCACCAAAGCCTTAAAGCTTACTTTGATGAGCTTACGTGTTCAACTAAGCCAGTCACCAATTAGATCAGTCATTGATGCTAATTTGCTGTCAGTAATTAAACCTTATATATAATTTTCCAGGGAAAGACTCACTGACTTTAGTGTTTGTGGAGACCAAAAAGGGTGCTGATTCTCTGGAGGATTTCTTATACCACGAAGGCTATGCTTGTACCAGCATCCATGGAGACCGATCACAGAGAGATAGAGAGGAAGCCCTTCACCAGTTCCGATCAGGAAAAAGCCCAATTCTAGTGGCTACAGCTGTATGTATATTTTTATTTTTAAGTTAAGCATGTTTAAATATTGCTTTTTTTTTTTTTTTAACAAAAGTTATTTTTCAGGTGGCGGCAAGAGGACTAGACATTTCAAATGTGAAACATGTTATCAATTTTGATTTGCCAAGTGATATTGAAGAATACGTACACCGGATTGGCCGTACGGGACGTGTAGGAAACCTTGGTAAAGTGTTTAGTTTGATTATTTGACACAGAATGTTAAATTATAATCTTTATTTTCAAAGGGAAATCTGACATCAGCTGTGAGACAATTAAAAGGTTTTGTTTCAATCTCCTAAGTTGGTTACAGTGCAAATTATGTTAAATTTTTGTGTTCTAAATATTAAAGTAAGAATAGCAAGATACTTTTTGGCAACAAACTAAATGTACTTTTTTGGACTCTTATAGGCCTTGCGACCTCATTCTTTAATGAAAGAAATGTAAATATCACAAAAGATTTGTTGGATCTTCTTGTTGAAGCTAAACAAGAAGTGCCATCTTGGTTAGAAAATATGGCTTATGAACACCACTATAAGGGTAGCAGTCGTGGACGTTCTAAGAGGTACAGATTGTTTTTGAGCCTTTATTCTTTACTGTTTGCTTTGCGTAGGAAGTTATTTTCAAGGTTTACTAAAAAACTGCCTCTGATTTGGGCAAGGGATATTATTAAGGTGACATGGAGTTAAATGTCAGCTATTAACTACTGAGGCCTTTTGAAACATAAGAGGAATTCACTGCAATGGAAATTGAGTTGAGAAATCAGAAATTGAGGTTTGAGAAGTTATGTATAGGAATTGTAATTTAATTGAATATCATACTTGTAAACAACTGAGATGTCTTTCTTTATATTAGTAGATTCAGTGGAGGATTTGGTGCCAGAGACTATCGACAAAGTAGTGGTTCCAGCAGTTCTAGTTTTAGTAGTAGTCGTTCAAGCAGCAGCCGCAGTGGTGGAGGTGGTCATGGCAGCAGCAGAGGATTTGGTGGAGGTAATGTTAATTTTCCTTTTTTATATTTTGGAAAAGTTTTCTTTTAATACATAATTTAAGAAATTTTATTTTCAAAGCACAAAATTTAATATAGATTTATTTTATTAGGCTTATATCAAAGTATTTGAGAAAGAAGGGAAAAAAAGATACTTAGGCTGACCTATTTTCTCTTTTTAAACATTTCTTGATAGGTGGCTATGGAAGCTTCTACAATAGTGATGGATATGGAGGAAATTACAACTCCCAGGGGGTTGACTGGTGGGGCAACTGAACCTGCTTTGCAGCAAAGTCAACCCTTTCAAATCAAAACAAGTTAATACAGAAACCACATGTAACTTAGACTATAATGTTTAGCTTCAAGAACTTGCAGTACATTACCAGCTCTGATTCTGAAAATTCACAGGAGCTCACAGTTACAAGAAAGAACAATCAACAAGCCCTTTTCAGAAGCTGAAGACTTAAGTGCTGTAGTTTGGATTAACTCTTCTCCTGTTTATTTCCCATCCCAAACTGCATTTATAATTTTACAACTTGAGAATCATTTGTTTGTTAATGTACTGTGACTTTAACTTTAGACAACTTATTGTTTTGTTGTCCTGTTGGCTCAGTAATGCTCAAGATACCAATTGCTTTGACAAAATAAATTTGCTGAACTCAGGCTAAAATCGAACCTTGGCAAATGGTGTGATACAACTTAACAAAACAGGAGTCCTCAATTTATCAATAAATAGTTTAAGGGAAATTATTAGGCAGTAGCCTGTGTTAGGACTTTCTGATACATAACAGACTGGGGAGAAAAACATCTTAAAGTGTAATTGGTTTATAATGTGGCAAACTACTATGTTAAAGTTCTGACTTGCTCACTCTATCCTTATAGCTTTTAAATATGCCATTCCAGTCATGATGAGATGGCATGAGTGATACATCCTTGCATTTTTCAAAGCACTCTTCAGAGTTAATAAAAGTAAATGGAGCAATTCCTCTCTTAATGTTACTAATTCTAAGCTAGGTAAATATGGGCATACTATTAACAGCGAAAGTTTAAAAGTTTGTTGAAAAAGTTTGGGGTAAATTTTTATCTAATTTTGTTATTTTAATGCCTGCCATACATGAAAAGGTAGAATGAGACCATGGCAACTAATGGTCCTCTTCATGGGCCTGTTTGCGTTTTGGTCTTCATGCATGCTAGTGTTAATGTTTTTTGGTCAAGAGGATACCAGCAGGAAGGTTATACAGCAGGCTTTATTTTAATGACTATTTACATTACTCTGTTTAAGCTGCGTTGAAATGTTAAAATGGCTTACACTTGTAGACTTCATAAATCAGAGAACAAATTCTTGACATCACACAAATTAGAACTATGTACTAAACTGCATAAGGTGTCATTTTATATAGTGCAGTTTAGTTATATTTTAGTCGCAAAGGTTTTCATTGTATTTACAGTCTCTTGATGCTAAATTTGGCCAAAGATGATTGTCCACCACTAACAATGATTCTGCCACTTGGAATTTTATGCTTATTTTGTGGGCAGAATGCAGTGATCTTTACAAACTAATCTTATGTCATAAAAAAGCAAAATTTTCTTAAAAGTGCAATAGATTTTCAAGCATATTGTGCCTTGTTCTATAACTTTATTAAGTAGGTGCACTTGACAGTATTGAGGTCATTTGTTATGGTGCTATTTCAATTAGTATAGGTTTAGGCTCTTGTACATTTTGCCCATAACTTTTTACAAAGTACTTATTTTATTGCACATTCAGAGAATTTTATATATACATATATATATATATATCTTGTGTGTTGGTCACACACACACACGGACCACAGAATGATAGTTGGGAAGAAACAATTTGCACATGACAGATTTTAGATACTTTTTGCTGCTAGTTTGTGTAATATTTATTGAACATTTTGACAAATATTTATTTTTGTAAGCCTAAAAGTGATTCTTTGAAAGTTTAAAGAAACTTGACCAAAAGACAGTACAAAAACACTGGCACTTAAATGTTGAATGTCACCATATGTGAATAATATATTTCGGGGTAGTGTGAGCTTTTAATGTAAGTCTTATTAAATTTAAGTCCAATTAACCAGACCCGGCACTGGCAATATAGCTAGCTGTACTTTCTGACAAAAATGTAAGACAAAATTGGCAACTTGAAATTAAAACATGCCAAGGTTTTGATACACTTGTCTTAAAATATTAATGACATACTTCTAAGCACTTATGGAAGTGTACACATTATCAAAGATTCTCTGAGGTTTGTTTCGTTATGTGTTTTGTTTTTATTAACTGTCTAGCATATTTGCAGCCTTCAAACATGTGGTTAGCTTTGTATATTGCCATAAAAGTGACTTTTACGTTCATTTTTATCAGCCAGCAGTATTTTCCGTAAATAAGGATGGATTTAAACTTGCTGAATGTAGACATTGAACCTCAAGTCACCAAAAGTTCAGTAATTGCTTATTGTATTAGTTTTAGATGCTAGCACTGCATGTGCTGTATTCTGATTTTACTAAAATAAAAAGTTAAATCTTTTTGCTGTCGGTTGTGACTTAATAAGAGAGGTAGAAATGAAATGTGCTTCGAACCTAAAAGATTGGAAATCACGTATCTGTTATCTATCAAAGCTGTGTGTGAAATACCTCCTCTTCATGAAGCAAGAAGTACTGTGCCATCAGTACTTGAATAATGGGTGGTATAAGGTTGAGATATAGGAGCAGGGTTTTTATTACAAATCTCAAAGGCTTGTGTAGCATGTAGTATTGATCTATTTAAGGAACAAATGTTAATTGGAACAGGTCAGTTATAGTAGAAATAGCATAGGTACCCAGTCTCCAACTTCCATTCCTTCTGTTGGCTAATAATACATTATTTCCACACACCAATATAGGCAGCTACTACCAATTAGTGTATAAGAGCCAAAGCAGCTTGACATGTTTACTGTGAAAAAACTTTTAAGGAGGTCAACTTCAGTGTCCTCTTGCATTGCAACAAACTTTCCATCACTGTTAAAAGGTAAGCAGTATCCTGACTTACCTGTTATTTAACTTTTGTAAATTAAATTATCGTTTATATTTTACAGTATCTTTCACTCAGTGTTACATCTAGTCAATTGTGTTCTGGATTGAATGGAGTATGAATTAGTGGGAATTTATAGCCAAGAAATAAGTTGAGGTCCAGGACTGGAAAATTGCTAATAGGAAGGACAATTGGTATAAGGGTAGGGGATTGCTGAGTAACCTAACACGACCCTTGGAGAAGGCAAGTTGAGGTTGTTACATACCTATGGTGGGGTGGAGAATGGACAGGGAATGAAGAATCTCACTGTCTTAGAGTAATCAGATATTTAGGATGGGATTCTGGCTAAGATGATTTAGGATTTTTGCTAAAATTGGGCACAAAGACTTCAATTTTGTAATTTAGCCTTAGGGTCAAAAATTCTTCAGGACATTGACATTTCGAGAATAATTTGCACTGACAAGAAGTTAGATTATTTAAAATCAGGCTTCCCTACAACATTTGAAATGTGGTTGGGATCTGAATGTTTGTACCTATAACATACCAGGGAATTGAAATTTTTAAGAATGAAATACAGATTTCTCAGTTATAAAAATTAGTGTATGATTCTTCCATAAAAAACAATATTTTAGTGCACATTTGCAAAAGTGTTTCCAGAGATTTTTTTTAGTTTAAAATTTGTCAATATATGCAGATTAGAAACCTAGAAATGTACTTCACGTAATAGTAATTTGTGTCTAAGAACTTTATATATTTCACATAAAACAAAAAATGCTAGTTTTGAAAATTGGTTCAATTTCACAACGTAATTTAATCAGAAAATCTTATTTCTATGACTACGAAAAAGACTTCTCAATGGTTTAGATGTTTGTATTGCAGAATATATTGTTCTGGAAAAAATAAATGCAAGTAGGTTGTCCCCAGTTTTGGAAGTTTCATGGCATCAGTTTTTATCAGTTTTAAGTCAATCCACCTCTGATTATGGTGGCTGACTGTTAGAAATAAACCTTGAAAACTAAATGAAAGTAACTTTTGGTCCCTGCAGAGGTGTGGGGTATTTCTAACTGCAACTAATTCGGCAAATCTGACAATTCAGTTTTGAGATTAACTCCTTGAGTTAGCATAGACCCCACAGATTAAGGGCTTAATCTCATAAGAGTTCTCCATTTCAGATGCTAGATAAAAATGAGGAACCCAGGCTGTGCACACTTTTGCCTATATGGGGTTTCCCATGACCCTTTCACTTTAGGTATACAGTTATTTGCTAGAATAAACTCAGGAAAGTAGTTAATACCAGTTTATTAGAATACAATTTAGAAACAGCCAAATGAAATAGTTTAATAGGGTAAGGTGTGGGCAAAGAGGGATGGTAAAGAGCTTCCATGCTATCTTGCTATGTCCCCCTCCAGGCACCTTGATGTGTTTACAAACCTGGAAATTCTCTGATGCTCATTGTTGAAGAGATTATAATTAATGTCCAATTCCCATATGCAAGAGGTCAAGGGGTAGTGGTTGAAAATATCTAACCTTTAATCATGTGTTCGGTGCCAGAAATCACTTCCATCATTTCAGAAATTCTAAGGGTTTTAAGAGTTCTCTTTAATTCTTCATAAATTGACAATTATTTTAGAAAGTAATTTGCCTTATTTCAGAAATGCACAAACTGAAGAAATCCACTTTTATAATTATACTTAAAGATAAGTTTACAATATCCATTGTGTTTCTAATAGTGAATACTAGAAATCTACTGGTCAATCATGGGAATTGGTTAATTTACAGTATATCTGTCAAAGAGCGTTATTAAGATTTAGGTTGCAACTGCCATAAGAACAGAAATCTTAAGAAGTTCTGCCCTGTTACGTGGTGTGAGGGCAGGAACCTCACCTTCATCTTTGTATCTCTACTACTAACTCCTACTGCAGTATCAGATAACCTAATAGGTATGTGCAAGATACACTCAATGAGTGTACAAACAGCTCATTGTGCTTACATGGGCAGACCTGTAACTCAGTGTGGTAATCTTTAAAGGCCACTGCTACATATTTCTAAATTTCAGAAGCTGTGCTATACTCATCTAGAGCAGCAGTCCCCAAGCTTTTTGGCATGAGGTGCTCCTATGGAAGTCTAATACTTGATGATCTGAGGTGGAGCTGAGGCAGTGATGCTAGCCCTGGGGAGTGGCTGCAAATACAGATGAAGCTTCTTATGCTTGTCTGCCACTCACTTCCTGCTGTGTGGCCCAGTTCCTAAAAGGCCATGGACCGGGTACCGGTCCTCAGCCAGGTAGTTGCAGACTTCTGCTCTGGACTGAACTTTGAGAACGACTGTGCTATCAAGGTTATCTTAAAATTTAAGGCCAATTCTTACTCTAATGATTAAGGATCTAGAGATTTCGCTTTACGATCTCTTTTTCTCAATATTTATTTTTGATTTGCTAAAGTGTGAGTAGGGGTTATATCACACATGGGATTGAAGAGTGGAGAGTAATTCCTTGACGGAATAGTAAGTTTCAACTGCTATTTGTGGAAGGGAATACTAGTTGGGATATGAGACCATAAATGACAATAGGGGAAAAAAAACATTGGTGCTATAATAATGTTTTTTTTTCCCCTCTATGGCTTTTCACAACCCTCTTTGAACCTCTGCCCACAAGGTTGGAAAAACCCAAATAACTGCCTTTCCGTCTCTCTCATAACTAATAATTGACAAGTGACCTTGCTTGGGTCAGTGAGGCACAGAAGAGTTTGCTTGGCAGACTGGTAAAGAGACAACACTTGTAACAAGTTTGTGGAGAGGCAAGTTGCCAGGGTGGATGAATACCAAACTGTCTTCTGAGATGTAAAGAGGGATCCCAGCAGTACTTTTCCCCTCTGTCCGTGCTTCAAAACTTTGTAGAGGTCTAGCTTAAGAATTTAGTTCTCTGTGAAATGTTAAGATGGGGCAGAAGACAGAATTCTTGCTCCTCTGTGAACTAAAATGCTTTAGGGACATATTTTTCTGGTATACACTCCTATTGGGGTTAGATTACCCTGCTATCATGAAAACTCAAGCTTGAAGATAAGTGTACTACCCAAAACCAATTTTGTTACATTCCTCTTGCAGATTATTGGTCTCTGTTGCAGTTGTTCATAAAAGATACCAGGTGTTCAGTCACCTTATAAATTTTTATCTACCCAGCCAATAGAGAACAAAAGTAGATTTGATACATGATAGGGGCCAAATCTTATAGGCATCATATCTGTGGCAGCTGCTACCTGATTTCTAGCCCCCCATCATTCCAATTTATTTTTAAATTTGGTTCCTGTAGGGATATTTGATATGAATATTTGTGTCCAGGAGCTGCCTTGGGAAATCTGGGTAGCCATGGATTTCTTGTAGCTCTCTTGAGGCAAAGCAGTTCTTGGAACAAGATCTTTGCCTCTCTGATCATTTTTGTTCTCTCACCTACTTCCATCTATCTAGAGTTGGACCTATGTAAAGGGATGATTTATCAAATAATCTGTGGCTTAAGCCAGAAGGCTTCGTAGGAGTCATGACTACCCAGGACTACCAGCCCACTTCAGCTCTGGAAAACTATAGGTGTTTTTACCTTCTAGATTTTAGAAGTACACTCATGAATAAGGCCACAGATTATTTGATAAATCCTTTTCCACATTCCTGTTTCTATAAATAAAGATTAATACATGCTATTCTCTCCCTGAGACAAAAGTTTGAATTTGTTTAATGATCCTGCATTTCACTAATAGAACAAAGATTTGAATTTGTCTAATTCTGATTCTTATTCTAAGAATTCTCACTAATTGTAGTATGTAAAGAGGACCTCAAATTCTGGTAGTTCTAATTCTCAAAAGCAACAAATAGCAGTTTAGTTTTACTGAAAAAAAGGCCTGCTTCCATGTGCTCAGCTAACATGAATGTGCTTATTAATATAAAAATAACTTATTGAAGCCTAAGGTAGATGTAGCAATAAAAAAAACCTGTAGTTCTCAATTTTTCAATGGCTGTGTGAAAAAAAAATTAGTAATACAACTTTGAAATGACTAAAACAATATAATTTAATTTAAAAGGATCTTCATTTACATTTTGACAATTTATCAGTTTTATTAACCTATCTTTTCTCCAAAGGATGGACAATAATCATCCAAAAAGATGAAAAAATGGACTTATTTTTTATTAACTTCATCAATCTTATTCAGAAAGATAATGCTAACTAGAATTAACACAAATTTAACAATTATTAGTTTTAATTTATAGAAAATGTAGTTTTGAGTAGAAAATACTAATAGGCTAAGTTCACTATTGATATAGAGCCCACTATAGAAAATATTGCTCACTTTACAGGTGAGCACTCTGCATTAATACAAAATGCATTCTCTGGTGAAAGGTCCAGTGGGGCTCACTGAAAAGGAAGCCTTGCAATATTGAAGAATCAAGAATCTGGTTTGTTTTGTTTTTTGGAAGGTTGTAGCTTTTGGCTAGCTTTACCCATTTTGCCGATCATCCACTCCTCACCTCTGGCAATCACCCATTTGATTTCTGT
>NW_006440649.1:94775-123785 GCF_000325575.1 Pteropus alecto
TGTTATTGTCATGGTGCTGAGAAGGCCACATTCTGTGTCTGGTCTTCAATCCAGATCATTAGCAGTTTCTTTATCTCTGATCTAGTCCCTTCTCAAGTGTTGGTCTTGGTGCCTTCAATAAGCAGATTCTTTGACAACGTCTGTCACTTCGTTCTTCTAGATCATAGGTATGTTGGAAGGGGAAGTGCCTGACTGGTGAGCAATAACCCTCACTGATTTTCCCCTTCATTGGCCTTTACCACTTTTAATTTTGTTTCAGGTCAGTCACTTGATGTGGCCTCATACTGGCAACATTAGTGGCATATTTTGTACACTTGGGGGTTAATGAACAAAACAATATGAGATTAAATCAAGAGAATATGATGCATTCGAAATGTGGCAAACCTGTATGAGGCTACCGCTGGCATAACGTGGCATATTTTTACAAATAGAAAGTATACTCTAAGATAAAAATAATAAAGAATTCAGTAATATAGTTATTTATTGTCAAGTATTATGTACTATTCATAATTGTATGTGCTATATTTTTATATGATTGCTAGGTTTGTTTATACCAGCATCAACACAAAGACGGATATTTTTCTATGGTTCCTGGCTGTCACAATTTCTATTTAATGTTGTACTGGTCATCTATATAAAAAAATTAAAAAGAAAATGAGAAAAGAATTAGATTCATAATATGAAATGAAATAAAATATTCTTTAAAAGTATAAAACTATAAAAATTACATAACTTGTGAAAAGAATAAAAGAATACCTAAATGGAAAGATTTTATGTTCATGGTTAAGACAATACTATTAACATAACAATACACTCACACAGATTTAACACAATACCTGTTAAAATTCCAGGTCAAATCTTTGTAGAAATTGGCATAAAGATCCTACAATCCATATGGAATCTCAAGGTACCAAGTGTAGAAAACAACTTAAACATTAAAACAAAGAAGAGAAAGCTTGTCTTTTTCAAAACTGACTATATAGCAACAGTAAACTAGTTAGGCATAAAGATATGACTATTCATGAATGGAATAGAATTCAGAGTCAAAAACTAAATTCAAGTATTCAAGTATAAACTTCTTTGCAAAGGGTGCCAGGATGATTCTTTGGAGGAAAAATAGTCACTCATAAAATATTTAGGGACAATTAGATAGTCCCAATAAAAAATAAAGAGCATATTATGGGAGCCCAAAGGAAATGAAAGAAAAAGATCAGGAAGCTTATTTAAAAGATTAATGACCCCAAAATTTTCAATTCTAAGAAATTAAATGAACATCCAGATTCATGATGCCCAATGCAATCTAAAAGAAGATGGACACAATATGGTCTACTCTGAGATGTAGTGTAACCAAGTTGTCAAAATTCAATGACATAATAGTTTGAAATTACAGGAATAAAATTACATGTAAGTCTCTCATAAAGGATAAGTAGAAATTAAATACTTTTTTAAAACCTAGCTATAAAGAATTATAAAACAAAACAAAACATAAATTTCGCAGTAGGTAAATAAAAATTACAAAATAAAAAAATGGATAGTAAAAATCAAATGGCTATAACGAAAGTTATATAATAACAAGGAATAGTAAAAATCTAAAGAGGTCAGGAACCTAATACACAACTGTAGAAATTTGAAATGATTTAAGTACTTTAGAAAATATCACAATTTCTCAAAAATTAAACAGTAAATATTTGAAATTATAATTCCACTCAGGATAAATGAAGATATATGCTTATATATAAAAAATTGTACATACAGAAACATTCATAATAGCCAAAGATAAACAAACTCAATGATCATTAGTTAATGAGTGAACAAAATATAGAATATATAATGGGTACTGTTTAGCTGTAAAGATATGAAATACTAATACTATAACAAGGAACCACAAAAACATGCTAAGCTTAAAAAACTAGTCCATGTTATGATTGTATTTATATTAAATGTTTCTAATTCACAAGATCTTAGAAACATGGATATTAGTGGTTTCTTAGAGCTGCAGGCAGTAGATGAGGAAATTGGTAGTGATAGGAAAAGGGTACAGGATTTTCTTTAGAAAAAATTTGAATTTATCAGGCTGACATTTAGTAAAATTGTATAGGTTTCAAGTGTACAATTCAATAATACATCATAAAAACTTAAATCTCTTGTCACCATATATTTGACCCCCTTTACTGTTATCAACCTCCTCCTCCTCCTTACCTCTGGTCACTAAAGTATTGTCCATGTCCATAAGTCTCTGTTTGCCTTGTTCATATCTTGCTTTCAGTTTTACCCAACATATGTTATCCAACATATAAATCATATGGTTTTCAACTTTTCTGTCTGATTTATTTCGCTTGGCATAATCTCAAGATCTATCCATGTTGTTGCAAATGTCAGCGTTTCATCTTTTCTTACGGCTGAGTAATACTCCATTATATATATATATATATACACACACACACCACATCTTCTTTATCCAGTCATCTGTCGAAGGACAACTTCAGTTGTTTCCATGTCTTCGCCACTGTAAATAAAGCTGCAATGAACATCAGGTGCATATATGTTCACAGATAAACGTTTTTAAATTCTTCTGGGTAGATACCCAGAAGAGGGAATGCTCGGTCAAATGATAATTCTGTGCTTAATTTTTTGAGGAATCTCTTTACCGTTTTCCACAGTGGCTGTCCCAGTTTATATTCCACGAGCAGTGTGTGAGGGTTCCTTTTTCTCCACAACCTCTCCAACACTTATCACTAGTCCTGTATAGCCGATGTAACCGGTGTTAGATAGTATCTCATTGTGGTTTTGATTTGCATTTCCCTAATCACTGGTGAGGTTGAGCATCTTTTTGTACATCTGCTGGCCATTTGTATGTCTTGGGAGAGGTGTCTGTTCCGGTCCTCCATGCATTTTAATCAATTTTTGTTTGTTGTTTATTGTTGAGTGCTTTGTATAGTTTGGATATTAGGTCCTTATCAGAGGCGTTGTTGCAAATATCTTCTCCCATTCAGATGGTTGCATTTTTGTTTGTTGATGGTTTCTTTTGCTGTGCGGAAGCTTTTTAGTTTGATACAGTCCCATTCATTTGTTTATGCTTTCACTTTCCTCGCCTTTGAGGTCAAATCCATTAAAACCTAAGCCCAAGTCCAAGGTCCATGAGTTTAGTACGTATGTTTTCTTCTATGCAATTTATTGTTTTAGGTCTTATATTCAGGTCTTTGATCCATTTAGAGTTAATTTTGGTGTGTGGTGACATATAGCAGTCTAGTGTTATTCTTGTACATGTGGCTTTTTCTATTTTCCCAGCACCATTTATTGAAGAGGCTTTCTTTTTTTCATTGTTTTGGCTCACTTATTGAAAATTATTTGCATATATATATATGTATATATGTATATGTATATATACACACATCCGTGTGTGTTATAATTTAGAATGCTACTCACAGAATGTAATATGATTCTAACCTTTTTATAATTCATTATAAAAATATTTATGGAGAAACTAGTCATGCCAAAGTAGGTTGACAGAAATGACTAAGGGATGGTAAAGCATTCAACTTTTATCTAAAATAAAACAAGTGATGCTGTTTTTATTTTTAATGGGTTAAAAAAATTTTTTTTATGAGTTTCTTTGAACGAAACTGATGACACTTGCTAGGATGCAAAATCTCAGTGGACAGGCTTTCCTTGGGCTTGTGAGGTTTAGCATGTGACCGTTTTTTTTTCACGCAAACTTTCCTCTTTTGGTTATAAATCAGTTTGAAGAATGCATTTGTGACCAGCCTCTTGGTAGTGTAGTGTCATCGGTCCCACGGTGCTAGGAAGGCCCATTCCTAGGTAGTCTTAGTGTCATCATTTGTCTTGCAGAAATGGTGGAACACTTGGGATGGGGCAAGACTGTAACTTTGGATGAATTGAAATCAAGTTCAAGTTTTTCTCAAAAGAGAAAGGCACGTAAATGGGAGGCAGTCAAGTCTTATGGGCATTTATTAAGAAAAAAAAAGTCAGGATTACATCGATCCTGAACACTACATCATGTTCCAATTTTGCTATCCGTTTCTCTTTTGTGTATTTTGTATCTGGTATAACATTTACTTACAGTTTGAGGGCACACCATACACCTCTTTGTCTTTCACAGTCTGCCATGAGGTGGGTTCCCATTTACTGTTGTTATATTATGCTGTTGCAGTGATGATAATGGTGGTGGTGGTGGTGGTGGTGGTGGTGGTGGTGATGATGGTGATTATATGGCCCACCTATTTCCCATTGGAAGTATTCAAGTGTCATTCATTATTAATCTAATTCCCACTAATTGTGTACTCGGTCACTGTAACTTTAAGGTTTATTGAGGGCCAAGACTGTAAAATATCTAGAAGCCAGGAGGACAGTAAGAGTTTCATAAGTAAGTTTCCTGTGCCTCTGCAGCCATTATAGAGAGCTTTTAAATTTTACTTTTTACTTGTTTTCTCTTCATGTTCACTTCAGCTCCCATCTGAATTAACTTAGTTAGTAGTCCTTTTTAGGTTAGGGGGTAGGCACGTTTCCATAGCTGGGTTCTAGTGTTCACACGTAAAATTCCTAAAAAAAGCTGACCACCTACAACTTCCCTTGGTCTTATTTTGTCTCTTTTTACTCATTCACAAATAACCGACATATTAGGACAAACTACTTCCTTTTAACTGCTCAAAAACACACATCCCTTCCCTCTCTTCTTCAGTAACTTTCCTTCTAAATTTCAAAAGAGAAGCCATAGAAAGAATATTACTGATAACACAAAGGTTACCTAATACACCTTTAGCGATTGTATTAACCGTTGGGCTGTGTAAGAGCTGGGCTTGAGAACAGCCCAAAGAACAAGTATGGCTATGATTATGACTGATTACTATCAGACAGGTAAGTAAAGACAATCAAATGATTTTTTAAGTTCACCATCAGTTTGTAGGTCTCCTGGCGTTGCTGATGTCTTAGGATAGCCATCTGCCTCTAGTGTCAACAGCTTCTCATCCTCGAGGAGTCTTTGGTATCCGCTGTGGGCAGAGGCTAGATGTCCATTTGCGGTTAGGCACCTCATAAGGTCCCTTGCTTCAAGGTTGGAGAGTATCTTTAATTGATGTCTCTTCCAACAGACCAAATCTCCTGGTTGTAAGTAGTGGTCTTTGAAGACTTTGTCTCCCAGGAGCACTCTGTGAAATGAATCAGTTACTCATTTATCAGTTAATAAGTCCTTGACAATGTACAACGTCTCCTTTTACTAAGATTGGTTCATATGTCCCTTCATCCAGACTGACTGGTGACTATTTCATAAGGAGAAGGGCTGTGTTTACCAAAAAGAGTAGATCTTAGGTTTCCGAGTAGTAGTATAGCCAGGGTAGAGTAAAAAGTTCTAGAGATTTACCAAGTTGAGTTTTAATTGTACCATTTGTACTTTCCACCAATCCAGAAAACGGGAGTGATAAGCATGGTGAAAATGCTGTAGAATAGGCCAAATATTACAGATGGGTTGCATTATTTGCCCAATGAAACGAGTCCCTCGGGCACTGTGTAGCTCAGAGGGAATTCCTCAACTGGGAATTTTTTCCTCCTATAATCATTTGCCTACCATTAAGGCTGTTGCTGGCCTGCAAGGGAATGCTTCAGGGTAGTGAGAAAACATTCAAGTCATAACTATTGCATATTTGTATCGTTTTTCCTTTGGAAAAATCCAATTACCATACCTGAGATGGACCTAAAAGAAGTGGCGATATCCTTGGGACCCATGGAGTGATTTTCCAGGGTTATATTTCGGAAAGATAGAGCATCTGCTATATATTTTATGAGCTACAATAGGAGAAGGTTTCCAGTAATATTGTTTACTCCATGAAATCATCTTTTCAGGACCCCGATGTGTTCGCTCATGGACACGTTGAAGGTATAGGCAATCGAGCCCCTACGGGTAACATTGGTTTCTGACTGGGTCTGTCTGTGTCAAAGGTTCCCCCTTTTTGTTGCCATATCCTCTTTTCTTCTTCTGCAGCTGTCCATTGGTAATAGGGAGCAAGAAACGTTCTCAGATCTGGATAATTCTGGTTGCTTATTGCTGTTTGCCTAGCTGTAGATTCATGTAAGTTGTTGTTGTTGTTGTTGTTTTTCTTCCTTGCTGGCAGCTTTAGAAAGTCCTGGAATCTGGACAGTCTCCAGTTGTTTCAGTGACTGTATGACATCTAATACTTCTGCAGCCTCTGTTTTCCATCGTTTATGGGCTGCCTTGAGGACATTAAGAAGAAGCCCTGCTGTTTCCACAACATTGTAAAGTCGTGAACCTTGCTGTTTCCACGACATGGTGACCATCAACATCAATATTGGCTATTTGATCTTTGGCCAATTGACAAGCTCGAATTAGAGAAATTAATTTAGCTTGTTGAGGAGATCTTATTCAGGTGACTAAGAACTATCAGTTATGTCCACTGTGGAGGTTATTGCATATCTATCTCACTTGGAAATGTCCCTGTTCATCTTTCAGAGAAGATTCATCAGTAAACCAAATTAAGTCAGCGTTATTAATACGAGTTTTCTGTAAATCATTTCTAGGAAGAATAAGGTGGTCAGTAAGCAGAACACAATTTTGGGTGTCTTCATTGTGTTACATCAGGCTAAAGTAATATTAGGCACAGAAAGCAGGAGTACTTGCTAAGATGCACAGAAGTGCCTTTAAATATTTCTTTTGTTTGTTTGCATAACATGGCTATAGCAGAGATGACTGTCATGTGGGGAGTTTAATGGCTGATCATAATGTCTTACACAGGTCTATGATGATCTCTATGCTTTTGAGTTAAAACTCCTAAAGCATTTTCCTTATTTTCACATATAAAAAGGAAGACAGGTTAAAGTGGGAGCTTTAGATAATACTTCCTCTAGAGCTTCTTCAGCTTGTTTCCCTTTGGGGTTCCATTGAATTGGATCAGGTTGATCTGATTTTAGTAAGACATAGGGAGGCTGGGCCATAAATCTGGAACCCAGTTGTGACAGTGCCCAGTGAAACTTAGAACCCTCTAAGCTGCTTTTTTGTTTCCTAGTTCTTGGAAGAGGAAAGAGTAAGTGTCCTTTGAGTCTTCCAGGGTTAATTAGTTGTCCATCTTTACATATTAGATAACCAAGGTATTTTACTTGGGGTAAACAGCCTTCTTTGAGACCTTGTGTCCCTTTACGGTAGCTCTTATAGGCCAATGGTGTCCTCTTGGGAGTCTAATATGTCCCAGAAGCCTAAAAGTAAATCATCCACATATTGGGTTAGACTGGAATTTCTGGGAAATTTAATATTGTTCAAATGAGAAATAAGAGAGATTCTTTGTATATCCCTGAGGCATTACTGTCCAAGTAAACTTGTGCTCTCTTCAGGTACAGCAGAGGTATTTCCTGTCTGTTAGTCTTTCTCTCCCTACCTCTACCCTCTGCCTCTACCTCTGCCCCTCCCTCTCCCTCTCTCTTTTTACAGGAATACTGAGAAAGCACTACATAAATCTATCACCGAAAAATACTGTCAGTCCAGAGGAACAGCTGATAATAATAGGCTATGTATGTTTGGAACCACAAGATGTCTTAGAATAACTATTTTATTTATAGCTATAAGATCCTGTACAAATCTCCATCCTTTCCCACTGGTTTTCTTTACTGGAAAGATTGGACTAGAACAGGGGCTTGTACATGGAATTATAAGCCCCCCTTTTAAAAAGTAATCTTGTAAAATGGGCTCAGTTCCAGCTTGTGCATGAAAAGGCTATTGGTGACTGGAAAAGGCACAAAGTTGCATTGGAAAGTCTGTAACATACATCCAGTCAATCTCAAGATTAGTTTCCTCTTGTGGAGTTTCCTTTAAAGTCATTGTTTTCCCAGTTGGTTCAGTATCTGATTCGCCCTTCTGGGAAAAGGCTATTTGGGTGTCATAGGTTTCAAGAGTCTCACCTTTGTCTGCTGGACTGGGGCAGGTATGACTAATGCAAATACATGATGCTCTGTAACATTCCCTATCTGGAAGGGAACAGATATTGGTGGATTGGATGTCCCCACCATTTGTGCAGACTGAGCTTAGACTGAGGGAGAGGGCAACTTAATTGGGTAGGGTTAAGAATGAATAAAGTAGCTCCACTATGTACAAGGGCCTTCAGAGCTTCTTCTTTTATTGTAATTTCAATTTCCCCTGAGGTATTAGTAAGGAGAAGAGAAAGGCCCTCACAGAATCCTTGGAGCAGCCCAGTGCTTGCTTCTAAATCCCATTTCAGTTTTCTACAATCCTTTGTAAGGTGACCTGACTTTTTATAATTAGAACGGACTCCTCTCTCCCCTTGTCTAAAAAGACCTCCGGGAAGGTCTGACCTCATTGTTCATTTACTGTAGCTGTAAGTTCATGATTTAGGCAGGTTTATGTTTTTCTCTCTTTTGAATAGTTTTAGTAGTTAGTTGATCAGCAGAAATGCCAGTTCATCAGTGTACGTGGTTGACCAGTTTAATTTATGTTGTTTAATCAGAATTACAGACTCTTCATGTCATTTTCCCCAAAATGCTGAATTTAGTGAAGGATCATTTTGATAACCCTTGAACCTACCGGGAGACACACCTGGTGGGTATTGTTTGAAAGTTTTTTCCCAAAACATTCAAAGAAATCAAGCACGGGTTCCTCAGGCTGTTTTTTACATTGCTGGGCCTTGGTCCAGTCCATTTTCTGAAGAAGAACCTCAGGTATGACTTGGTAAAGGCGGTGGGCCGGTTCACTGAATTTTGTCCAGTCTGCTTCTCTCTGTTTTAGAAAGTCCTCTACAGCAGTTTCTCAATGAAGCTGATTTTCTCATTCTGTGGCTTTGCTCCTAGGAACTAGTAGATATATTAATTGGAATAGATCAGAATAACCAGGATCATCATGTTCTAACAGTTAAATTGAATCGAGAACACATCGGGGTCCTGGAGAGGGTCGGGGAAATCTTTCGTTAGATTCTTTAGTTCTGTCCTAATACAAGGAGAGTAAGTTGTGGCTGGCTTTTACTGTCCTAAGACTGACTGGCTTTGCTCTAAAGGGAGCTGCCAGAATTTCTGTGTTTGTTTTTTTCCTTCTTGTCTCTTTTGGTCTGGTTTTCTATTCTGAGGTCAGTAGGGAGCTGTGGAGAAGGAGGTGTAGGAGACAGAGGAGGGGGATAAGGAAAGGGGAGTTAAGTCTGGACATGAAGTAAGTGAAGGGTACAGCGGGCATTTGGAGAAGAAGGAAAAATGGTGTGCTTATGTTGAGCAGCTTCAGAAGTCTTCTTAATTCAGACCGTCTCCAAAGGTTTCCTAACTTCCGGAAGAGAAGAGAGTTTCCCCTGAGCTCCGTTTCAGAGGCTTTTACTTGGCAGTCGAAGTGAGAAGTGTTGGGGCTTGTTGGTCTTGGAGGCACGATTTCCCATGTTAATTTTAGTTTTCTTTTTTTGAGACGGGCAGAATCAGAACAAATTTCTAGGGATTGTGTAGTTGCTGCTTGTGGGTTGAGCTGCCACCTCCCGAGTCGCTTCAACCTTCTTACTGTCTCGGTTTTTCTCCCCAGCCGTCTACTCCGACTGTGAGGACTCGGAGCGCTAGGTACCCAGTTTTTGTGTGTGCGTCCCCGGACCAGTCAATTATTTAATTACAGTTGTGTTGGAATTCCCTATGGGGCCCTGCTCGTTTTGAGGGGTACCCTCAGACACCTCCGCATGGATTCTTGGTCACCTAAGAATACCCAAAAATTGAGTGGGAGAGAGTAAATGCCCGTTATCTTCGGAGCCGAAAGTGTTTACACTTTTATTTATCCAGCAAAAAAGGTTTTGTTCGGACTCTCAGTAAGTCAGTCCAGTTGAAAAGTTCACCCCAAATAGAAATCAGCCACCTACTTCTTTTTACTTCTGCCCCTGAGTTACCTGAAGCCTTGTCTTTTAGTATCTTGTTGTTGTTGTTTTCTTCCCTAATAACAGCTCAAATAAAGTCAGGGCCTTCTTTCTTAAAAAAGGGGAGGTCCAGAATCCCAAGAAAAACTCACTCAGGTTCACCATATGCAAAGAGATGAACTGGAAGGGTACTCCGGGCCCCTCCCTGCTGTTACCTAAGAAGGGTCCCGGTCCGAAAGGTGGTCTTGGGTGGGTTTTTTTGGAATCCTTCCCACTGCGCCAAGTAAAAGGTCAACAGGAGAACATTCAGACTAAGAGAAAGTCTTACAACACTTTTTTTTGAGCCCAACTCACGACAGTTGCTGGGAAGCAAAGTAGAGAAGATGCTCTAGAGAATGGCAGGTTTTCAGCTTATTTACACATTAGAATTGAAGCAGAAGACATAAGTATGGTATAAAATTCATTGGGTAGATAGCCTGTAGGAAACAAAGTGGGGACATCTCTGAAAAAAAGATGAAATCTCTGAGATTGGATGAAGAATAAAACAGAGATGCATAATTATTTTATATTTAAATTTAACATTTATAACATATAGAGATGGTATGTAAGCAAGAACATAACAAGAAGGAGTTTTGTTGCCTTGTGGTCTGGTAGTTGTGTCCTCAGGGGTCTGAAAAGAGAAGGTTACTCTGTTGCTCTAAAGACATGATACCAGAGAAATGTGTGCTTGTTAGAAGTAAAGCCAAAAGTTGAGAGAAAAAGTAGTTATTCATCTGTTTTAGTTGTGGAAATACCTTTACTATTAAAGGTATTAGTAAAGGTAAATACCTTTACTAGTAAAGGTATTTCAGAGTTTGTAGTAAAGGTTTTTCTCACTCCTTTCTCCCTTTCTCTTGCATTGTCTCTCACTTTCTGTCTTCCTCATAGTTCAAAATTAGGCCAGTGCTTCAAGGGGTTGGAGTAAAATGGAAAGGGATGAGGCCAAACTATATGAATAGGAACACACAGTAACTTATAATTGACTACTTTTCTATGCACAAGTGGTAAAATAAGATTGCTATACTGCATGTTATTGTCCAGAAGCGTACACTTCAAAATATTCTAGATTAGAACAAAAAGCAAATGGTTTTTAATAACTGAAATTGTCACAGTAACTGAAAATCTGCTCTTACTGGTCTCCCTATTTCCGTTCAACCCACAGGCAATATTTCGTTTTGTGATAAATGTTTTTGAAGCCAGGCATACTTCATTTTATTATGTTTTCTACATACCTCATTTTTACAAATCGAAGGTTTTTGTAAACCTTGCATCGAGAAAGTGTATATGTGCCATTTTCCAATTATTTCCTCCCTTTGTGTCTCAGCGTCATATTTTGGTGATTCTCATTATATGACAAAACTTTCATTATTATTATATTTTAATACTGAAGTGTGATCAATGACCTTTGATGTTACTATTCTAATTATTCTGGGGTGACGCAAACCCCGCCCTTATAAGAAGCTAACTTAATCCACACAGTTGTGTGTGCTTTGACTGCTCCACCCATCAGCTGTTTCCCCACCCGTCTTGTCTCTTTCTGCTCAAGCCTCACTGTTCCCTGACACCCAACAATTTTGAAATCAGGCCAGTTAATAACCCCACAATGGTTTCTAAGGGTTCAAGTGAAAGGAAGGGTCACATGTTTCTCTCTTTAGATCAGAAGCTGGAAATCATTAAGCTTAGTGAGGAAGGCATATCCAAAGCCAAGACAGGCCAAGAGCCGGGCCTCCTTCAACAAGGTTAGCCAAGCTGTGATTGCAAAGAAACATCTTGAAGGAAATAAAAGCACTATTCAGTGAATGCAGAGATGACAAGAGAGTCAAAAAGCCTTACTGCTGCAACAAAGAAAGCTTTAGTGGTCTGAATGATCAGATCAGCCACAAAAGTCCTTTAAACCAGAGCCTAATGAAGAGCAAGGCCTTAACTCTCCTAGTTCTATGAAGGCTGAGGGACGTGAAGAAGCTGCAGGAGAGAGCCTGAAGCCAGCAGGACCTGGGTCGTGCTATTCAAGCGAAGAAGCCGTCTGCAACATCAAAGTCCAAGTTGAAGAAGCAGCAAGGGCTGACATAGATGCTGCAGCAAGTTGTTCAGAGGATCGAGCTAACATGATTAATGAAAGAAGGGAGCTACACTAAGCAACAGGTTTTCAGTGCACACAAAACAGCCTGTGTTAGAGAAGGTGCCATCTAGGACATCCACAGCTAGAGAGAAGTTGCTGCCTAGCTTCAAAGCTTTCCGGGACAGGCTGACTCTCTCATTAAGGCCAAATGCAGACGATGGCTTGAAGCTCAGCCAGTGCTCATTTTCCATTCTGAGTATCTTAGGGCCTTTGGAATTATGCTAAAGCTACTCTGCCTGTGCTCTCTATGTGGAACAACAAGGCCTGGATGACAGCACATGTTTACAACATGGTTTTCTGAATATCGGAAGCCCATTGTTGAGATCTACTGCTGAAAAAAGATTCCTTTCAAAGTGGTACTACTCACTGACAAGGCACCTGGTCACCGAAGAGCTCTAGTGGCAACAGACAATGAAATTAATGTTCTTTTTGTGACTGCTAACACAACTTCCTTTCAGCATCCCAAGGATCGAGGTGTAATATTGACTTCCAAGCCTACTGTTTAAGAAAATATGTTTTGTAAAGCTACAGCTGCCATAGACAGTGTTCCCTCTGGAGGACCTGGGCAAAGTAAGTGGAAACTTTCTAGGAAAAATTCCCCATTCGAGGTGCCTTTAAGAACATTCATGATTCATGGGAAGTGGTCAAATGCCAACAATTGCAAGAGTTGGGAGGAAGCCGACTCCAACCTTCACAGGTAACTTTGAAGGGTTCAAGACTCAAAGGAGGAAGTCACTGCAAATGTGGTGGAAAAAGCAAGAAATCTAGAATCAGGTCTGAAGCCTGGAGCTGTGACTGAATTGCTGCCATCTCACGATACACTTTAATGGATCATCAGTTACTTCTTATAAATGAGCAAAGAAAGGGTTGCTTGAGATGGAATTTACCGCTCGTGAAGATGCTGTGAAGACTGTTGAAATGACTGACTCCAATTCTGAAAGAAGTTCTACCATGGGAAAATGCTGTCAAACAGCACTGAATGCTTCCGAGAAATCATTTGTGAAAGGAAACTCAACTGATCTGGCAGACTTCATTGTTGTCTTATAAGAAATCGTCACAGGCACCCCAACGTTCAGTGACTACCATCCTGATCAGTCAGTGGCCATCGACATCAAGACAAGACCCTTCACCGGCAAAATGATTATATGATTAGCTGAAGGCTTAGGTGATGGTCAGTATTTTTTAGCCAGAAAGTATGTATGTATGTATGTATGTATAAATGTATGTATGTATTTAATGATGACATTGGTTAACAAAATACAGTTAGTTTCAGGTGTACAAAAGTATTTTTTAATTAAGGTACATTTTTTTTTAGACATTGTGTTATAGTACACTTAATAGACTATAATACATTGATTTTGAACATAACTTTTATATCAATTGGAAATAAAATGATTTGTGTGACTTACTATATTGTTATACTTTATAGTGGTGGTCTGCAATATCTTCTAAGTATGTCTGTACATAATTTTTATAACATGAGTAAGAATGAGGAGAGTCAGTAAAAATTAGGCTTGTTGGTAAACATTTTTGAACTTATTTTTGATGCCAGTATAAAGGAGAACCTTAATGACTATTTGTAAATGGGGTTAAATCATGATTTTGTTATGTGATCTCTCTTTTTTTTAATTTTAATTTTTAGGTGAGGCAACTGTTGGTTGACCTCACCGATTGCAAAGACGTTGTCAGCTTACAATGCCTTATTTTTATTTACTTATTTATTTTTTATGCCTACAGTACCCGGTCTGCCTAGGTGGTCTCCCATCCAGGTGCTAACCAGGCCCTACCCTGCTTAGCCTCTGAGAACTGACAGGATCCGGCTTGTTCATGGCAGTAGACTATTATGTGATTTCTTTAGATCTGTATAGGTTATGAATTATACATATTCTATACATATTCCATAGTTTCTATAGCTGTGTTTATTCCAGTGGATTATCGAAAAATTCCTATCTTGAGAGTGAACATTTGTTACAGTTAATGTATTTATGTTAACACAACTGTTGTAAACTTAGGGTTCTGTAATCAGAACTAAAATAGAGTAAGTCAAAAGAGGTGTTTAAGAGAAAGTAATTAAACATAGACTTCAATCTATATAACAAGGTAGTTTAGTTACTACTTTCAGTAGAGTAATGAAAATATGTTTGTGCAAAGTAGTTGGGATTTTAGCTTTTTACTAAATACTGTTAGAATTTGTCAGCTATCTCTATATGGTCGTCTTTAAATAAATGAAAATTTAAAGATGTGTTGTCGAATTTATGGAAATTTATTTACCCCAAACATACAAAACTGTATTTCCTTAAATGATTTTAAAGCATTAGCATTTTTCTACTCTTATAGTCTGGAGGTATAGCCTATAAAAGATATGTTATATGAAATATTGTTTTAGAATTTGCGTTTTGAAAACAGTCATTGACATAGGCCTGTTTTTTTCTATAGTAAGTATTTATTTACAACTATAACTTAAGAGGCAAGTGGTATTATGATTTGCTTTATACGGCTTAGTGTATCTTAAAATTGCGGTCATTGTAACTATAAATTCTGTTAGAGTTGTGTAGAAGCAGCTCTCATTAAAGCTCCACTGTGATCTCAGAGGTGTGGGTAAGAATGGTTTAGACTTTCAGGTTAAGTTGTTGCAATCTTTCTGGATTCGATCCTGTGTACTGATAAACTCATGTTGTATAGAATTGTCGTAAAAGAACATCGGAGTTAATTTACGATAGTTGTAGTTAGTCATGCAAATCCTAGAATGGAGTCTTCAGTCAGTGTTAGGATGTAAAGTCTCAGGATGTTTAGTTTTTCGATTTTATGGATTTTGAAGAAAGGGGACAGAATAGGGAAAGTATGGGTTTCCGGGGTAATAATTTCAGAGGTGACAAAAATGAAGAGTCTTCAGATAGCGGAAGTTCAGGGTAATGTATTTATCCACAACGGGAAAGTGGGTAGGTGCTGATAGATATGTGCACCATAGAATACCCTGTGCTGCGGAGAAAGTTAGGGTTTATGTGTGGTAGAGCATGGTATATTTCTGCTGTAGTGCTTTCAAACAGGTAAGTTAATTGGTCATGTTGTGTACCTGAGTTGAGGTAGCAGTAAGAAAGAGTTTGGAGTTCCTGGTGACTGTGTTTACGGAGAGAAATATGTGCATGTTGTGGGGTGGAGTTTTGGTTACGTGTGTGGAGGCTACGAAGTTTAGTGGAAGCACATCTGCGACGAGTGAGGAAAAATCACGTGAGACAAACCCGTCACGTCAATTGGCGGCGCCGGATGGTTGGGAGGGGGCGAGGCGTCACAGCGACTTGGGGTTCGCCCCGTCACGCAATTACAACTTTGTGCTGGCGAAGTTTGCGATTCTAAGACATCGCCCTACTATGGTCAGCCTCAGCCTTTCCTGGTCTCCACGTCTATTCAAAAATGTAATCTGACAGCCGCGGTCCGCAACTCCTGCATCTGCAGCTTTCGCTGCGCCTTGGGATTGTTGTCGCCATCGTTTGCAGTGAAAGAGCAGGAGTCGGTAAAGTTTGTGTGCAAGTATCGCACGGCAACGGCCTTTTTTGATCTTTCGAGTTGGGGTTCGTTGGTTTTGATCTCTGGAGTTGGGGTTCGTTGGTTTAAATTTGTTGCGTTTCCATGGAAGCCTGTGGAGTGTCGCTCGCTCCCTCCACCGCTGCTTTCGGTGATGAGAAAAAGAAAATGGCGGCGGGAAAAGCTACAGGGGAGACCAAGCAGGGGCCCTTAAGCTTGACAGAGGAAGAGAGGGAGGCGCTGGACGGAATGGACAGGTAAGGAGCACAATGAATTCCTTAACTGGGCTCTGTGGTACCCGGCACCGCTCTCGCGGGTCGTCTAGAGCGGCTCACCTCAGGTGGCAGCATGGGTGTTATCTTGGAAAGCGGCCGCCTCTTCCGGGGACTTATGTTTATGAAGGCACTGTAAGTGGTTTTCCTAAAACATTAATGAACCTCCTGTATCTCTTCCCATAGCCGTCTCTTTGGTTTCGTTAAGATACAAGAAGATGGCGCTAGCACGAAGACCTTATTGGGCAAGGTAAGGCAACCGCGCCGGCCGACACTGTTTTTTCTGACAGCGCCCTTTTAGCTTCGCCTGCTGAAGCACCCGAGACCGGTTCTCGGTCATTGTTGCCTCGAAGGAAAAACAGTGTTTATCTCTTCCCCCAGGCTGAATACCCTTCTTCAGTTTTCCGACACTGTTTTGAAGCTTTAGCTGCAAAACATTTTCGAACATTTTCCTTAGATCTCTCAATTTTACACTCAAAAGATCGTGAATGTGTGCTGTTTTCAAAAGTCCCGAGTTATACACCCCAACGATGTTTCTTTTGCCGATCGTATGTAGCGTGTTATTTTAACTATATCTACTAACTTTACTTATATCCCAGATCTCAAAACGAATAACTTCTACCTAGTTACATCCGTGAAGACTTTGAATTCGGCATTTCACCAATACACTGATTTGTATGTGCTGCTCCTGAACTTAAGTGATTTATTTACACCTTTTCCTGTACTCTTACACAAATTTTGCTTTCCTTACCATTTCATAATTCTACGTATCTCTGTTTTTCTCCTTTATCCTTATTTCCTGAGTCAGACATCAGATACGAAACCCTGTTTATTACAGTAAAAACTTCTTGGCACTGCCATTTAGTTAATGGCTGCCCTTATCCGCCAAGATGGCGGGGGAAATAGGGGGAGGAGAAATGAAGGGGGAGCTTTAGAGAAGAGAGGACATAAAAACAGGGAAATACTATAGATAAGTAAGCTTTGTCCTCGGCTGCTATACTTCCTTATCGTTCAATAAAGATTGACCACTATTACCTACAAATATAAATCTTGTGTCGTTCCCAAGCTTCACAGCAGCATTCATAAATCTGCAATGTATTTATCAGCTAGTAAAACAGTTACTTACGAATACTGACTGTTCTACAAAGGCCATTGCACTCTTTCTTACCTCATTTTTTTATCCACTGAGAAAAACATGGCCAAAATAATATATGCATTCGATACCATAAAAGTTTGTCTGTGTGCAATAAATGCTGCTTTCATTAGCTGTTTTCTACTTCAATTCACTTCCTATAATTTCTATATCATTTATAATATAGTTGACGCTAATGAGTATTAAATTTTTATTTTTAAGACTTTCTGCCTAGAATTCTTATTTTTAGTTTGTATTCCCATAATCATAAACTTCTTTCACTGCTAATCTCACTTTTTTGATTTTGTGATTATTAATAATTTTCTGTAAATGTTGTAATTAAAAAAATTTACTAATATTTTTTACTATTTAAAAAATTAACTCCACTCTAATAATTTTGCCTCACTAAATCTACTCTATTTGATAAAACATGAAATACTCTAAAAATAGCACTGCAAGAAAAAATACTGACTTGCTCTCATATGATTTAAGCCATGGTGATTGTTCTAGTAATTTTTAGAAAAGATTTGAGTTAAGTATATTGCTTTTAAACTTAGTACAATAGATTAAACATTTTTTCCAACTGCAAAGAATCCTGCTCTGTATTGTGACTTTACCATATAACTTGAGGTTGGTGAAGTTGCCTGTACTGTACTGATGGTAATTTGGAAAAGAATGGGCACATCTATGATTTCTGTTATGATAATTAAGAAATAAAAGTAATATGTTTGATATTTTTGTGAATAATGTCTCAAAACTTTTGACAACTTTAAATATCTAGGTGAGAAGTTCAAGTGAATCCTGAATGGGTGGTGCTTAATATTAGATACCAGTTAGATACTGTACAATATTGGGTTTATATTTTAAGTAACTGATTTTTTTTTTAGTTATTGTGAAGATTCATATATGTTTTTCCACTTTAAATATGATTACATTTTAAATATGAAGAGATTTGAACTATCATATTTGGAAGAATTCATAAAACACTCGGTAATGTTGTTTTGTTAAACTACTATGAATGTTTTGAGTGAAATGGAAATAAAAAATTAAATTGATTAACTTCACTTAACTTTGACATATCATGAATTCCTACCTGCTTAGGTGAAAATTCAACCTAACATGAAAGTAACTTTAGTGCTGTAAAATATTCTGAGGTATACACTCACAAACTCATGAATCTCTTTCTCAGAAAATATTCTGAGGTATACACTCACAAACATGTTGTTATATGCCTTTAGAATAGTAATGCAGTTTTAAAATTCTGTAATGTAAGAATTTTTATGAGATTGCCGTGTGCTTTATAATTTTGAGTATTTCAGATTAAAATATAAATTACTAAAGTATATTGTTTTCAGTAAAATTTAAAAGTAAGCTATAAACAGGTGATGATACCTTAATTAGAGTTTTGAATTATCATATGATCTCAAATAGATTGTAGTTAAACCAGAATCAATAAACATTTATTCTTATGGTAACTAGAGGTTTTAACTTATATTTATAGTGTAGTTTAAGTAATTAGCCAAATCTTTGTCCAGAAATTAACAACAAATTTATTGCAATTTCGAAATTGTTTTGGGTTGATTTTTTTTTTGTGTTATGTTAGGATAAAGAATAGTAGAGTTGAAATAGAATTAGGATCTTATTGTTAATAGCATCCTTTAATATCAGAGCATTCCTTCATTCTCTCCTAAGGAACTATTGCTAAAATATGCATTGCTGTTGTTTATTTAGAAGCATCTTTATCATTTTTTAGTTTTTTTTTTTTTGATTCATAGTTTGATCTAGATAATCTTACTTTTTTTTTTTGTAATTCTTTTAATCAGTAAAAAGATTAGTAAAAAAGTTCTGTTTACTCTTCAGCAATGTGTTTGCTTTATGTCCTGGAGATAGAATAGTTGTTTAAAATTTTTAAAATGTTTAAAAATTTGGGGGTAATGGAAATATTTTAAAATATATTAAAGCATGCATTTTTCTAAATTCGATTTGCTTGCATGGAGGAAGCAGTTTCATAAGTGATTATGCTGTAATATTTGAATGATATTTAAGGTAATCTTACATTATGTTTTTTCCTGTTTGCTAATAAACATATTTATTTCTAGTTAACAAAGTTGTTTTGAGTTAAAGTGACCATAGAAATAATGTCATGTTTTGTTATTTATACATTTAGCTTTCAGTTTGTGCATTTAAAAGATATTTTATTGTTAGGAAAGTTGTTTTCTGAACAATAGTGGTTTTATTGTTTTCATATTACAGGACAAAGTCTTGAGTAGGCACTGAAGAGGAATGTTACTATAAAATTTTGATGCAATACTGGTCATAAAGATGGAATAGATTATAGGGAATGTTTTTATGTCTGAAAACAATTTATAACTCAGGATATAAAAAGGGACTTTCTTAATTTTGGCTTAATTTTAAAAATTAAATAGCTATGTAATCCAATAAGATGTACTTTGGGTTCCTTATTTCATGTACAGAGTAAAATTGTTTTACCTGTAAATTTTTATGACTTAAGGGGTAACATAGATTTTTGTGCCTGAATTTAAACCAAAATGAAATTTTAGTGCTTTGCTGGCTATAGAATTAGATACTTTTTCAGATATAGATGTTAGGATTTTTCATTTTAAAGTTTATTTTTATATTGCTACTTGTGATATTTTGAGTTCCTTGCAAATGATGCTAAATGAACAATACTAATATTTTTGAAATGAAGTATCCAGAGAGCTAATTTGTGTTAAGAATACTGATAAGATTGAGTTGACAAATTAAGGCCTGTATATACATATTTGTAGACTGTTAATGGAGTTTATTTAATGACTTGGCATATTTTATGATCTTGTTTTGAAACTTCAAATGATTGGCTTATAAATTGACACCATAAATCCAAACAACAAAAACTTAAGTGTAATAAGGCTTTTATGCAGGTAGAACAGAGATAAAATATGTATGAATGCCTCCTGTGAGTGAGGAAAAATAATTTTCCTCTAGCCTTCTAGGTTTTTGGCTGAGATTCTGTAATAAAAAGAAATTAACATGCGAAAAGGAGTTTTATGATGGTTTATCTTCTGTATACCTGGGAGATACCCAGGGAATTTGAGTAACTCTCCGAAATGGCCCAAGCCACCACCTTAAGTAACTTCTACCTCTTAAGAGGAAGAAAGATCTTAGGAGTGAGATGACCTTGTAAGAGAGGTTACTAGGAAAAGCATAGTACGTGTCTGTAAGATTATTATGCAGATTTAATTTTGGGACCCTCTCCATTGATTCGTTTCTTAGGATTTAGAGGCATCCTCATCTTCATGGTACAGAGAAGACACCCTAACAAATGGAGTTTTCCCTTACTAATCCTTACTAATGTGAAAGACACTTACAAAAAGACAATTGCTATTCCATTTTCAGAGGTTCTCCTCTGTCTACCTACATGCCTTTCAAAAATAACCACTTCAGAATAATTCTATGCCAAAAAAAGTACATTTTGGGGTGGTATAGTCAGCTACCCATTTATATATTAGCATGTAGTTCTCTAAGTGATGTAGGACAAGGAGAAGGATCTGGGAATATAAATCTAGGTAGAAAGTATGAAGTACTTTAAAAGTTTACCATAAAGATTAGATTAACAAATTAAAGTTTGAACTAGAGCTCTTTTCCAATAATAGAGATTAATTTTTTGGATAATTTGCTGTATAGTCTATTTCTGGTCTCATTTCATAGTAATATTTACTTATACTATTTTTCCTTGAGATCTTTTCATGAGTATTGATTACCATTTTTAAGACAGTCTCTTTAAGACATTCTATGACAGACTTGGAAGGAGTCAAGAATATTTAACAGGTCACCTTTGAGGAAATACCTCTATGATGAGAAGAGAAGACATTTTAAATTTATCACTTTATATATTCCTGTGCTGTTTAATATAACTTTTCCCTTTTTTTTTTGACATGGGCATATATTACTTTTAAATAAATTACAAATACTGGATACACCAGTGTACAGAAGATTTTAGTCAGTTGGTTATTATTTGATAAGTATTTTGAGTACCAGTTTTCAGTTCTTTTGAGTATATTCTTAGCAGTGGATTTGTAGACTCTTATGCTCATTCTGAGAAACGAGCTGTTTTCGGGACAGTTTTTCAGATGTCAGTTTGATCTGGTTGGTTCAAGTTTTTTATGTCCTTAACTAATTTTTGTCCATATCCTATCTGATAGTGATACTGGTTGTTGCTCTTCTTCCCTGTCCTGTCTCGCTGCTCCTAGTAACTTCTAATGCTTTCTATTTTTCTGAATTTGTGAACTTGGACATTTCATAGTCTTTTGTGTCTGATTTCTTTTTCTTAGCATAAGGTTTTCAAGGTTTATCCATGTGCGGCAGGTATCATGGCGATTGAAAAACAATAACAGGAGTTTTGTTACCAAAAATGATTTACTTAGGAAAAATCAAGGATTGCAGTCCAGTGCATTCATGCACAGCAAGCCAGGTGCACACACTGAACTGTTTGCAAAGATGGAGAAGTACGTACAAATCGGGGAAAAAGGAATTTAAGGGGAGAGAGCGTTTACAACCATTTGGCTTTACGTAAGCCTGAAGTTCTTACCGTAGTGCAAGAACTCCTCCCATAAGTCCTGGCTTTTCCAGCAGATCTTCCAACAGATCATGTTTGTTTAAAGTATCATCATTTTTATCTTATTCCTCTTGATGGCTGGATAATATTCCATTATATGGATATAACTACATTCTGTAGACATTTATTTGTTGATGGGCATTGGGTTATTTTCATTTTTGTGCATGTTTTGAATAGTGCTTTTTTTGTCATTTTGTTCCTGCCAGTAGGACACTGAGTACTTCTTGTTTTGGTGGGTCTATCACTTAGTTCCAAACATTTTTGAATGTCATTACACTGCTCACTGACTACCATTGTTAATGATAGAAGCCAGCCACTCATGAAATAATTTTCTCCCTCTTTATAGTATGGTAAGTCATTTTCTTTTTTTCATTTTATATAGTATGGTAAGTCATTTTGTTTTACTTCTATTCACTTCATTTTTGTCTGTTAACATTTTGCCTATAGATATGCCTAAGTGAAATTCTCTTTATTTTTAATCTATTTGGTTTTTCTTGAGCTTCCTGGATCTGTAACTTAATTTTTTATTAATTAGAGTTGGGAAGTTTACCACAGTAATTTCAGATATTTACTGCTCCTTTGCCTCTCTGCTCGGATTCGTATTATACTTTGTTGTAATGCTTAACATTGCAAGCTTATTTTTGTTCAGTGTTTTTTTTTGGATTGGACATTTCTCTTGGTATATCTTAAAGTTAATTTATTCTTCTGCTATTTCCCATCTTTTAATGAACATATCAACTTCATGTTTTCATTACAGTTGTGCAATTTAGCTCTAATATTTCTATTTCTCATGGGTTTTAATTTGTGTTTAGATTTATTAATTTGAGCATATTGTTATATTTTTAAATATAATTTTCTTTAATTCTTGGCATATATTTGCATTAGTGTTACCGAAGTAGAGGGGTTTCATTTTGTTGGTGCATTCCAATCCAAACAAGACACAGCAGGGTTGCAGCAAATAAAGGAGAGGTTTATTTTAGGAAATGGCACCAAACCCATAGACACAGGTGAGGTTGTGCCAAAGACCTGTTTCCCCTATAGCTCCCTGTCTAGGAGATAGTTTATGTATAAGAGGACTCACTCACTAGTCATACTAGCTTAGTGAGTTGGGGTTGTGGGCTCTAGTGATTGATGAGGGCTAAAGATTAGATCCTGATGTCAGACACCTCCTCCTTCTATCTGTTTTTACTTGGGGGATGTGGGAGAGGAGGACACTTGGACAGGGTCATTCTGCCCTCAGGGGTGTGGACTTGAAACCTACTGAGGTTAAGAAGTTATCTTTAGCTTGACTGAGACTTTCTTACTAAATCTGTTTGATGCTTATATAAGTGCTTAATGATTAAGGGACAGCTTAAGGAATAGGAGTGGCTGTGCAATAAAGAAAGAGAAGGAGCAAGTGAGCCTAAGGCCAGTTTGAACCTTGGAGAAAGAGGAAAGCAAAGGTTATTTTAAAGAAGTGAAGATTTTCAGTTACATTAGCTGCTTTGAAGTCTTGTAAATGCAATACGTAGATTCATTTGGAGTCGTTTTATGTTGACCTTTATTTTCTCTTTTGATTATTGTGGGCAACACATTCCTGTTTCTATATGGGCCTAGTAATTTCAGTGGAGAAATGTATTATAGCAACAGATTGTTTTTTGTGGGGTGGGGTGGTTTGGGAGGGGGAAGGACAGGCCTGGATTGAAACTATGCAACCATCTCCCTTGTGAATGTCTTTGCAATATTTTAATATGTATATTTTTTATTTTTCTGTTCTAGGTTTGTAGGGCTTATGTCACTGCCTTCATAGCTTAGCCAATAATTAGAACAGAAATTTTGTTTAGATACTTCAAACTCAAGAAGCTTTTATCATGTGCTGGCTTTCACAACACATTAAAAGTTGCACTTCTTAAAAAAAAAAAAAGTTGCAGTTCTTAAATCTTATTTAAGGTTCTCTAGGATCTCTCTCTTACACGGGCATTTTCTTAATCATCCAATATGCTGTGGAGAGCTTATTTTGACATTTTTTGGGTTTCTTATTTCCAGGATCTCCTTTAACTTTCTAACTGATGTGCTACTAAGTGCAAATTTAGGTTGCAAACTCAAACTAGTAAAGCTATGGATTTTCCTCACCCATTGTCACATTTCTCATTTTTACATTTTACACCCATGTGTTTTCACTACCCTTCTGAATCATATCTGTCCTTTTTTTGTAGCAAAGCTACTGATTTCTACATAATATGTCTACATTCTGTAGAAGTTTCAGGTTGTCTAGAATAAAAGCTTTTTAGTTATTTCCTTTTGGTATATTTCCAGTGTCATGAAATGAAATTTTTCATTAACTTTTAAATTTGTATTGCTTTTCTTCCTCCTCTTCTCCTTCCTCATCCTCCTTTTCTTTTTCTTCTTCTTTTTTTTTTTTTTTGGTAAAAGTAGTCGTTATCTTCCTGAATGCTGGCCTTACTGGAAGTCCATTTTCCAGGATCCTGTAATTTGTGAGAGGGGGAGAAAATTTATGTAAAAAATTTGACATTGAGACTGGCACTATGCGGGCCATGGTTTAAATATGAAGAGGAAGGAGGCAGCCATTTAAAAAGATCTCTTAAAAATGTTTTTGTTATTTAAATATACTACTACTATGACTTTATTTCTGATTACACTTGAATATGCTTTGTAAATTTATTCTCATTCCCCCAAAAGATTACATATGATTGATAAACACAAAGTGATACATATTTGAAGTGTACAATTTGATAAGATTTTATATACATACAACTGTGAAACCACCACCAAAAAGCAACAGACTGAATATCACCATCAGCCTCTTAATTTCCTTGTTACCTTTTGTAATCTTTCACTTTTTTATCTTTACTGCTCTACCCTTCATCTTCTAAGTAATCACTGATGTACTTTCTATCACTAATGGTTAGTTTGTTTGCATTTCTAGAACGTTATATAAATGAAACTATACAAAATATAATGTGTATTAGTCTTTCTCTAGTAGCTTATTTTCAGTTTTTTCATTTTGTTTTATGTATTTAATATGTTTTATATTTATCTTTCAAATATTTTGGGGTTTCCAGATAGCTTCATGTTACTAATTTTTACTTACTAAGTTATTAGAGAATATGCTTTGTATGATTTGAAATCACTTACATATATTGAGATTTATGGGGTTTTTTGTTTTAGTTTTTTGCTTGCAGAGGAGGAATGTACTCAGAACACCCACTATATCCAGAAAATGCTTGCAACACAGTGTGCAATGTAGAGTATCAGTTGTTTACCTTCGTAGTTGCCTGCTTGACTGGGAGCTGTGGCTCTCTGCTACTGGAAAATATCTAAATTTGAAGTGCAGTTTTTACTGAATATGTGTTGATTTTGAATGATCATAAAGTAGAACAATTTTAAGTTGAATAGTTTAAGTTGGAGGAGTGTCTGTAATGTGAATATTGATCTGCTTAAGCTGTTTTCATTCTTTTTTTTTTGCTGCTCTATGTGAATTTCATTTACTTATTTTTTGAGTTTGCTGATCTTTCTACTCATGTAGTTTGTTAATTGAACCAATCTCTTGAATTTTTTAGTTGAATTTTTTTTCAGCTTTGTGGTTTATGTTTGGTACTTTTGTTTTCTCTTTTTTGAAAATTTACTCAGTCTTACCTGATCGAAGTGAATATCTTTATGACTATGATTTTGAACTTAGTTTATCAAAATCTTTTTCTGAGATTTTATCTTGTTCTTTTGTTTGGAACAAATTTTTATTTTCCTTGACTCTTTGTTGGTTTTTAAGGATAAAATACAACAACTCTATATTCCTGCCCTTGTTTGTGGTTGTCTCTCAAAGTTTGGTGGTTATCCAACCAGTCTTCTTTATTAGCGGCTTTCAGTTGTTGAGGGTGTACTAGGACCTGTCAGTGTTGTAAAGGGGAGGATCTCAGTAAGCACCTAGTTTTAGCATGATTGGAATTGGGACCCTCAAGCAGCAGTTTATAAAGTATTCAGCTATACTTTTTCAGGGTTATAGTAGGAGCTGGGTGGTTCTCTTTGTTGACTTTATGCTGTGCTGTGGGGGATAACCTGTTAAGCATTGTTTCTGTTTTTTACAGCCCCCTGGGACCCATGAATTTAAGCCCTGATGGCCAAGAGATTCAAGCCATCAAGAGGTGTCCCCTAGGTGGTTGCTCCAGAACTGGGTGCCATGTCTGTGTATAAGTTACTTTTTGGGAGGAACCCATGTGACCTCAAGCAAGACAGAGGGAGACTGCAAAGATGGTGACCTGCCAGCTTCCTGTGTCTGGAGAATATTATAGTCCAGTCCAAGCCAGCCTTGTTTTAACATCCCTGATGTGTATTAAATTAGAATCCTGACCCTCAGGCCACAGCTATGAAGATAAGCAAATAGGCCCTCTTTCTTGTTCTGGACCCTAGGGGGTAGGCCCAATAAGACTGTGCGTGCCTTTAAAAACTCTTAGTTCTCTTTAACATTGTGGGTTTCTTGGACTCAAGTCCTGTTGGCTTGTAAAGCTAGGTATTTTGGGGACCCGTTTCTTAGGGGCACCAGATGTAAGATCCAAACCCTTTGCTCCTTTGATTCTCTGCTCCTCAGGAAGAAGCTGGTTGTTGTGAGTTGTCTCTTAGTTATGTCACTGTGCTGGGACTACTGTTTATGCTGAGATTCTGACTCGACCTCTCCCTGCATTGCAGTGTGGGTCTTTTCATTCACTGAGGTATAGCAGTCACTCAGCTAGTTTCAGAGGGAAGTGTTCATGCATAACTGTAGATTCGGTGTGTGTGGGAGGAGGAGACTTTAGAAGCTTCTAACATTTCTATTTTGAATTAGAACCCACCATTCAATGATTTTTTGGGCTGCTATACATCTTTAGTTTCACATTGGGATGTTTAAAAATTTGGTCAAAACCGTATATTCTATTTTATATAATTTAAAAGTTTAGAATTGTTAAAAACATTTGGCAATATTTAAATCTGTTAATTTTGTTTATCATTTCTGTTTAAGCTACTTCAGATATTTTAAATAGAAAATCATTTGTTTAAATGTTGCTTTTATTTGTCACTTAAAAATATTGCCAACACCAGGGGGTGGCTCCATAGTGTCACGGTCAGCACATCTGCTTTACATGCAAAAGGTCCTGGGTTCCCCAAGTAGAGCCACTGACCATGTCCAGAGTGCACCAGGTCTCCCCGCTACCTCCAGTGCACCAGGGGTGGGGGTTGGTGGGCAGGCAGGCCATGAGCGCGTGGAGGGAGATGCCCTGCCTTCAGAGATCCAGTTCTTAAAAAAAAATAGGTCAGGTGTGGAAATGGCGGGGGGGGAGGGGGTTGCATGTAAAATATTATCAACACCATAATATGTTAGCTGAGCACCTATAAAGGACACCCTAAAGCATGTTAATATTTACATTAAAATTAGCTTTCGATAAGTCATATGCTTGTATATGAACAGTTATTATTTGACAGTGTTTAGGAATGGCATGTAAAGTTGGTGACTGGAATAACAGAATTTTCAAATAAATAAAAAGGCTGCTAAATTGTGAATAATAGCATCATGGGAGAAGGGAAGGATACTTAGATTTCACACTGTTCTGGGAGGATATTCTGCTTTAACTTTACTGTTTAAACATTTGCTGTTTAGTGGTTTTTTCAAGGTGTTATGGATTGTATACGTATAATTCATCTTTAAAACGATAGTGTGAGCCAGTTATTTTTGTGAAGGGCATTGCTTGCTTTAATACAATATCTTGCATTGTTTCATATATTTTTAATTTATAATCGTTAAGATATTATGTTTTCAAATACTATATGGGTTTTCATTTGGATTTAAGCCTTAATATATATTAAGTACTAGTGAATTCACTTCTGACAGTTTTTCATTGATTTTTTCAAGTTTCTGTCCCTAAAATTGAATGAATTTAAATTGAATTTAGATTGAATCTAAATTTCCTACAACAAATCATGAAAAATTCTTTAATGATATTTCATAAAAAAAGCAAACTAGATTAATTTTGGAACATTTACTAAGTATAGAAAAACAAAATGAGTAAAATACGTTGGAACTTTTAAAGATTTGTTTCATGTCATTTTAGTTCTTATTCTTTGAATTTTTGTGAAACCATATGTTTAAGTCAAAGTTTTTTCAGCGATGGTACTAATGACATTAAAAACAATTACTTAATTTATTCTTTTTTTGTGTGTGTGTGACATTGCTTAACGAAATCCAGTTGGTTTCAGCTGTATATTTTAACAGTAAGGCATGGATATATTTACAGTATGTGTTCTACTAATGACATTTTTCACTAGCTAAACCTCTTGTGGGGAGCTGCCCTGCTTGGCTTTTTTAGGACGTATATCAGATTATTTCTACACTGCCAAATGCTCCTAGTAGAACCGCAAATCTCTCAGTTCATTTCCTCTCTCCTTTATTTTGGGTACTGTGACAACCCAAAGTTGTTGGGTCCTTTGCTGGTCACATACAGAGAAGCCTGAGGGAACTGGTTTATCTCAGAGAAAGCAGTTTTTATTCATGGGGCAGCCAGAAATGTAAAGTACCTGGAAACTGTCTTTTGTCTTCCTTCTTGTTCACTTTTACCTTATTTAACAGTTGATTCTCTTGATAGAAAAACATCATCTTTGACTACCAATACTTTTTTGTAGTGGCATAGTGATGAAAGGTTTAAGAAATTGGTACTGAAGCCTGAGTTTATGGGCAGATATATTTAAGTTCTCTTTCTTAACTGGGCATTACGTTTCATGAGAGAATTAGTGACACTGTTAATTTTAGGTGTCAAAAGTATTAAGTAGCAGGAGAAAGTTTGCTGTAGTGGATTGACAGTGGCATGAAGGTATACTGACAAGAATAGGATATTATATAGTTATATTAGCATCAGTTGGCTTACATCATGAAAAAATTTTATTTATGTTTACATTTAATTAGCTATAAGAAGTTACAGAAGATTAGGTATAAGTTTTCTTAATGTGTAATTAATTAAAAAATAAGAAAATAATTAGAGATTTATTTACAATGCTTCATATTAAAATGTCAAATTCATTGTTTTGTTAATGTAAAGCTTAAAAAATATAGCCTAATAGTTTTAACATAATAATTCTAAATTATAAAGCACTGCAGTGGTTTTGTATTTTGAATTATAACTATTTGTCAGATAGAAGTCATAGATGACTTGAACAACATAGGATCTGGAATTTTGTATCTCCAAATTATAGTAATTTCTGGGACTTGAGTAGATTCAGACTTTTAAATTTTCAGTGATTGTAGTTTGATACCAAGGCTTATATTTAGATAACTAATAGAAGAATAGAAATTTAAAACAGTCCTTTTAAATCTTACTGTAGAGATAATTGATTCATCCCAGAACACCTATACTTATAGTAGATCTATAAACTTATTTTTAAATACCTATGCTCTACTTTTTTGGGTATGTGACTTTTTTTCCCTCTCTGTATTTGAAATCTTC